>NW_027185655.1:83867048-84058058 GCF_028583685.1 Petaurus breviceps papuanus | reverse complement strand
AAGGAAGGAAGGAAGGAAGGAAGGAAGGAAGGAAGGAAGGAAGGAAGGAAGGAAGCAGTGATGATTCAGAAAATAAATGTAATGAATGGATACTATTTAACCTTAGCAGGGACCTCATTGCCGCTCAGAAATTTGTCTACTTTGTTTTTCCTGTATCTTTTGCATCCCTTAAAGTAAGTGCTCCTAAAGAAAATTTTTCTTTTATTTTTCACTTTTTAGTTACATGCCTATGCCCTTCACTTACAGAGGAAGTTATGCAGCACAGAGGCAGGTAGGTGGTTCAGTGAATTGAGTATAGGAAGAACTGAGTTCAAATGTGAACTTGGATATTGACTGTGACCCTGGGCAAATCACTTAACTTCACTTTCCTCAACTGTAAAATGGGGGTAATAACAGTACCTACCTCGTAGAGTGGTTTTGGGGATCAATTAAAAAATATTTGTCAGGTGCCTAGCATAGTGTCTGGCACACAGTAGGTGCTTAAAGCTTGTTTCCTTCTTACTTAGAAGACACAACTTTATTCAATGGGAAAACAAAGTCATATGACAGGAACTCCCTCACTTCTCAAGCTTTACTTCTCAAAAGCTCCTATTTTCCATCTCTCCTGTCTCAGGAGAAGTATCCCTATTCCCTCTCCCTCTTCCCTTTGATTTCATGCCCTCTTCCTTCTTCCAGACTTTTCTCTAGGAATCATCTTCTCTTTTGCATAGCAACCACCTCTGCATAGATGTCTCTCAAATTTACATGTACAGAAAAATATTTATAGTAGCTCATTTTGTGGTAACAAAGACTTGGAAACCAAGTGTATGCTCATCAGTTGAGGAATGGCTGAACAAAATATAGTATATGAATGCCATGGAAGGCTGCTGTTCTATAAGAAGTGAAGAGATAGTTTAAACAAATCTGGTGGTTTGCACTCAAATTGGTGCTAAAATTCTAGCTGTGATATATATGATCTAATGCAGAATGAAGTGAGCAGAACCAGAACAATTTATACTATAAAACCAATATTGCAAAAATGAATACTTCTGAATGGCTTAAGAACTCTGATCATCACAATGATCAATAATGATTCCAATGGAAGAGGATCAGTGATGATAAATACTGCCCACCTCCTCACAAAGAAGAGATAGAGCAATATGCAGAATGAGACACAGTTTTGGACATGGCCAATATAGGAATTTGTGTTGCTTGATGATGCTTATATGTGATAAAGATTTTCTTTTTCCAGTGAGGTGGGAGGAGAAAAAATGGATCCTTGATACCTTAAAAGATAAAATTTAACTTTAAAATCTCTCTGAAGAGTACTGATCTCTCTTTTGAGATTTAGATACCATATTCAATTCCACAAAATTTTATTACATACTGTAAATATATAAGGTACTGTGTGTTAGGAGCTGGAAATTCAAAGAAAAAAATCTGAATCATCTCTGCTCTCAAGGAGCATTCTACATTCTACTGGTGATAATTCACAGTACAAGTAGAAGTCAAGAAACTGGTCACATGTACAAAATATATAGCAAGTAATACAAATTAATTTTCAAAGACAAAAAAAGTGATTCACTAGGAGAATAATGAAAGGCTTCATACAGAAGGTAGCACCTGATTTATGTTTTGAAGAAAACTGGGGATTGGAAGAGATGAAGGTAATATAATTATAACTACCATCAGAACATCTTTACCTGGATGGTCAATTGGCACTCAAATTCCATATGTCCAAAATTAAATGTGATGTCTCTGAGTATGATACTTTGTGGTTATAGCATGGCATGCTGCAGTAGTATAATCAGCCCAGATTGGTGTCTACTATCTTCTTAAACCACCATCCAGTTTGTGTTATCTGAACTTTTCTGGTATGCATGTAGAAGGGAGATTTCCACATAGCCATGCTGTTTATCTTTGAACAGCAGAGCTAAGTAAAACTAGTTGTGTTATATATTTAACTGGGAGATAATATTAAACATTTTTCAATTTTTTTAATGGAAATCTTTATACCTTGAGTCCTCTATTTAGATTCTTTCTTCTCAGTTAATAACCTCCATATTCACAGGACATAGGCAATAGCATAATCTGGTCATAAAGTTTAATGGGCAGACCAAAAAATCAAAGGCAAAATGTGAAGCATTACTATATGGATCCTTTCATAAAACCATCTCCCCAAACACCTCCCAAGTACTCTTCCTAGTCTTTGAGTATGATCAGGCAAATTTCTAAATGACACATGACAGCAAATTGTGATGAGGGAACAAAGAGAAACCTTATCTGGGGCCTTGACTTTGAATAATACAGTATAAATGAGAAAGGTGAGCAGAGGTATCTCTGTCCCCTTTCCTGGTTCACTAGGACTTGCTATCGTTGATAGTCTAATGTGCCTACTATCTTCTCTTTTCCTCATACTCTAGTCTCCTTCTTGTCGCCAGGTTCCATTTATTGAACTTGGTTCTTTTGCCACTGGACTGTGTTAGAGACTTGGTCTGTGGCAGCTTACATTGCCTTTAAAACCTCGTTCTCAAAAGTTTATCCAGATCATGGCATCTTCCCATAACAGAAAGTGAAAAGGAATTAAGAAGCCTCTTGATGAGGGTGAAAGAGGAGAGTGTAGGGGCGGCCAGGTAGAACAGCGAGTAAGAGCACCAGCTCCAGTGTTGAGAAGACCTGGAGATCGAATCCCGGGTTCAGACACTTAGCACCCACCCAAGAAACACCTGGCCGTGTAACCTTGAGCAAGTTACTTAACCCCAATTGCTTAGGGGCGGCCAGGTGGCTCAGCGAGTAAGAGCACCGGCTCCAGTGTTGGGATGACCTGGATCAAATCCGGGCTCAGATACTCAGCACCACACCCAGAAATAACTGGCCGTGTAACCTTGAGCAAGTTACTTAACCCCAATTGCTAAAAAAAAAAAAAAGAAAAAAAAAAGAGGAGAGTGTAAAAACTAGTTTAAAGCTTAACATGAAAAAAAAAAATTCTTGACAATTGGTCTCCTCACTTCCTGGCAAATAGAGAGAAGAGATGGAAGAATGTCAAATTTTATATTCCTGGCATCAAAGATTACTGTAGATGGCAACTATAGTCATAAAATTAAAAGATGCTTGCTTCTTAGAAGGAAAGCTATGGCGAATCTGGACAACATCCTAAAAAACAGACATACCACCTTTGGTTATTAAGGCTAAGATTAGAGTAGTGACATTGGCAATGAAAAAAAAAGAAGGAATCTGAAAAATCAAAACAAATAATTGACAGGAATTGGTAACAGATTATAGGAATGGAGGAAAGGTATAAATTAAAGGAAGAATAAAAGATTCTTGTGATGCTTCAGGTAAAGCATGGAGTGAGTGGGAGAATGGTGTTGCCAATAGAGAAGGAGCCATTTGGGAGAAGGATATGATGAGCTGAATTTTGGACATGTTGGTTTTACAGGGAGGACCAAACAACCAAGTGGAGATGTCCTTTGTGGTTACCAAATGCCTGATTTTATCTAGTGATATGTTTCTAGGCCAAAAAAAAAAAAAAAAAAAGAATCGGACCTGTGATTTTATTGGTATAGGGAATTTCTAATGAAGAAACTCACTCTACCAAAGCAGATAGGCAACTGAATGTGACATTTTAAAAAGACAGTTGTTTACAATCTATGGCATTCAACATCAGCTTGAATAAGCATCTACGAAAGAAAAGATTACAACTAACCAAAAGAAAATACTCATTGTGTTTGTTTTTGATTATCAAGGGAAACATTATCATCTTTTTCTCTACAAAGTCCCTGTTTAGATCTTTGTGGATTCTACGACAGTGATGATGTATTTTGTTATAAAGGTCTCCAATATACATTTTGCATAAAAAATCTAAATATAATGAGACAAAGACTTTTCCTGAGCAGCATAGCTATCTCTAAACTAGTAACTCTGATACCTCTATAATATAACCCCATTTTACTCCCATCTTCATAATTATTGTAAGTCTCTGCTTTTTTGTCCTTAATTTATGCCACCTTCTAAAACTGGAATTTTCTGCCACTTTTGTTAAGCAGATGTTAATAAACATACTATGCATATTTATCCATTTTTTTTTATCACTTTGTAGTTCGTATATTTGTTATTCTGTAATTTAATGTAGTCTCTATTTCAGTTATGGAATCCCATTACAATTACACTTCAAAGATTGAAATAAATCTTTTGATAGGCATTATGCTAATTTTATTTCACCTTGTCTTTGTCCTTCATTATTGAGAAAGGCAGAATAGCATAGTAGAGTGCTGGACCTGGATTCAGGAAGACCTGAGGTTTGTTAGAGGCCCACCAGAACATCAAGTAATACAAGTAAAAACTCCAAAATTCTCATCAATGATGAGAAAATGAGTGAGGAAACTCTAGGCAAGATAATTCTTGTAGGAAAAATAGCTAACCCAATAAACATCATTTTCTAGTGTTCTATCTATTCCCAATCCATTCTTACCCCTTCATCCCCAACAGCCCATTACTATTTGGGATGGCCCTCCTGGCTGCTCCAATTTTGAGTACTCATCTTTAGAAGCTAATCATTTTTTAATTTCAATGATTCCCCATATCAGTGGAGATCCCATTGCTCCTAATTCTTCTGGCCTCCCTCATTTGCTCCCACAACACCCATATCAGCAGTGTACCAGAAGATAGACCACTATTAGGAAGAGATAAAACCCACAAATCAGATCAACTCCGAGTCCCCAAAAGAAAGTAAAGGAATGGATGTGGAATAGTGTGAAGTTTGGGACCTGAGAAAGTAGAAGGGGGAGGAATGTACCAAAAATGCACTGCTGATTAAAATTAGGTAATATAGTACAGTAAAATAGGTACCCATGGGAAAGAAGGAGAGAAAAATGGAGAAGAGATATAAGTGCAAGATCCTTTTGGAGCAACTCTCTTACTAGAGTGTTGTCCCCCTCAATTGACAGTCCACAGGATTAAGTCTAGGGTTTAAATAAAGCTAGTTCTAGACAAGACAGTGGACTCCAGAAGATTATGAGTGGTAAAGGTGAAAAATTATCCCTAATATGGTTACTTGCATTTTCCCTGTAATCATGTTCCAATTGGTTACTCTCATTCTCTGATGGAAATAGACTGTGTATAACCCTGGGGATCTGAAAGAACAGAGAACAGGAACTTGAAGATGGACACAATAACACTACACCTTCTGAAGGAAAGGATCATAGAATATAGAGCAGTTAGTGACCATAGAGGTCATAGAATTCATTTCATAGCTGAAGAAACTCAGGCAAGAGAGATTAAAAGTACATGAAATGGTGCTTTGCTGATACCAATTTCCTCAAGGGAGAAAACTGGGGAGTCCGCTACCAGTAGAGTTATGATAACCTTTAATGGAAGTGCCTTAGATAGATGGTGAAGCATGTGTAATATCGTGTAATTGATTCTGGCTGGCTAACCATGTTGTGAATAGGAGATCCTTTAATTGGCTGCAGCAGCATTCAAAAGGCCCAAATCAGCCTCAGCTTCTCTACTGCTAGTTGACTCTTTCTCTGATAATCATCTAGTGAGAGACAATGCTGTAAGGGGAGAGCCTTTGGGCCTTCTCCACTCTGAGGCCACATGGATTCAGTGAAATAGACTTTGGTCTTTGGTCTTGCTTTTGTTCTTTTCCATACTAGGTGAAGGGATTATAAAGCAGGTGTCCAAATGTGTCATTGTCCCTGTTCCCCAGGCTCAGCAGATTCCATTACTTAGTATTAAGTACTTCTTCTACCCATGGCAATTGCCTGCTATCTCATGGATGCAAGACATCTCAATATAAAAGACTGAATAAATGTTAACCTGGGCATAGAAATGCACCTCCTGCATGATTTAGAGCAGCTGTTCTTAATCTAGGGGCCATAGACTTTGAAGGGAGTCTGTGGATAGATTTCAGGGAGTCCATGAATTATTTTTTATACTTTGATAATTACATTTCAATTTATTTTGTTTCCTTTGTAATCCAGATATTTTGTTTTAAGCATGTAAAATAATTTTTCTGTTTCAGGAGTCCATAGGCTTCATCAGATTCCAAAGTATCTATGACACAAAATAAGCCAAGAATCTTACATTAGAGAATGGAAGAGTTGAGTTAAGGAGAGTTGATTTAAGCAAGAAATTCAGGCCATGGGCATTCTTAGGCACCTTTGGTTACTGTGTGAGCTTATAACCACCTGTGGAAGAGAAACTTTCTCAGTACAGCCAAGGCTATGGAGAACAGGGTGCTATCTTAATGAGATTGGTTTTCAAGTCAGCCATAAGATGAGTCAGGTTTTTTTTCCTACTTTCTTTTTTATTCCTTTGCCCCCTTGACCAGTTATAGTGCTAAAAAAATTCTCAAAACAAAACTGGAATTAGAAGCAATGGATAAGACCTTGTTTCCTTACCTATCACCACCACGGAGACAATAAAAAGTGAGGGTATAGCCTGCATATACATATGACGCATGGACCTTTTCCTGTACAAAAGAGCAAAATTGGAAAGATATCTTTGCTATAGCTTCTACATTGTCTCAGGCTAGAGGGAGACTTGGAAGAAGGCAATACTCTTCTTGCTCTTTCCAGCTTTCTGAAGATCTGCACCCCTCCCCTCCTATAATATGAACACTCATTTACCACATAATCATTTATTTCAAGAGGCTTTTGCTGAAAATGTAGGAACTGAAATGGGTAGCAGTACTATCTTACTCAATACTGGGGTCCCCCTGAAAAGCAAGGGACATGCCTAATGCATTTGTCTTGTGAAGGAAAAACTTTAGAAGATATCTTTGCAGTTGCAATACCTCCACCCAGAAGTGGAGAGAAACATCCCTTTCAGTTCCAATTAACTATAAAGAGAAGTTTAAAAGGAAACCCAGATAAGCAGGATAGTTTTGGAAGTAAAAAGTTGAATTGATGGTATCTATTTCTACATCTATGTGTGTATGTGTGTGCATATGTCTATATATACATATATGCATATATACACACACACGTGTGTGCGTGTGTGTGTGTGTATTTGGTGAAATAAACATTGGTCTATGACCTTGTTTTTGTTCTTTTCCATCCTAGGTAAAGGGATTATAAAGCAGGTGTCCAAATGTCCCAAAGTACCTGTGTCCCAGTGTCTCAGCAGATTCTGTTACTTAGCATTGTTTAAGGGCTATATATATATATATATATATATATATATATACAGGCATATATGAATGTATGTGTATATATACAACCTGTGTATCATAAAGATGTATGGTTTCACATATAATTCTTTATGTCCACTTTTCCATTCTATTTATATATGGAAATGTCCAGGTTTTTCTTTTTTCGGTGGGGGGGGTGGTAAGAACTCTTTGTTAAATTTGTAATGAGCGTTTAAAAAAGACTATCCTTTGGGGCAGCTAGGTGGCAGTGAATAGACCACCAGCCATGGAGTCAGGAGGACCTAAGTTCAAATGCGGCCTGAGACACTTAACACTTACCAGCTGTGTGACCTTGGGCAAGTCACTTAACCCCAACCGCCCTGCCCTTCACCCTCCAAAAAAAGGCAAAAAAAAAATTAAAACAATATCCTTTAATAAATCTCATTTGGACATATGTTGTGTGTGTGTGTGTTTCTTCTTGGTCCTCTCACTAATATAGATTCTGAATTATCATGTAATCAATCACTCATTTGAAGAGACCTTTGCTGCCATATGTAGGAATTAAAATGGGTATTAAACATGCATCATCTCCTTTAAATCTCCTAGAACTCATAGAAATACCCCAGTCAAGTCACTGTTGTTATTAGCCCTGATTCTTTCCCTATGATAACTTTTGTGTTTGAGGAACAGACTATTTAAAGTTAGAGATGTTCACTATCACAAGGCTGACCATAAGGTTGAGTCATGGCAAATTACAAAATCATCTCTACTGAGGTTGTAATCTGAAGGGAGTAGCCACACTTAAGGAATGATGGCTTCTTTGAAGCACTGGATGCATAGTCCTATGCTAGGCATTGAGTATAAAAAGTATAAAACACAGTCACTTACCCATGAAGGAGACACCAGTCTCAATGAGGCATGGAATAAAATGCAGCATGTGACATATAGGAATACAAAAACTTTGAACTTTGGTTATCCTCAAAGGGCTGATTGGTTTGTTTTTGGTTCAACTGAGTAGTTTTATCTAGAATCCATTGGGCTATAAGCATATTTTGTGTATATGTGACAAATGGCTGAGGTCAGGAGAGTGGTTTGTGGCTGTATTGGGCAAAGTTGCATGATTATAAGGTTATGATTTTTCCTTCTAAATCAGGTACTGACTTACTGACAAAAACAGCATAAAACTTATTCACAGGCATGAACAGTTTTGGGGCATAGTCAATAAAAAAGTAAATTTTTATGTCTAGTTGAATATTGTTTATTGTTCTTGACAATAGTATGCAATAACTGGACATAAAAAAATGTACTTTTAAGAGATTTTGAGCCAGTAAGAGTTGGGGACTCTGTTTCTATTAGTAGAAATAATGAAAAACAAAAATACTATCCATAAAATGGCACTAATGTAATACTATCTCTACTAGATTGTGTACTTTTGAGATCAGGAACTGTCTTTTAAAAATTTTATTTTAACCCTCCCTCAGTGCCTAGCTCTGTGCTTGGTACATAATGAACATTTGTTAAAATATGTTGAATTGATTAGTTGTTATACTTTATTAAGTCATTGAAGTTAACTATTGATAACGTTTTTTTTCCAAATGCTTTATTAACTTCTGATTTACATAATTCATTTATGTCAGATTTTGAGTTACAAATTTTCTCCCCGTTTTTCCCTTACCTACCTCCCCAAAATAGCAGTCCCACAGGATATCCCCTCCTCCAATCTGTTCTGTCCCATATCTTCTCCCATACCCCTTTTGACTTTTCCAGTGGATCTCTATGCCCCAGTGCCTGTATATCTTATTTACCAATTACATGTAAAACAGTATTAATAATAGTATACACACACACACACACACACACACATATATATATATATATATATATTTGAGTATTTGATTTTAAAATTTTGAAATCCTGATTCATTGCCTTCCTCCCTTGTTTCCCACCCTTACTGGGAAGATATGCAGTTCAGTATAGGTTGGACATGTGTGGCTAATGCAAAACATTAACGTAGTAGATATATTGTAAAAGACTGACTATATTTCCCTCCCTCCTATCCCACCTCTCACTTGTTCTATTCTCTACTTTGATCCGTCCCTTTTCAAAAATGGGTGCTCCCAACTTCCCTCCCTGCCCCAGCCTGCTCTCTCTTCCATCATCCCCCTTCTCATCTCCTTCCCCCTACTCTCCTGTAGGGTGAGATACCCTATTTAGTGTGTATTTCATTCCCTCCCTGAGCCAAATCATTCCCTTTTGCCTCCCTATTTTTCCCTCCATTATAACCATTTTCCCTTTCCTCTTCTATCTGACATAATTTACCCCATTCTGTCTCTCCCCATCTCCTCTCATTATATTCCTCTCTCCTCTTAATTTCACCTTTTAAGTATCATCCCTTCCTATTAAATTGGTCCTGTGACCTCTATCTATGTATACCTGTAAACATATATACACACATTCACATATGTATTCATATGCCCATATACACTTATATATAGACATATATATATATATATATTCCCTTCAACTACTGAGAAAAGTTTCATAAGTTACAATTATTGTTTTTCCATGTAAGAATGTTAATAGTTCGACTTTGATAAGTTCTTTATGATTTCTTTTCCCTGTTTACCTTCTCATGATTCTCTTGCTTCTTGTATCTGAATGTCAAATTTTCTATTCAACTCTGGTTTTTTCAACAAGAATGATTGAAAGTCCTCTACTCCACTGAATGACCATATTTTCCCCTGAAACATGATACTCAGTTTTGCTGGGTAGGTGACTCTTGGTTTTAATCCCAACTCGTTTGACCTCCAGAATATCTTATTCCAAGCCCTTCAGTCCCTCAGTGTAGAAGCTGCCAGATCCTGGATTATCCTGATTGTGCTTCCACAATATTCAAATTGTTTCTTCCTGGCTGCTTGTAATATTCTCTCCTTAATCTGGGAATTTCAGAACCTGGCTATAATATTCCTAGGAGTTTTCTTTTGGGAATCTTTTTCAGCAAGTGATCACTGGATTCTTTCAACCTCTATTTTGCCCTCAGGTTCTAAAACATCAGGGCAGCTTTCTTTGAGAACTTCCTGGAGGATGATTTCTAGGTTCTTATTTTGATCATGGCTTTCAGGTAGTCCAATAATTTTAAAATTCTCTCTCCTGGATCTATTTTCCAGGTCAGTGGTTTTTCCCATGAAATATTTCACATTGCCTTCTATTCTTTCATTTGTTTGGATCTGTTTAACAGCATCTTGATTTCTCATAAAGTCACTAGCTTCCATTTGCCCCAATCTAATTTTGAAGCAATGATTCTCCTCAGTGAGCCTTTCAGATTCTTTTTTCATCTGACAAATTTGGCTTTTTAAGGCATTTTTCTCCTCATTGCCTTTTTGAGCCTCTTTTGCCAATTGAGTTAGTCTATTTTTTAAGGAGTTTATTTTCCTCAGTCAGGCTGTTGACTCTCATTTCATAATTTTCTTGCTTTGTTCTCATTTCTCTCTCCAATTTTTCCTCCACTTCTCTTATCTGCTTCTTAAGGTCCTCTGTGGTGTATTTCCCTTTGAAGCTTTTGGTGCAGGAGTTCTCACTTCACTGTCTTCCTCCTGTTCCATGCTTTGCTCCTTTTTGTCCCCAAAATAGGAGTATAATGTTGGAATCTTCTGTCTGCTTTGTTTCCTTTGCCTGGTCATGTTGCCCCTCAGTCACTTGAGCCCTGGGCTTTTTGCCACAGTAGGACTATGCCACCAGACAGGGGAGCTTTTGTCCCAAATGCTAGGCTTTTCTCAGCTGCCAGAGGTATTAGATAGGTGCCCTTTCTGAGGTCTCCATATGCTCTGGCAAGCTGGACACACACCCCAGGCCTCCACCCTAAACTGCAATCCGGATCCAACCAGGTTAAAGCAAGAGCGATTACACCTCAGACTGGTGCTTGGTCCCCCTACACTCTGCAGGCCAGGAGCTGAAGCTGCCAGGTGGCGCTGGCTGGCTGGGCTGGAGTCTCAGCGGCTTCTCGCCCCAGGGGGCAAAAGCCATGCACTCCCACTTACTGGGTCCCAAAATCCAGACTGCACTGACCTCTCATTTTGTCTTTTGCATCTATGTGATGATAAACCTGGAAACTGCCACAGCTGCTGCTGTTCTGGAGTCCCTCTAGCCCGTGCCTGGTCAGGCCTGCCCTGGGGCTAAAGCCTAGGTGTGGACCTGGGCGGCTCCTAGAGCCCAGATTCCTGCCAGCCTGCCTGCCTGTCCTCAGCGGGAGGTTAGCTTCTCTGTGTCATTTTGTGGGTTCTGCAGCTCCAAAGTTTGTTTAGAGTCCCCTTTTTACATGGATTGGGGAAGGTGGGAGCCGGAGCAGTGGGGAGGTCCTGCTTCTATGCCACCATCTTGACTCCGCCCCCGATATGTTTTGTTTTTGACAAAGCAGATATTTCTCAACCCATAACCACCAAACAACTTCTATATTCTATAGAACACAGGATGTAAACTGACAGAAAACGAAATAAAACAAAATCAACACTAGTTTTTCAGTTGTTAACAAAAGAAGGGATGTGTCCTTTAATTTCTGGTGAAAACATTGACCCTTTCATTTGATGCTAGTTTTGTTTATTTATGTTGACTTTATTTACATTGTTGTAAGTCATTATGTATATTCTTCTTTTGTTTCTGTTTTCTTTTCTTTGCATCACTTTATTCATCCTCTGAGATTCCTACAAGTATAACAGTTGTCATTCCATATGGTATAATATTACTTCACTGCAATAATTGTTTTACAATTTGATCCTTTCGTCATTATTGGGCATGTTTTATTTCTAGCTTTTTGTTATCACAAATAGTGTTGCTAAGAGAATTTTTGTACAAATATTTTTTTTTCTTCCTGTCAATAACCTCCTTGGAGCAAATTCCTGATAGTGGACTGAGTCAAAGGATATGAACAATTTAATAACTTTTCTTGCACAATTCCAAATTATTTTCCAGAATGGTTGAACCAATTTACATCTCCATCATCAGTGAATGAAGAATGGGTTTTTCTCTTCAATCACTCACCAAATAATACTTCTTTTAACATCATCTAGCTTGATGGGTATAAGGTGATAGATACCTCAAGATTATTTTGTGTTTTTCTAATTTTCAGTGGTTTATTTTTGGGTGGCTGTTGATGGTTTGTATTTCTTTTTTTTGAAAACTGTGTATATCTTTTGACCACTGGTGGATTAGAGAATAGGTATTGATTTTATACATTTGTATCAATTCTCTGTAGTCAGATGTCAGACTTTTAGTAGAGATATTTAATATACAGATTATTTCATACTTCGTATCTTTTCTTTGGATTTTAGTTGTATTTGGTTTTTTTTTTTTTTCAGGAGCAGGCTGTAATAAAAGTTTTATTTGTGTATTCTGGGGAGTATTGTGGGAGGACATTATGGTACTATAAGAAATGATCTGTCCCCTGTGCCCCTTTCCCCCTCTTTTTTTTTCATCTCTACCCACCATTTTCCTGGCAATGTTTTTGCCTCAAACCCAAGCTGATTTCCCTGACATACCCTGATTACATCTTGCCTCCATTTCCTGATCATGTAATCAGGGGATCCATGGACAAGATAATATCAGGAGTAATGGTCTGAAGTTGGTCACTTGGGGCACTCCTAATTTTCAATGAGCATCTGTTAATTCATACTCAATGACCAAGTACTTGACTCCCAGAAATTTTAGACTCTCTGTATGACCCATCTTGCTTTTTCTTTCTTTTCTTTTCTTTTTCTGCATTTGTTTTTCTAGCTGTGTCGCTTTCCATGAGTGGTGATGAATTTGAATACTGTCCATGTGAACAGTAAAATATATTTTGAAAAAGGCTGTCCCAGTTTATGGTTGCTACTTATAAAATATAACAAAACCAATCAACAATATATTACTTTGTACCTACAATGGGCATAGAAAAAATGTATAACACTGTGCTTGTCCACAGGGAGCTCACAATCTCTTGTAAATGGCCCATGTGGAATACACAAAAAAATCTGGTTTCATTACTGGTATACTCAAACTGAACTGATTATATAGAGACTAAGTAAAAAGCCATGGAAATGTGAGTCTTTTAAAAATTCTTTTTTTCTTTTTTATGGTCATAATTCTGGTTTTGTTGTTAGTTTAGAGTCACAGAAAACTAGTCTCCAAAGAGCTGAAGTTGAGAAGCAACCAAAAGGCAATAGAAAAGTATGTAGGAGTAAATGGGCTGCAGCACATTAAAAATAAAGGATAACACAAGAGAAAACAGTGAAAAGGACGTCATCAAGAAAACATATGACTGGAAAGAAAAAAGATCAACTGGTCAAGCATCAAGACCTAGGAGTAGCCAATGGGTAGCTAATGCATGTATCCATGCAATATTAAAAGAATGAGAAGTAGGACCCCAGAATATTGATTGGATCCCCTACAGCAGATTCATGGCAGGATATGGAGAAGAATTTCATAGAATGGACAGCCATGTTTAAATGGTGCCCCTCGTTGCTAGAGGGAGTATTTACATTGTTGAAATCACAGACCCATTAGAGAATTGAACTTTATAATTATAATGATGGTGGGAATATGGTACAGAAAAGAAAGCCTCTGGAATCAGAGGTCCTGAGTGAGCTTGGGCAAATTATTTAACCACCCAGGGCCTCAGTTTCTTCATCTGAAATGAGGGATTTTGATCATGTGGCCTCTGTGGTCCCTAAAGTTGATCTCATAAATCCTAAGCCATTTAAGTTGATGTACAAGATTTTTGTAATAATCCAGGATACAAAAATGTTTTCCTAATTGTCCCTGCTATAACTTGAATTTTTAGGTATAAGGGAACCCTAGAGACTTTGTTAAGTGACTTCATATCATAGAAATTTGCCCAACTGGAAGATAGTTCAAAACTATTGTCTTTCAGAAGCTTACATTCTAAGATTAATGATGTAGTCATTCATTGGCAGTATATACTGTTATAAACCCAGTTCAACAACATTCAGAAAGATAAAACAACACTAAGAACATATGGATTCATTGTAGTTAGTGTGCAGATGACTATGCTCTTCACACACTGGACAGATGGATGGCCTGAGTGTTACACTGGAATCCATGAATTAGAATGAATTGAATTGAATAGGGCATGTGTTACTATTCATGGTCAATTCCTGGTGAAGTGAAATCTGTGCTAGAATTCAGGGTCAGGAAAATAAATTATCATCTCTCATCTACTTGGCGAAACATTTACAGATGGTATGGGATTTTAAAAGATCATAGGATCATAGGACTTAGGGCTAACCCCCTCATTTTATATATAAGGAAACTAAGAACCACAGAAATTAGGAGACTTGACTTTCTAAAACAGGAAAAAGGTTTGTCAAAGTCCTCCTAAGAAGGATTTATGATCTTATCTTGAAGCATACTGAATTACCTTGAAAAGAGAAAGGCTTACATCAATGGGGCCACAGAACTGGAACTAGTGATTCAGGGGAGGAATTTGAAAGCTGATGCATATACTCACTAACCTGTCCCATTGAAAAACAAATTCTCCCATGTTTTGTTTGTAGCACAGGAAATGGCCTTGGCTGCCAGGCACCAGCAGTAAGAAGTGCATCACAATTTAAAATGAAATAAATGGAAAGAGTGACCCTAGCATTACCAGGGTGATCTTTAAAGATGGTTGAATTGCTCTTGAACTGTTTCCACAATGTACTAGAGTAACTCACAAAGGCATCTCCTTTATTAACACTCTGCTTTTACAGTATCTCCAGCTGCATTTCCAAGAGTCATATGATCCTTTGATAGAGTTAGGAAAATCAATGCAATAATAGGATATTATGATGCTAACTTTTGATAAACATACCCAAATGGCATTCTGAGAAGAAAAAGAATGCTGATCTTATCCATCCATGTTGATGTCTTCAGTTTAAAGTGGGATGGGGGTGGGGAAACTACCAGTCAATATTTATTGACTGTACACAATGTGCCCAGTACATGCTATGAATGACCAAGGGAATAAACAGCGTGGTTTGGGCTCTTAATTAAGGAGGGTAATGAAGGAGGCAATGAAGTAATAGATGGAGGTATGGCGTTGGAGTCAGGAAAACCTGGGTCCACATCTTACCTCTGATATATACTGAATGTCACATGCTACTTATGTGACCTTGGACATATCCCTTAACTCCTCAGACCTCACTTTCCTTGTCAGTAAGATAAGGAGGCTGGATTAAGTTGCTTTGAAAACCCCTTCCTGCTCTAAAGCTATGATTCCATGGCTCTGTGACCCTGGCCTCTCAAGTGCCCCCAAACAATTTTCTAATATTGTAAGTTATAGAAGAGTTGCTGACTTGCACCAGTGGAGGGACTTTCTACACCAGGGATTTTCTACAGGGATGAAATCACAGGCCTGGACCAAAAACATAACCCTCCATATATGTTGTGCTTGTGTATATGAGGGACAGGCTGATATCTCAGGCTCAATATCCCTGCTGAGAAAGGCCTGTATTTATTCCATCTGCAAGGCTAGAGAAGGAATGTTGTACAATGATTAAAGTACTAGATGGGGAATCAGAGAAGATTTGGATTCAAATCTTACTCCTGAAATCTACATATCTATTTATGATCTATCCCATTCTCTTTTGGTACTAGGTTCCTTTCACCATAATTCCCCTTGCAGAAAATGATTCAGACTTCTAATTTACACAACAATAAAACTTTAGGGCTGGAAGGGACCTTATAGCCCATCTAGGTAAACACCTTCATTTTAGCAAAGAGAAAGCGTTTCTCCCACTTACTTAGACTCAAAAATCTCAGAGGCATCTTTGTCCTAGTCCTCACCTCTATTGTTTCCAATCATTGTGTTGATTCTGTTTCTGAAATTTATCTCACATGTATCCCCCTCCTTCCATTCTCTGTCTCCATTCTCATCTGGCTATTCAGTTGGATTGTGTGCTGTTTGTATTATAGGAAGAAAGAGAATGGAGTTAAACTAGACTTTATCAACCTTCTTATTATTTCTGTTAAGTATCAGTCACGTTTTCTTTCACTTACCAATTCCCATTTCAAATAACCTAGCAACTCATTAAAACAAAAAACAAACAAAACAAAAACAACCTAAAAAAGGATGCCAAAAGAACTGAAAGCTAGGACAGGAAGGAAGGGAAAGTGGTGTGGGCAGCACACCTGCCTTCTTCACCTAATGGATTAAAACCACTCAATTTCACTTATGTTCAAAGAGCCTCCTAAATTGGGCCTAATTATCCCCTTATATTTTTTAAACACACCAAGTAAATAAATTATGTCTATTGTTCAAATTAGTATATGCAGTCGGATGGACAACCCATAGACCTGATCCTTCATACCTGGGCCTAGAACTGAACAGGAGGAATAGCAAGCAAGACTGACTCTCAGAAACAGTATAGGATTTTTAAAAACCCCAAGCTTCTCTCTGAAATAAAGATACATATTTCTAGCAGCAATGTTTCTCTACAGATGCTATATGACTGCAAGTTACAGAATGCCACAGTTTCTGAATAATTAAACTTGTAGGTCACCCAAAGGGCCATTGAGAGGTTCATGGTGATCACAAATATGCCATGCTTATTATCAATGCAGAATTCTACATGAAAAGCAGCACAAAGGGGATCATTAGAGATGTAAGAATGGAAAAGGTGGTGGGTGGTCCTGGAGTAGGAATGTGATATAACACATGAGCTCCATTGGTATCACCTCATGGTCAAGATATTTAGAGCAGCGATTCTGAACCTTTTTTTTTTTCATTATAGATGCCTTTGGCAGTGTGCTGACTCCTATGGACACATTCTCAGAAAAAATGTTTTTAAATGCATAAAATAACTACATGTGATTACAAAAGAAATCAAATATATTGAAATAGTTAACTATATAACTATATAAATAGTTATCTATGTCTATCTGTCTACATATCTATCTAGATAAATATATATGAAATCTAACCTTTGTTGAGAATACCATGAAATCTATCCATAGTTAAAAACTCTTAATTTACAAGTTCTATCAGCACACTGCAGAGTCTCCTACCCATGGAAGATTTATAGGAAGATGTGATAAATTTACAGAGAATGAAACGATGTGTTACACCCGATCTTTAAAGGTAGTATCCACATCACTTAGAACACATGTCTATAAAGCATTGGAAAGCTTTCATTGGCAAATTTTACTTTAAACCATCACTACATAACATTCTCTGATTCATTTCTAAGTCCTGTTGAATGGAATGGTGATTTCTAGCAATATATTCATTTTAGGCAAATTCCAAATTTAGCCAAATTAAAAAAAAATTTGGATATCTGATAAAAGTTCATCATGGAAGGATTTTCTTTGTTAATCCACACATTATGCTGGTTGAAAGATCATAAGATTGTAGATTTGGAGCTAGAAGGCAATCTATTCCAACCCTCTCATTGTATATATAAGGAAATAGAGAACTGAAGTGACTTGTCCACAGGATTTGAACTCGTGTTCCTGATTCCAAATCCAGCACTCTACCACTATACGACACTGCCTCGCTAATAAATCAATTCTAAAGGAAATAAAGTTTCATTTGCACGAAACTGAACTTTTAGATGTTGGTTAGAAATGAATAAATTACATTATTTTCATTTTTTTAGTCAGATGGCATAATTTATATCTAATCCTTTTGCTTGAGACATGTAGGACATTGGAGGCTACTGAACTTCTACAGGTTTGTTCATTAACTGAAGACTTGTAAAGACTGTGAATATCTAAAATGTTTGAATATAATTAAAAAATTTATTAAGTGTCCAGTATATGTAAGCCACTTTTAGAAGGCAATGGATATATAATGATAAATAAGAAATTTTTCCTCCTCTCAAAGAATTTTCAGGTTAAAAGTGGAGATAGGTAACATCCAAATAATCATACAAAACTACCCTTTTGTAGAAGAGGTAAATTGCTAGGAGACTTCAAAGGAGGAAGAAATCACTGTCCACTGGGGGCTTCAGGGAAAAATGTGAAATTTATGAAATTTATGAAAAATTATGAAAAGGTGTCACATGAGGTAGACCTTGAAGGATGATGTAATGGTAATTAATTTGAATTTGAAGATCCCTTTGTGTTGGCAAAGGTAGCAGGTACTTAGCATTTAGTAATTGATCAAGCCTCTGTTGGGGAAACAGAAGTTATGAACTCCTGTCTCCTGTTGCTGGCATAACAGAAAAGGGTTGACTGAAACTGGAAGCTAATGCTGTGCATATATTAGGCAAAGCCCCAGGAAAGGACAGTCAGAATTTCTTGGAACCAGCATCTGGAGGCAGAGCAAATACAGATGAGAAATGAGAACTGAGAACTGAGTCAGAATTTCCTGAGAACTTGTGGTGGAGCTTCTTCTGAGGAAGAGCCCAGGAGGCTGAAGAGGAGCCTGGGAGCCCAGGACACCCCTCCCCCCTCCCTCCCCCCCAAGGCTGGATAAGGTGATTCTGATTTTTTGAACGAGCTACAGAAGACTGAGGAAGCGTGACTGGGATGCTAAGACTTTGTTTGTGGCTTGGTTGAGCCTTGAATTCCTGGAAACAGAAATGGTGAAGGATTTGAGATGGACTGGACACTGTGAGCTCCAATACGGAACAGGAACTGCCTGGAGAACTGGACAAGGACCTCGGAGCTCTCTGCCTCTGAATTCAGGTGACTGTTTGGTGGATTCAGGTAGGAGCTAGGACCATGGAAGGGGATCAAGGAAATCTGAGAGACCACTCTGAGTCAAACTGAAATAAGACTTTACTTGGATACAGTATACTGACTGAGGAATTATAAATTTACCAGTGACCTAGGGGTAGAGGGTCTGTATATTTTCTAATGATTGTACTTAGTGATTAATGATACCTAATAATTGATTGCTGAATAAGTGACTGATTGAGTTAACTTAGTGTGCCCCATGAGTGGAAGACTTTGACTATTGTACTTTGAGATCATTGTTCTTTGTTCAAAATTTTGCTGGCCACTACTGTGGAAACTATGTGGCCATTTTAAAGATAAGCTGTTGTGAATACTACCGTGTTTCCCTGATAATAAGACCTATCCTGAAAATAAGCCCTCCCCGTACTGTGTAAGATTCCTCTAAAATAAGCCCTCCCCCGAAAATAAGCCCTATTGAGATTGCTACTGTAGTGAAGGTGATCCCCTGCGCTACATGCTACATTACGGTACCCTCTGTATGCACCCTCCCCCCCCCAGGGTGAAACACACGCCACGCTCTGAGCTGCATCCAATCAGAGCTGCAGCAGTGAGTGTGTCATCCTGTTCTTCCCCAGTGATTTGCTTGCTGGTGCCATTGAGAGCAGTGCCGCGGAGGAGAGCTGAGGCAGGACAACATAAGCCCTCCCCTGAAAATAAGCCCTCTGGTGTTTTTCTTTCCAAAAAAGATAATAAGACACGGGGAAACACGGTATGTTGTGATTTTTCTGTGGTAAGTTATAATATTGGGAATGCTGTACCTTGATTTTCTGTGAATGTTTTGCTTTCATTTGTTATGGAATAAATAGTGTTTGCTATACTGTGCAATCAGAACTTTAAAAGCTGTTCACAGTAGCATTCGTTTGGAAAGCTGTTCATGCATGGCATTACAGATGAGTAGGGTTTTAACAGATAGACAGTCAAATAGGTAAGTATATAACTCTACCTTGGTTTTTATTTTTTTTAAGTATTTTGTTTTTATTAAATATAAAAAAAAATATTGTATAGCTGTATAAACTAAAGCACATGATGTCAAAAAAAATAAAAATTGTAGGTTGACCCGAAGGACAATGGAAATGATGGGTATAAGCAGGATGTAGCATATTACCAACAATAAGTTACACACAAGAAGTAATAAAGTGAAAAAGAAGTGAAAAGACCTTGTCAATCAAGAACATATGTGACCAAGAAAAGGAGATGAACTGGTAATGTCAGAGAGATGATGAATGATCCAGTGTTACAGTGGAATCTATAGCATCCTAAAAGACTCAAAGGTAGGTCCCCAGTGCGTTGGCTGAACTTTTTCTTTTTAAAATGTTCCATAAAAAACACACACACAATTATTTATTTACCTTTGGTTTCCAACATTCAGTTCCATTGTCCCTTGAGTTTTGAATTTTCTCCCCCTCCCTCCCTTCCTCTCCTCCCCCCCATGGTGGCACGTGATCAAATATAGGATCTACCAATACCTTCACATTAAACATTAGTCAAGTTGTAAAGAAGGATTATGACCCATGGAATGAACAATGGGAAAGAGGAAACACAACAAAACAAGAAAATGAAAGAGAGCTGGTAGTTTGCTTCAATCTGCATTCAAACTCTATAGTTCTTTCTCTGGATGTGGACATCTCTTTCCATCATGAGTCTTTTGGAGTTGTCTCACAAACTTGCATTTCTGAGAGGAGCACAGTCTATCCAAGTTAGTTGTCACACATTCAGTGTTTCTGTGATTGTGTACAGAGTTCTCCTGGTTCTGCTTTCCTCGATCAACACCAGTTGATATAAGTCTCTCCAGGTTATTATGAAGTCTATCTCCTCCTTCCTTCCTTCCTTCCTTCCTTCCTTCCTTCCTTCCTTCCTTCCTTCCTTCCTTCCTTCCTTCCTTCCTTCCTTCCTTCCTTCCTTCCTTCCTTTCTTTCTTTCTTTCTTTCTTTCTTTCTTTCTTTCTTTCTCTCTCTCTTTCTTTCTCTCTTTCTTTCTCTCTCTCTCTCTTTCTTTCTTTCTTTCTTTCTCTTGACATGAAATAAAATCCATTTTTTCTTTTGAACACAGCATCAATATCAGTACACAGTTAATGATTAGATTCAAACAAATTTAACCATATAACAAGTCCATTTATCTTCAGGAGCTTTTCACATTAAGCTTTTGGAACAGAGATACAATGTGCTTAAACACACAAAGGAGAGGGCAAATCTATTGAAAAACTAAGCTTTTCTGTTAGGGTTTTGTTTTTTAGTCAGATACTTTATATATTTCATTAAAGACATTGGAGTCATACTTCAGCAGTGTCAGTTGCAAAAGAACAAAAAAACACCCACTTGTAAGGCCATAGGAATGAACTGAAATAATTAAATTCAGCTGAAACTAAGAAAATGAAATGAAAATTATGTCATTTCTCGGCATAATTAAATGTAATCAAATGTGGCACAAGCATAAGAGATGAAGTGATCTGAAAATAACTACAAATAATTATTTCTTAAGCTTCATAACTGCACATTTCACTATCTGATTAAATATAAGGTTTTTTTTTTGTTTGTTTTTTTAAAGCAATCGGGGTTAAGTAACTTGCTCAAGGTTACACAGCCAGTTATTTTTTTGTGTGGGTGCCAAGTATCTGAGGCCGGAACCAATCCCAGGTCTCCAGATGCTGGGGCTGGCACTGTTACTCACTGTGCCACCTGGCCGCCCCCTAAAGATAAGTTTTAATAGTGAACAAGAAGTATCAATTTTATTAGCCTAAAAACATTTTAATTCTACTGTAAAACTGCTAGTTGAAGAATGTGATTTTTGCTAATGTCCTGTTCCTGTAAGTCACATGTTGAGGCATCCCTTTTCTTTTATATGGTGCAAAAAAGAAGAAGAAATGCGCTTTCTAAAAAGAGACTTTTGCAAAGTCAACTAGAAATAAATGCCCTAAATTTTACATAAGTAAACCAAACATAGTTTTAACTTTAAGTATGAAAGATCATTTTCAAAGGTTAAGTACTACATTTATATAAAACAGTCTTGGTCATGGAAAAAGAAAATCTGGAGAAAAAGAAAAAAGGAAAAAAAATCTGAATAAATGTTCCACTTGTTGATCCTAAGTTCACAGTTTTGTCCTTTGATCCTTTCTTTTCTGTCACTTTCTTTGAACCATTGTACTGATGTCTGAGGATCAGATTGGGCACAGCCTGCAATCCTTGACATTCCATGTCAGTCTGTCTGGATTTCTAGGTTTGGGGTTCTAGGCCATGCTAGGCTTGGCATCAGAAGGTCTGTGGTCTCAAATTCATCCACAAGGAGGAGATATCCCACCTTGGGTTAGTGGGACCGGTGGAGGGAGAAGTAGAGGGAATGACATCTTTTTTTTTTTTAATTTTGGAGGGCAGTTGGTGTTAAGTGACTTGCCCACGGTCACATGGCTAGTTTTTGTGTTAAGTGGCTGAGGCTGGATTTGAACTCGGGTCATCCTGAATCCAGGGCCAGTGCTCTATTCACTGTGCCACCTACCTAGTTGACCCCAGGGGAATGGCATATCTTCACCAGGCATTGGCTGCCCTGGCCACCTTGGTGTCTAGACTGCCTTGAGTCTTTCACTTCTGCCCATATGTATGGGGGGGGGGGTGTCAAGGAATAGTACTGGGTGGGACACACAGGGGAAGGGAAAGAAAAGAAGCCCCCTTGGAGAATGAATGAATGAATGGCCTGTAATCTCTTTTTCCTTCAGCAGGCAGGCAGGGAGTGGGAGAGAAAGAAAGAGCAAGGGAGGGAGAGATTGGAGAAGGAGATGAGAAAGGGGAAAGCTAAGTTAGGGAATTCTTTCCCATCCACCAGACAGCATTGGTGGCGTCACAAATCACCCCCCATTCCCCCAAACACACACACACAGAGGGGTGTGTGGAGGGGAGTGGAGGAAGGTGGGGTGGGGCACCCAGGTCTGGAAAACAGAGGGCCAGAGCAGACAGGAGGGAACTACCTTGCTGGCTGCTGCTGCTGCTCTTCCTCCTCCTTTCCTCTGGTTGGAGCTAAAAACCAAATGGAGACAAAGTAACTCTGAAGGCCAGAGATGGGCCTCGGATGGATAGGCAGTTCCCAAATCCATCTATCCATCTCTGTAGGGATTTATCCAGGCATATGGAGACATCCAGTCAGCCACACACCCACTGAACTCCCTGGCAGGCCTGGCAGGGAGTGGTGCAGAATACCTTGAAAAGGTCTTGGGCTGATCACCCAGAAATCTCAAGGTAAAGTGGTGGAGGATGAACCATATTGGAGAAAAAAGACAGCAGTGGCACAAATGGTACAAAAAGCAAGGACACACACACACACACACTCACTCACTCACTCACTCACTCACTCCGGAACTTGCTTATCTATGAAGGCATGGACAAGAATCGCACAAAGTGAGAAGGCTTAAATGAAGGGAGTATATACACTGATGAAATTTAAAAGTCTGTTATAGTATTGAGAACTGTAAGGGTTATGGGATTTAAAGATCTTCCATGCACCGTTGGACTTGCTGACGTAGCAGGAAGGGGCAGAGCAAGAGGAAGCGGAAGCCAAGCTAGCGTTCCTGCGGTGGCTGACGGTGGTGGCAACGGCGGCGGCAGCAGCAGAGGCAGTGGCAGTGCAAAGCCCTTTTTGAGTTAGGACTGCTAAGGACTTTCTGCTAAGGACTCCTGCTGAGGACTGCCAGGGGCCGGAGCTGCTGGGAGCGCACTTCCAGGACGCTGGGTGGCTGCTGTGCGTGGGGAGAGGAGGACCTTTGCCTGAGGTAGCCTGTTCTGTTTTAAAGGCTTGAAAATGTGGGTGCTTTCTACTTTATCTACCTGTGCCAATATCATAACTACTCTGATGGCTTTCACTTTCTGGTTTTGGGACTCAGTCTTTTGGTATCTTAATAAATTTTCTAGTTTATTTCCCCATATGGCAAGCATGACGTATTTTGTAATGGATAATTATATCAGCATATTTGTAATCTCCATAGGCATTGTGAATATGGCATTGCTGATACAAGAACACAACTACAGGAAATGAGAAGATTTGTGGAAATGACCAAATTCTTCAAAATACACAGGAGTGGTTCTGTTCTCTAGTAAATATGCAAATCCAACCTTAGATACTACCTGGCTTTGTAATTCTGGGCAAATCACTTAACCTCTATCTACCTCAGTTTCCTCATCTACAAAATGAAGGTAAATAATAGTATTTACTTCCTATAGTTATTAGAAGATCAAGTGAGATAATACTTTGAGATTCTGCAAATCTCAAAGTGCTAAATACATGCTCAGATTAATGATTTGCATGCACCAGGCTTTGATTTTCATTAGCTCTCCTTGAACTATCTGTATTTTATGATACAGGGGAAAGAGCACTGGCCTTGAAATCAGAGGATTTAGGCTTAAATCTGACCTGTTTTGAGTATGGCCTAGGCATCTATCCTCTTTACGTCTCATTTTCCTCATCTAATAAACAAGATTGGTCTAAATCAGTCTCATGCGGCTCACAAACATTCCCAAGTGTAGCAGGTTAAAATATAATTGGGATTTACTTTTTTTTTATTGGGATATATTTAACAAAATAAATAAAAATGCAATCAAACAAATAATATTGCATTTTAAAACTAAGTCAATATGCAGCCCTCCAGAATCCTTATGTTCAGTGGCCTAGATGACCTCTACAAATGCTTCTAGCTCTAAATTCATAGTTCTCCTTATGTTCTTACTAAAGTATCTCCTATTCTTTTTAGTTTTAAACTTTACTTTTCAGGAAGAAGCAGGATCAAGTCCCCTTCTTGTTACCTTCCCACAACCCTTATGCTTCAGGTTCTGGGATGGTTAACTGGCCCATTAGTCCCTCTACAGCCCCAGTATTATTCATTTGGATCTCTGAGGAACTTCCAGGTCAGTTTTTATTGTAAACAAACTCCTGCCTCCTATCCATAGGAAGATGACTTTCATAGCTTCCCAATTTAATACTGTGTGACTCTACATAAGACATTAAACACTGACTTGTCCCCATCTGTAAAGAAGGGAGAATTTCTCTTGTCTCTTCAAATAACTGTTAAGACCAAATTACTCTTCCTCAGGCACACCTTTGTTTGAAACAGTGCCATCTTTGTCAATGTCTTTTCTGAGAAATGTAGCGCTGGAGGTTTTAGAAGTAATCATTATCCCCACAAATAATCAAGCAAACAATTTTTCTATCTTATGGGCAAGATTGGTACATGAAATGTGTTAGTACTGAAAGGACATGGCTTAGGACCAATGTTTTCCTACTTATAAAGAGAAATATATATATATTTATTTAGTGCAATTTCACTTGAACTAGACTATTTTTCAGTCTATAAAAAAAATTGAGGCAACATGGCATAATGGTTTGAGGGCAAGTCTCAGAGGTAAGATAACCTGGGTTCAAATCTTGTCTCTGAGGACTGGTTACATAGATAAATTTCTTAATCCTTCAGTGCCTCAGGCAACTCTCTAAGATTTAGAAACTGGAGAGAAAATCCTAATCTATATCAGGAGAGGGAATTTCCTCACTGGGAGTTTTCTGTAACAGTGAAAGTCAAGTTCAGTGGTGGGGTGGGGTGGGAAGCTTTCAGGTTCTTTCTCCACAGGGATGGTCAAGTTAAAGTTGGATATTGCCAGTGGAAAGGATTGTTCTTGTTGACTTTTTCAGTTGACTATCCCCAGAAGACACTATAATCCTGGCTACCCTTTTGAGCATTAGATATGGTTTCTCTCATACCACCTGAAACTCTCCCAATATATACACTGGACAAAAGGAAGAGGAGGCAGACTTCTTGCTCTTTACTACCTCTGCTTCCCTGCCACCATCCCTGATCATTCAGTGTTCTCTATTCCTTTGAGGTTTTCTCTATCCATATAAAGCATCCTATCCAGATTCTGGTGGTTGATCTCTATTGGGTCTCCCAAGTCATTAGGTCTTCTTCTCTTCCTTAACCTTAGACCTGATACCTGAAGACTTTAATTTTCAAATTGATACCTGCTTAAATACCCTGACTTCCTAGTTCACCAGCTTCCTCAATTCCCATGATTTGGACCTTACTCCACTTGAGTCACACGCAGAAATGGCCTTTGATCTTGTCATCCTCAATTGCTCTACTCCTGCTATTCATAATCCTGTTTATTCCTATATCTGAGCATAACCTTCTAGCTTTCCATCTCTCCTAGTATCTCAACCCTCTTAAAGCTACTCTTTGCCTTCACCATACCTAAGTCATTCTACCCTTCCTTGTTTTTTCTGACTATGCATAACCCCTATTCTGGCCTCACTTTTCTTACTCTAAAATCTTGACCATGCAGTTAAATGTTTCAGGTTCTCTACCTTCGAGTTCCTTGTCTTCTTCTTCTTGCTTGCTTTTTGGAGGGCAATTGGGGTTAAGTGACTTGCCCAAGGTCACACAGCTAGTTTTGTGTTAAGTGTCTTAGGCCGGATTTGAACTCAGGTCCTCCTGACTCCAGGACCAGTGCTCTATTCACTGCACCACCTAGCCACCCCCTTAGAGTCCCTTGTCTTCTTGAGCTAACACAATCAATCCTTTTCCAAACTCAAACCCTGTATCTTCTCTGCCTTCTCTACTCCCATATAAGAAAAACTGGGACCCTGGACATTATTGTTATATTGTATCATGTATCCTCTCCATAGAGAGAAGACCTTAAAGACTAGAAAAAGATACTGGTTATGTGACTCTGGATAAGTGAATTAACTTCTCTGTGTCCTAGGTAGCTCTCTTAAATTTCAGAAAAGGTACCAACCTGAACTAGTAGAGGGAATTTGCTTGTTCAAGAGTTCCCTAAGTCTTCAGAATTGAAGACTCTATGCACTCTTCTGGTCAGTCTCTCTTGGAGACTATCCAGTTTGCCAAAGTTCTTCCTAAAATGTCTCACCTTAGACTGAACATAATACTCCAGATGTAACTTGACCAAGAACAGAGCAGGGCTATTGCTTCCATCATGCTGGACACTGTCTTGTTAATGCAATCTATGATGCTTCCTTCCTTCCTTCCTTCCTTCCTTCCTTCCTTCCTTCCTTCCTTCCTTCCTTCCTTCCTTCCTTCCTTCCTTCCTTCCTTCCTTCCTTCCTTCCTTCCTCCCTCCCTCCCTCCCTCCCTCCCTTTCTTTTGTTTTGTAGCAAGGTTGTATTGGTGACTCATCATGATCTCACAATCCACTAGAACTCCCAGATTTTTTTTTTCATATGAACCAGAGACTTTTCACATGAATTCTCAGAAATGCTTTCTCTAATTATTAGGTACTTCCATTTTCAGCAGCATGGAACTTCTATTATGTTTGCTGTGAATGTAAGGGTAATGTGGGACAGGAAATCCCCATAAACATATTAAAAATAAATGATAATTTAAATAATAGTAAGACTGGTTTTAGTATTGCTTTATTTTTTTTATTGACAGAAACTTTTCTCTAAAGACAAAGATTCTGTGATTTTAGGTTCATTATTTTGTTTTAGAGAAGAGAGAGACATTCTTGGTAAAACAGCATACATAGCCTGGGGATTCAATTTCTCATTGACAGAGATATACTTATTGGACACCAGCTAATATGTTAGTTTTGTAAAGTAACGAGCTAGATCTGAGTTATTTTCCCTTGGGTCTCAAAGAACATTTACTGAGAAGAATGTTAGAGGTATAATGGATAAAGTTCCATTTTATGAGCATTTCATTATATTTCCCACTAAATATCATTAAAGTCACACTTGAGTTATCTGTAAATGAGGGTGGATTTGATGATCTCTAAGGTCCCTTATGGCTCTATATTTTATGAGCCTATATGTTTAAATATGATGCAACATTATAAAATATGCAAGATCCTTTCTTATTGGGTATTATGAGATGCCAAACACAGGCCTCAAACAGATTGAACTTTGATTTTTTTAAAAATTATTCAAAGTAATGTGTTTTAAAGAAGAAAAACCCTGAGCATATGTTAGACTGAAAGCTTTCAAAAGTCCCTAAAATTCTCTGATCTTGTGTAAAAAATACATTCTCTGCTATGTCTAAGACATGTTTTACCTTTAAAAGATTGCAAAATTAAAATAAAACCATCTCCCACTGCCTCCCCAGTTCATTTTTTTTTGAGGGGGGGGAAGAGGCATGTTTTAGACAGCATTTGTTTACCTAACGTATGCATGAATAACTTGCATTTTGAAGGTGAGAACAATTAGTATGTAATAACATGACTGACCAAAGGAGAGCCCTTGTTCAGACTTCAGCTTCCTGGTGGACTATATAAAAATATACTTAATATTTCCTATTTAGTTTTTATCTCAAAAGTGGAGGCTCAGTGAACCTTCTTCAGGCTGTGAGTGACCAGGCAACTGATGCTATTGGGTGGTGAAGATTCTTCTGATTGACTGAGCATCCTCAAGGACTGATGCCTCAGGAGAGACAAAGTTGGAATTTAGTGTGCATACAAAAATTTCCAGAACAAGATAGATCAGGCTCTTCCTTGGAGGCTTTTAAGGTATGATGGATTCCTAGTCAATTGGCCACTCCCACTTCATAATACTCATTCAACTGAAATCGGATAAGCAGTTTGCTCTCCACACACCAATCTGTACCTCAAAGCAGTCCTCACTTGGCAGCAGCCAGAGAAAAGCCTTTTCAGCCCACCAGAAGACTGTTACCCCTAGTATCAGCCCCTTAGCCATTTTTCCTACCTTTCCCACACAGATACCTCTTGTATATTAATTTTAATTTTTTAAAAAGAAAGTGACCAAAAGCAAAAAATAGAGACTTCACTTTGTTCAACTAACAAATTAAATATATATGTATATATTATTATATATAATCTTATACACACATATGTTAGAGTGGTAATCTCCCGGTATTAGAAAAAAGAGGAGGGGAACCACTTCACATATAAATCTATAAAAAATTTCAGAATAAACAATGTCATCACCATAAATAAGCACATTGATTGGTATGTTCTGTATGTTTTTATATATATTTTTGTGTAGATATATGTACTTATATGTACATGCAAAAATATCTCATTTGCTTTCCAAGTAAGTTGCCTAAGAGTCTAGGGCAGAAGTATAAAATAGCCTTGTCTCCCCAGTGCAGCAAACCAGATTAAAATGTAACTGGAAAATATTTCTTTTTTTTTTCTTATTTAATAGTATTCACATGTAATACAATTACATGTAAAGACAATTTTCAACATTTTTTTTTTGTGAAAGATTTTGAGTTTCAAATTTTTCTCTCTCTATCCTTCTCCTCCCCCTTCCCCTTACCAAGACAGCAAACAATGTGATATAGGTTATACATGTGCAATCATGTAAAACATATGGAAAATAGTTTTTAAAAAGAAACAAAAATACAATAAGACATAGTTAGCATTACATTTTAAAACTAAGTCAATGTGTGGCCTTCAGGTATCCATATTTACTGATTAGTGGCCTCTGTTTCTGTTTGAGTTTGACACCACTGGTCTAGGGGAGGGGCTAATGTTCTGGGAGAGTGAGTAAATGAGGGAGCTCCATATCTGGTCACAAATGGCACGGGGCCTATGTAAAGCCAAGCACAAGCAGCTTTCCAGAGGACTGCTGCTGTGAACAACTTTCAAGATTCTAATTACACAGTATAGTGAACTCTCTATTTATTCAGTAACAAATTAAGACAAAACATTCACAGAAAATCAAAATACAGCATTTACCATGTTATGGCATAACAACTTATCACTAAAATGGCCTCGTAGTTTTCACTAAAATGGCCACGTAGTTTTCACCAAAATGGTCACATAGTTTTAAACAAAGTACATTCATTTAGTAACTCAATCATTCTTAAGGAGGCAATCCTCCTTAATTGACACAAAGTAGAGAGGTCAAAAGTTTTCCACCCCTAGGTCACATAGTCTTAATCTCTTTAATTAAAAAGTCTTCTTTCTTCTTGATTGGAGATTAGTCTCCATTCATCCTCAATCACCTAATTGTAAAGGTCAAAGTTCTCCACCCCTAGCAAATCATGATCTTGTCAGTTTGCATTAAATACCTAAGGAGAAGTCTTTTCATCTTGACTTAAGGCAGGCTCTCAGCTTCCATGATTCCTCTTCCATGGTTCCAGCTCCTGCCAGCTCCTTGTTGTCCAGCTCCTTGTCCAGTTCCTGTCCATACTGAAGCTCACAGTGTCTAGTCCACATCAAGTCCGTCACAGTTTCTGTTCCTGGGAAAACAAAGCTTAACAAAGCCACAATAACATTCATTCACATTGCCAGCATCCTCATCAATTCACTTTCTACCTGTGAAATCAACATAGACCCAACAACAGGTTCTGAGGAATCAACACAAATCATCAGTATAGTCCCTGGATCTCTGAAATCATCAGCAAGACCCTCCTCAATGATTTCTGCAAACATACAACAAGAAAATTCTCTTTCAGGGCTTCTGAACCAGTAGCAAAGTCCCAGGGCTTCTATAACAACAGCATGATCCTATATCAGCAGACAAATCTGACAAAGTAACATCAAAACAGATAGACAAAGTACCGACATTACAGCCATGCCTCCTCCTAGTTCTCCTCTCTTCTCATTTCTCTGTTCTTCTCAATTCTCACTTCAGTCCTCAGTTCTCAGTTCAGCTCTCAGTTCTCTTCTCTCTCTCCAGCAGTAGCAGCCCAGATGCTCACTCCCAGAAGTTCTGACCTCTCTCATCTTGGGCTTTTCCTTACATATGGTATTAGATCCTCCCTGTTTTGCCCCTTCCTGTTATGTCAACAAGTCCAACCCACTGTGGGATATATAAGTTCTGGGTCTTAATACTTCACTTGAAACTAAATGCTAAGTACCTGTTTGATTGAAAATACAAGGAACAGGGAAGATCTTCAAATTCCCATAACAATTAGTTGTGGGTTATATCTATTTGGGATAATCACCATATTAGAAATTTAAATGTATTAGTATTATTATGAAAATAATTTTGAACTCTTGGACATTTTGAAGAGATCTTAGGGACCCCATGGTTCCCTGAATCACATTTTGAAAACCACTGCTCTAAGGACTGGGTTCTCAATGGTTATTCCCTCCATTATAAGTATATTAAAGAAATATGAAAACAGAATTTAACAAATGCCTATGCTTTGCATAGTTTTTTTCATTTCTTTAGTACTCTCTCACCTCTTCTTCCTTGCTCTTTCACTTTTGGAGACATTATTAATCTCTAAATGGGCATTTTCCATAGGATTTCTGCCCAAATCCAAAGGAAAAAAAAATCTCTATACTTGGACATTCCTATTTTTTTGATGACCAGAAGAGTCCCATCCAAGTGCCAACTAATTTCTAATGTTGACCTCAAGGAGCTGTTTTGACCTATGTTCATGTGGGATTGCTTGTGTAGGAGAGGTATGAGGGTGGTAGAGAATACAATTGTCCTTTGATCTAGCAGAGGGGTCCCATGACTGCGGCCAGTGCAGTTGGTGGGCTAGCGAGCAGTGAGAATAACGAGATGGGGGTGTAATCAATAGTCTGTTTATTACAGGACCATTTCATACAGAGCAAAAGATGCAAGGAGCTCACAGAGTTTTTATGCCCCCAAGAGAATGTAGACACCCCAAAAGAATTCAAACAATGTAGAAAGATCCTACATCAAAGGAATGCAGATAATGTAGAAGGAGCCTCCCTTAATTCTGTTTACTATTTACCCTTGCTTAAGGTTAGTTACTTGTTAGGGTATTATTCTAGGACCATATCCAGAGGCATAAACAAAAAAGATTACATGTCCTCTTGCTTATCTGCCTGGTAACCTTTGCAGGTAACTGTATAGGACAGGGGAATAAACCTTAGTGAGGTCAAGGGACTCCAAAATGTTCCCTTCATAATACATCCTCCTGCTTGTCTGCCCTGTAGTCCTTCAGATAATAATATAGGGAAGGGGAACATTTCATTAGCAAAGCCAAGAAACTTTTGAAAGTTCTCTACATCTCCCCCATTTTATTATTTTAAAAGGCTGTGGGGAGAATCATGCAACTGGACATTATATACCACTTGTTGAATGATACGAGAAAAACAGGAAATAAGGATGGGTAAACAAGTACATAAGAACAGTAACACCACCCCTATTACTAGGAAGGTTATTATTTGCTGTATTTCTCCAGGTAATATTCCCTGAGCTCTCTTTATCCAATTAACAATGTTTTTTGCCTGCTAATTTGGTCCTTTTCTTGATCCATGAGGCGAGCCAAATTCTCTAAATCATTTGTGTCAAGGTATGTGTTATGGTCACCCTGTAGGCCATTAAGATGATTTCCAATTTGAGTTATGTTATATTCTGATTCATTATATGGTTTGTTTACCATACATACATACATGTATACATATATAATCACATATTAACCTTTGTCTAACTTGCATTAATTCAATCTCCTCAGCTATGGCAATTAAATCATCTCTAAGCTGATTTATTGCTTTATTAATGCTCTTATTGATTTCTGATTGTAACAAAAATCCCTTTGAAACATTGACAGACAATTCATGTAAAAACTGAGCTTGCGGGGCGGCCAGGTAGCACAGCAAGTAAGAGTACCAGCTCCAGTGTCAGGATGACCTGGAGATTGAATCCCAGGCTCAGACACTTAGCACCCACCCAGAAACACCTGGCCATGTAACCTTGAGCAAGTTACTTAACCCCAATTGCTTAGGGGCAGCCAGGTGGCTCACTCAGCGAGTAAGAGCACTGGCTCCAGTGTCGGGATGACCTGGGGATCAAATCTGGGCTCAGATACTCAGCACCACATCCAGAAATAACTGGCCATGTAACCTTGAGCAAGTTACTTAACCCCAACTGCTTTAAAAAAAAAAACAACTGAGCTTGCACTATCTGATTTTGTACAGTGTTAATGAATACAGACATAGCAACACTGCTCACTATAGTAGTAATTAAAGCAATTATCCCAACAACAATACAGGATATACACCTCTTTTTTCTATAAGAACTCAATAATTGATTAATTTGAGCAACAGAATGATCAGCACAAGAGTGAAACCAATGCTCACTCTCTACAGGTATCATTAACATACTAGGTCTTCTAATAACAAATAGCAATTGCCCTAAAGAAGTATTATCATGACATTCAGAAACCTTATAATTAATACATGTGACATTGTAATGCTTATCAGTTTTAGTGATATTTACATTGCTATGATTTCCCCACATGAATGCATACCTTCCTCCTAAACAAACACATACAAAGCTATGGTCAGTCTTGCTCAAGTATGTCCCTTTAGGAGCAAAAATAGCAAAAACCATTGTTATTGGGGTCCATGGCAAAGGGATTTTCCATATTTCTGGGTTTCCTCTCTGTGAGTATCCAAGACAATTTTGTTTTGGATACCCGCCATGCCAAGATTGATGTTAGTGTCATTGTGCCAGGAAATGTAGGTTTGCTGTTCCCCCTGATGGCAAATAGGTATGTCAGTCCTACAGTTTAAAAATGGGGGATCTGCTTGACCTGAAGATGACTCCCACTTGTCTCGGGCTGGACACAGTGTCTGATGTTTACCCTACAATACTGAACAGTTTAAAAAAGCCCCCAAAACCCCCGTAGTATATGTTGTGATGTTCTCAAAGCATACTAGGTCCTTAACTCTGAAAATTCCTTTAGCATAGACATTCCCATTCAGCTCTCCTTTAACTCTATGCTTTTGCATAGATATGGAAGATAAACAGGAATGTCCACAAGGGCCTGTTTGAGTCTGCCCCAAGGATGAGAGTCATAATGATACTTGATAATTTGTACTAAGCTACATGAGGACATGTTAAAAGTAGAAAAGCACAAAGGCAGTTCCTCAACTAACCCAGTAAAATTAAAATCAAGCACAGGATGGGTTACATTTGCCTTATATATATCAAAATCTTTGGCAATAAGAAATGACCCATTTCCTTCTAAACTGATTTCTGGAAGAAACTCCCCCCACCCAAGGTGGATGATCGAGGACCACCTAGTATCTTGTAGAGACAACTACTGGAAGCTGAGCAATGATAGAAGCAAGCAGGACCACCATGCTCTTGCCCTCATTTAGTCTCTGACTCCTCCTTCACTGCCGACCTCATCTGGTTCTGGTTCAGGTGGACCTAACATTAGTTCAGTCTCTGCATTTGTTGACACAGTTCTTATTCTCCTTTCTGGTATCCAGACTTCCTCGTTTTCATCTGTGGACACACACAAATAACCTCAACCTTGAACTATTACTTTGTTTGGGCCACACCATTGTCCCTAATCATTTTTCCACATCACCCATTCAGTAACTGCAGCTGCCTGGGGCTGTGATCTTTTAGAATTACTAATTGTGTGGTCAGTAACACCCCAGAATTTTTCTGCTGGTGTTTTATTTTCATGATCTAATGTCAAATAATTTATTACATATAGTGACAACCCCAACATTCATCTTGGGGTACCCATGCTCCAAATTCCTTTTAATTTTTGGAGTGCAGTTTTAAGTGTGCAGTTTTTTTCTTTCAACAAGTGCCTGACCTGTGGGGTTGTAAGGAAGTTATGTAACATGGAGAATACCCCATTGAAGACAGAATTCAGCAAAGCCTTTTGAGATGTAAGTGGGACCATTGTCAGTCTTTAATTATTTTGGCACACCTGCAATAGCAAAGCATGTAATAAGATGTTCTTGAACATGAAAGGTTTTTTCCCCAGACATAGCATTTGCCCATGTAAACTCTGAATGTGTCCACAGTTACATGTATATATTTCAGTCTCCCAAAAACAGAATAATGAGTAACATCAGATTGCCAAATTTCACTGGTAACAGTCCATGGGGATTTACACCCTTGGGTATAGAGGGACCGCAAATAACACATGATGGATAGCTTTTAACTATTTGCCTAGTTTGTTCTCTAGTGATACCAAAGGTCCTAGCAAGCATTCTAGCATATTGATGAAATCTATGATGGGATTCCTTTGCTAATTCTAATGATCTAACAAGGATTTGATCAGCTATGTGATTACCTCTAAAAAGTGGTCCAGGAAGACCGGTATGAGATGGAATATGCATAATGTAAGAAGGATGTGATCTATTTTGTACAATATCTTGTAAATCACAGAACAATGTGTAAAACTGAGTTTTATTTCTATGTATATTGGCTGTTTCTATCTTTTGAGTTACTTGGGCTGCATATTGAGAATCTGTACTAATATTAATAGACTGAGGAAATAGAGTAAGAGCAGACATAGCTGTGAGCTCATTCTTTTGGGTGGAATCATAAGGAGTGGTGATCATTTTCATAACCTGTTTATCAGGACAGTATACAGAATCTCTGTAGTGTTTAGTGGCATCAGTGAATACATTAAATCCTAAAACAGGTTGATCCTTACATACCTTAGTGATTATGAACTCATTGTTTGTTAAGAATCTGGAAATGCCTTTTGGTGTATGATGTTGTATGGGGTTAGCATATATTAACAACAGTTGCCAAGATACTTGATTCTCAATCAATTGTTAGATTTGGTCATGAGTATAAGGAACTTTTATAACTTCAGGCAATTGACCACTTAGGCATAAACATCGTCTGATCATTTTCTTTATGATCTGAGCCACCCCATCAGGGTAAGTTTGTAAAGAATATTTTGGCTGATGTGAAATCTAACCCCATTCAATCACTAAATCATTTTGCATTAAGGCACCTGTAGGGCTGTATTTCGTGTTCAGCACAGTGAGTTGTATTCCTGCAGAGGGGTCTACCCTATATGTAATTGCAGTTCTGGTAGCTTCCTGAATGTAATCCAATGCATTCCTAGCTTCAGGTATAAGAATTCTAGGAGAATCAAGGTGGGTATCACCTTCCAGTAATTGGTATAAGGGTTTTAAACATTCATTTGAAATTCCAAGACTGGATCTCATCCAATTTATATTCCTTATAAGCTTTTGCAAGTCATTTAATGTTTTGATATTATCTTTTCTGATTTCTAATTTTTGTGGTCCTACAGTAGCATTCTGCACTTTATTACCTACATACATAAAAGGAGCTGTCTTCTGTATTTTTCAGGGGCTATCTTAAGTCCTACAGCAGTGAAATTATTTGTAACCTCCACCAATATTTTCTCTAGGGTAATCACATCTTGGTGTGCACATAGGACATCATCCATGTAATGAATTAAGTAATCCGTGGGTTATTTGTTTCTAGTTGATTCTAAGGCCTTTGCCATAAACTTTTGACATAATGTGGGACTGTTTTTCATCCCTTGGGGTAGTACCTTCCAACAGTATCTTTTTAGGGGTTCTTTTAGTTTTATGGAAGGCATGGAAAATGCACATATTTCTCGGTCCTGACTTTGGAGAGCTATGCTATAGAAACAATCCTTTATGTCTATTACCCATAAAGGCCATTGTGATGGTACCATATTAGGAGATGGTAAACCAAGGTGTAAAGCTCTCATATCCTTCATGACTTTATTTACTACTCACAAATCCATAATCATTCTCCATTTTCCTGAATTCTTTTTTTCTGATTGCAAATATTGAAGAATTCCATGTACTATTTGTAATTTCAATATGACCTAACTTTAGCTGTTCTTGCATAATGTCTAAAAGGGAAGCAATTTTTTCTGCACTTAGGGGCCACTGATCCATCCATATTGGTTTTGTGGTAAGCCATTCAATAGGATCGGCTGTTGGCTGCCCATCAATCAGGGCCCCTCCTGAAAATTTGTAGTGATGGTGACCTTAAGTTGTGATAAAATATCTGCCCCATAAAGCCATTGGCAAGGAAGCCAAACAATATGACGGGAATTTTCCTGACATGCCCTCAAATTCCCAAGTAAATTTTCTTCACACTTTTGAAAGGTTGACTAATTTCTCCTATGCCTTTCATATTTACATCTGGTTTTTGAACAGTCCACTTCAGGTTCCATTGTTTCTGATTCATAATGGTCAGGTTTGCTCCTGTGTCTATGAGACTCTGAATTCTCCTGCCCTCCACATATATATGAAGGGTAGGTCTTGAGGTCATAATGATTTGAGACCACATGACCTCTGGATTTTGTATTTGAAATATCTGTTATTCCTGTTTTAATTGGATCACGGAATTGCTGGGATTCGTAATTTTAATTTTAATCTTATTATAATCTTCCCAGTCCTTTTGTCCAACATAGATTGGAGTAAATTTTATATCCATGTATTCTCCTTCTGAGGTTAAAGAAAGTACCCCCATCGCAGAAGCAGGAGAAAAACTTCTAAAAAGCACTTCTCTCTCTTGGCCTGGGCAAAAGTTTAAAAATTTAACCTCAGGCTGTAAGATAATAGCAGTTACTTCAGAGGACAAAGTATCCAAATCGCCTTCCCCTCCTGAATTTTTGGAGTGCCGAACTGAACATAAGTCCCTGCTGTTTTCTGTGGGCCCAGGAGTTGGCCCTTGACAACGTTTCCCAAATTTCTAAATTTACATTCTGAAGCCCAATGAAAGCCCTTATGACATTTGGGGCATTTTGATTTTGGTTGTAATTCACTATTACTGCTGCCCACTTAACATTCCCTTTTGAAATGACCCACTTTGCCACATTTATAATAATTCTCATTTTGCCTATTCATTGCTGCTTGCCCTTCTGCTATAATTTGTGCTTGAAAGACCATAGACTTTACCTCCATAAATTTTCTAATTAATTGATCCAAGGAGGCATCAGCAGGAAGTGACAAAAAAGCTTTCTTATGATCTAAATTGCAATTCACTCTAGCTATTTGTCTTACAAATTCTTCCAATCCCACAGTACTTCCTAAGGTAAGCTCAGCTGCTTGTTGAATTTTTGCCACAAAATCAGGAAATGATTCCTCAGGTCCATGCATGATATTTGTAAAATTTTTTCCTGCTTGACCAGAACTGATTATCTCTTTCCATGCTTATATGGCACAGTCATGAATAGTACTATATACTGCCACTGAATAGTCCATTTGTGTGTTAGGCAATGTATTAGGTCCATCCATCACCCAAAGGCATGGAAATACTGGGTTATGAGCCAAATGCTAATAAAGGTTTTTGTTACACATTGATTTTGATTCTGTTTTGGTCATACTGTTAATTTTTCCAAATGAAAATGGCTTATTGTGTGTCAAAAAAAAGGTCCTTCTGCCAACATAAGATCATATAACTTGCTATGATATTTCTCCTTATAATTGGCTTCCCACTGTAAGTAGTCCCCTGGGGTTAGGCATATTTTAGCTGTTTGCCTCCAATCACATGGTGTCAAAGCTGTGGCTGCTAAATTTTCCAATAGTGACACTGTATAAGAAGCTGTTGCCCTGTACTCCTGTACAGCCTTTTTTACCTCCTTAAGATCTTTTATATTCAATTTTTGCCATATTCTATTGCCCTGGGCATCTACTATAACAGGGAATACCAACAAATTGCAGCCTTTAAATCCCATTTCTCTTAATGTCTGTCCTTACTCTTTCATGAGTTTTTGAAAAGGTGTATATAATTCTAAACCTACAGTGGGACTGCCATTAGGCTTCCTAGCCTTTTCTGTTCCCCATGTGGGATTATAGGGCAGACTTGCACTGAGGTTAAGAGGTTTGGTATTTTCTAGGGGTCTTTTTTCCCACAAATTCAGGAGGTAGAGTCTCTTCCTGATCACTCCCTTCATTCCCACCCATGACACTCTTTAAGGGCTGTTTTTTCTTCTAGGCATACTTTAATGACATTATAAATTGCAAATATGGAACCAGAGTCACTCTCCTGTCCATTCTCCTTAAAGTAATTAACTAAAGCCTCTCCCACTGCTTCCCAATCAGGTCCTCTGATCTCAGAGCCACTAAGGAAGCATGGGGCTGCCTGATAGACTATTTAAAAAATTTTTTTTTCAGAATCTGTTTCTTAACTGAAATCCCTTTCTTACACACTATAAGTTGTAATATTCTCAGATCTTTTCTTTCATCTTTTAAACCCTTCATTAAGCTTCCTCCCATACTACTTCTCTGTGAGCTCTGATTATGAAAAATTGAGCACACCGATGAACCGTTCTTGAGCCTTCCTCTTGCCTTGAAAGAAATCTGTTGTCCCTAGGATTTCATGTGGCCCCACTTCCTGCCAGCAAATCCTGGGGGTCCCTCGCTACAGACTCAATCAGCAGTCCTGATGCCCCACGTTTTGGGCTCCACTTACTGCAGCCAGTGCAGTTGGTGGGCTAGCGAGCAGTGAGAATAATGAGATGGGGGTATAATCAATAGTCTGTTTATTACAGGACCATTTCATACAGAGCCAAAGATACAAGAAGCTCACAGAATTTTTATGCCCCCCAAGAGAATGTAGACACCCCAAAAGAATGCAGACAATGTAAAAGATCCTACATCAAAGGAATGCAGATAATGTAGAAGGAGCCTCCCTTAATTCTGTTTACTATTTACCCTTGCTTAAGGTTAGCTACTTGTTAGGGTATTATTCTAGGACCATATCCAGAGGCATAAACAAAAAAGATTACACACCCTCTTGCTTATCTGCCTGGTAACCTTTGCAGGTAACTGTATAGGACAGGGGAATATACCTTAGCAAGGTCAAGGGACCCCAAAATGTTCCCTTCATAATACATCCTCCTGCTTGTCTGCCCTGTAGCCCTTCAGATAATAATATAGGGAAGGGGAACACTTCATTAGTAAAGCCAAGAAATTTCTGAAAGTTCTCTACATCCCATGACCAAGGGGAAGAGTTCTTGAACTCAGCAGAGGAATTCAGAAATTCTTCCAGCAATTTTCCAAAGGTCCAGCAACCTGTCCACTTGGTCCAGGAGCTCTTCTGTCTTTTAGTCAGTGTCAATCTACTATTATATGCTTATACTCCTCAAGCATCCAGCTGTTCCTGGGAACTCCTTTGTTACTTGGCCCCAACTCCATTCCCTGTGATCTCTGGGGGGTTCAAGGTTTCCTGAAGAACATGGTAGCTCAGTGAACTTTATTCCTTAGATATGCTATACTGCCATGTAGGATTCTTTCTAATAAATCAATCAATGAGTATTTATTAAGGGTCTACCATATACTAAGTACTCAAGATACAAAGACAAAGAATAAAGCAATTCTTAATTTCAAAGAGTGTACATTCTATGGGGAGACAATATGTACATACATTTATATATATATAGCTATATGTATATACAGAATAAGGACAAGATAGTTGAGTACAAGTTACATAGGGAAGGAGATCAGAAAATACTTTGTGTAGGAGTTGGTACTTTAACTGTTTCTCCTCTCCCCACCCTGTGTCCTAAAATTTTTTTTTAAATTAACTTCCCATATCTATTTTGCTGCAAGGATGAGGCCTTATATGAATGACATAGCTCTAGTCAAGCAATTCATTCAAAAAGAAAGATAATATTGCTCCACATCCAATACCAGCTAGCTAACCAATCTCAATACCCATATAATTATTCCCATAGAAAGAAAACTGAATGTGTTCTGATCAAAACTTTGTGATGGATGGACATGATTGACTTACAACATTATTGATTTAAGGCTTTTTACAAATAACAATGCTATCTGTTAACTACATGGTCTCAGAACTTTTTTTTTTCTAGCCATAAGTTATACAATGAATTCTGAACTAGACATTCACTGGTCTCATAAAATCATTAAGAAAAAAGTTGTGCAATAGTTGCGAATAAGTACTTTTTTATCCAATCATTTCTAACTGATTTTAAGTATTATGGTGGTGTTTTCAGAAGTCTTAAGGCTGCCATAGACCACTAATTTAAGACAAAACGTTAGTGGATTAAGTAGTTTTATGTTAGCTTATCTTGAAATCTCAACAGATTTCAAATAGATTTTATGAATTTTTCATATGTGTAATCTATATAGCCCTGGTGTGTCTTATTCCAATTTCACCTTGTCCTGATGAGTGAGGTCTCCAGGATGCTGGCTTTATATACTCCTCTCTCACCAATGATTCTAGGGGTTCCCCTTGAGGGACTGGGGTTTTCTTTCAAATACCATTGACTTGAAGCCATACTTTGGTATGTTCTCCCCACAATAACTGATGGTTATATAATTAATATTTCCCTTAAATTATTAATTTAATTGGTTGGGAGCCAAGATGGCAGCATAGAACCAGGAATACTCCATATGCTCTGTCTATAACCACCTTAAATACCTATAAAAATGACCCTAAAAAACTTTAGGGCTAAAGAATCCACAAAGAGACAGAGAGAAACAAACCTCCCGCTGAAGGAAGCCTGGCAGGTGAACAGGAAAGGTCCATTGCAGCTAGCTAGGAACAGAGCCCAGCCCCATGTGAGCCCATGGTTTTAGCCTCAGGGCAGCCACGACCTGCCACGGCTGGAGGGACTTCAGGAGAGTGGATCACCAGAAGCTACGGTGGTTTCTAGAATTATCAACCCATGAATACCAAAAAAAAAGTGAGAGGTCAGTGTGGACTGTGTAGGAACAGGGGGTCCAGGAGTGTGATCCAGCCTCTAACCCTGGAGGGAGAAGCAGCTGAGGTGTGGTGACTGTGCAGCTGCTGCCATGTGGCTGCTTCAGAACTCCTGGCATGCAGATTGTAGGGGAACCAAGCAAACAGCCTGAGGGGTAATCACTATTGCTTTAACCTGCTTGGATCTGGATTGCTGTCTAGGGTGGAGGTCCTGGGGTACATGACAAGGTGCCAGAGTGTGTGGACGCTTCAGAGAGGGCAGTTAACTAATAGCTCCAGCAGCTGTGAAAACTCCAGCAATTTGGGACAAAGCTCTCCTCTCTGGAAGCAGAGTTCCACTGCAGCAAAAAGCTCAAAAGTCAAGTTATTAAGTAGCAACATGGGCAAGCAAAGGAAACAAATCAAGCACAGCAATCCAACTTTGGATTCCTTTTTTGGGGGCAAAAAGGATCAAAGAATAGAATGAGAGGAATAAAATGAAGTCAAAACTCCTGCACCAAAAGCTTCCAAGAAAAATATGAACTGGTTACAGGCCAAAGAGGAACTGAAGAAGGATTTTGAAAACCAAATAAGAGAAGTGGAGGAAAAATTGGGAAGAGAAATGAGAATGATGCAAGAAAATCAGGAAAAGAAACTCAAGAACCTGACTGAAGAAAATAACACCTTAAAAAATAGGCTTACTCAAATGGCAAAAGAGGTTCAAAAAGCCGAGGAGAAGAATGCCTTAAAAAGCCAAATTTGCTAGATAGAAAAAGAAGCTCAAAAGCTCACTGAAGAGAATAATTCCTTCAGCATTAGATTGGAGCAAATGGAAGCTAGTGACTTTATGAAAAATCAAGATACTATTAAACAGATCCAAACAAATGAAAAAAATAGAAGGCAATGTGAAATATCTCATTGGAAAAACCACTGACCTGGAAAATAGATCCAGGAGAGATAATTTAAAAATTATTGGACTACCTGAAAGCCATGATCAAAAAAAGAGCTTAGAAATCATTCTTCAAGAAATTCTCAAGGAAAATTGTTCTGATGTTTTTGAACCAGAGGGCAAAATAGAGGTTGAAAGAATCCACCAATCACCTCCTGAAAAAGATCCCCAAAAGAAAACTCCTAGGAATATTATAGCCATGTTCCGGAATTCCCAGATTAAGGAGAGAATATTACAAGGAGCCAGGAAGAAACAATCTGAATATTGTGGAAACACAATCAAGATAACCCAGGATCTGGCAGCTTCTACACAGAGAGATCGAAGGGCTTGGGATATGATATTCCAGATGTCAAAGGAGGTGGGATTAAAACCAAGAATCACCTACCCAGCAAAACTGAGTATCATGTTTCAGGGGAAAATATGTCCATGCAGTGGAATAGAGGACTTTCAAGCATTCTTGATGAAAAAAACCAGAGTTGAATAGAAAATTTGACATTCAGATACAAGAAGCATGAGAAGGTAAACAGGGAAAATAAATCATAAAGAACTTATCAAAGTTGAACTATTTACATTCCTACATGGAAAAATGATAATTGTAAATTATGAAACTTTTCTCAGTATGAGAATAGTTGAAGGGAATATAAATGTATATATGTCTCTATAGGAGGGTATATGGGTGAATGAATTCATATGTGAGTATGTGTATATATATATATGTATATAATCTGTACAGGTATATATAGACAGAGGGCACAGGACCAATTGAACAGGAAGGGATGATACTTAAAAGGTAAAATTGAGAGGTGAAAGAGGAATATAATGAGAGGAGATGGGGAGACACAGAATGGAATAAATTATCTCTTATAGAAAAGGCAAAACTGTTACAATGGAGGGGAAGAGCAGGAAGGCAAAAGGATTGACTCAATAGTCAACCTTACTCTCATCAAATTTGGCTTAGGGAGGAAATGACATATGCACTAAATAGGGTATCTCACCCTACAGGAGAGTAGGGGGGAAGGGGATGACAGGGGGAATGATGGAGGGGAGGACAGTTTGGGGGGGAAGGAAGTTGGAAGCACACACTTTTGAAAAGGGACAGGCTCAAAGGAGAGAATAGAACAAGTGGGGGTGGGATAGGATGGAGGGAAATATAGTCAATCTTTCACAGTTACATCCACTATGGAAATGGTTTGCATAGCTACACTTGTACAACCTATATTGCTTATCTTCCCAGTAAGGGCAACAAGGGAGGTAGGGAAAGAATCTCGAAAAAAAATTTTTTTTCAAAAGAAAAAAAGAGAAAGAATCTGGAATTCAATGCTTTAAAATCAAATGTTTAAAAATATTATTATTGTTGTTGTTATTTTATATGCAACTGGGAAATAAGATATACAGGCACTGGGTTATAGAGATCAACCTTGCCCTACTGAAAAGTTGGAGGGGGGATAGGAGAGGATATAGGAGAGAGCAGATTGCGGAGGGGATATACAGTGGGATCACTGTTTTGGGCTGGTGGGTAGGAGAAAGATGGGCAGAAAATTTGTAACTGAAAATCTTGTGGAAATGAATGATGTAAACTAAAAATAAACATAAAATTTAATATTGATTGACTAAGGGATTAGTGCCCTGATATAATTTAACCAGTTAACATTAATTAACTTTTATAAAGAGATATTGACTGAAAAGATTTAGTGAGAATAGAAGGATAAATTATCCCCCTAAATTGGGGATGATTCTCTCTACCATCCTTATATTGTCTCAGTTCCTAAAAAGAATGGACTCAAATGAGCTTGCTATAGAGGATTGGTTCCACCAAGTTCACTATCAAATGTGGCACAGCTACGAGAAGTTGTTCTAAAAAATTAGAGTCTATGAGTTATACATTGAGCCAAGTGCTATATTTACACAGGTAAGTGCTGGTTTGGGTGTCTCAGATTACTCTTTGGGACCATGTTGATGACAAACTCTGACATGGGTTCCTATCTCTGGACCTTTCCAGGTCTCACAAGATCTTAATCTAGTCCACTCTCTCTTCAATACCTTTCACCTTGGAGTAGGAAAGAATAAATACAAACAGGCCAAGGAACAGTTGTGACATGTTTGTAGCCATGTGTTGGCAGGTGGGAGATAAGGAGTTGGGAGCAAGAGATCCCTGTCACCACTACTATTACACCTCTTTCTACCTTGAGGCTTTCCACAGTTTTTGCCTCAATTACCAGCAGGAAATAGAAAGATTTATTTAATAGCAATAGTTAACATTTATATTTCTTACTATATGTCAGGCATTGTCCAACATGTTTACTATAATCATTCCATTTGATCCTCACCCTGGAAGGTAGATACTATTATTATCTTAAATTTATATAGGAGAAAGAAAGAAAACAGAGGCTAAGTGACTTACCCAGAATCACTTTAGTGTTAGTAAATGTCTGAAGCTGAATTTGAACTTGTCTTCCCAACTCCTAGGCCCATTAGCACTTTTTGAATGCTCATTCAATTTATCGGTTTTTTTTTCCTTTTGGAGGGCAATTGGGGTTAAGTAACTTGCCCAAAGTTACACGGCTAGTCTCTTCATGTGGGTGTTAAGTGTCTGAGGCTGAAACTGAATTCAGGTCCTCCTGACTCCGGGGCTGGCGCTTTACTCACTGTGCCACCTAGCCGCCCCCTGCCCAGTCAATTTTAACTTAGTAGCCAATCAAAAATCCTTTTCTTTTTGTTATTATTCAGTTTTTTTTCAGATGTATCTCACTCTTTGTGACCCTATTTGGGGTTTTCTTGGCAAGTATACTGGAAAGGTTTACCATTTCCTTCTCCAACTCATTTTATAGATGAGGAAACTGGGGTAAACAGGGTCACACAGTCAATAAGTGTCTGAGGCTGCATTTGAACTCAGGAACTCTCCTGGCACTCAATCTACTGTTCCACCTAGTGACTCCTCACCTTTTCTTTACCAAGCAGGAAATGATTATAAAATGCCTGCACATGCTCTGATGTGGAGAGCCAGTTCTCTTCATTCCACACTGTCAGGTATATCCAGAAGCAGGCTTATCCAACATGTATGTTCCCAGGACTAGGCTCTCACTGTCCAGTTTCTGGTTACATATGCATCTTCACTCAGCAGTTTGTCAAGTTCTGAAGGGAAGTTCAGGTTCCTCTTGATAATCAAAGGCTTCACAATAAGGTTTGTTGACAAACTCTGACTCCTCCACAAGAACGATATTAATTAGAGTCACCTTGTTGTCAGTGGAAAATAATTCATTTGCCACTTTCATGCTTTCCAAAGCCCCAGACCCATCTCTTTTGCTCAATTTTGCTCCAACTTCTGAAAGACTACAGTAAACTATGTCTCCCAGTATGAAAAATCGCTCACTCCCACTGCTTCAATACTATTTTCTGTTGAGATTCATGCATATTTGTTCATGATTTTCTGAACTGTAGGTCCCCAGGGGATGATGTAGGGGCCCTAGGTAAAGTTCAGAAATTAGGGAACTATAGGAGGGGAGAGGCTGGAGACTAGTGGGGGGCAGCTCTGAGTAAGGCAGGGGGTAGAGGGTCAACAACCCTAGCAGATGGGGACCAGATTAGGGTATGCAAGCTCCTCTGATCATTCTGGGCAACATTTTCTCCAAGACCAGTCCTGGTATGAGATGTTAAACTGTGTTTTGAAGGTGACAGAAATTATGATGGAGTGTACTCCAGGCATGAGATATAGATAGTTGTAATGTTAATGGAATATGTAGATCCTCCCCATTCATTAATAGGCATATGTGTCCCCTTTTCCCTTAGAACAGAAGTCATGTTCCCAGTTCTAAAGGAATACAGGTATTTCTATCATAGCTGTGACACATCCTGAGTCCATCAGGGGAGGAACTTGCCTGAGGAGGAGCTTGTTTGTAGGATGACTTTCATACCTTTTGGTACAAAGTGCCTTTAGGCACTAAGTCACAAGGGTTGTGGTACCTTCTGGCTCTAAGCCTATTAGTTGAAAACTATATATAGTGGGAGGTTGGTATTTTCCTTTGGGGGCATGCTCATGAGAAGGACCTTTTGATTCCCTGGATGGGACTCTAAGTAGCCTGTTGTTAAGAGTCCCACAACTACTCAGATGTCGGTGCTCTTTCCATCTGGTAGTATATGTAGGTGGTTGTATTACTTTGTTCAGACAGCTGGAGCCCTGTCTGTTGGATCTCTGTGCTAATTTCTCTCTTTCTCTGCTTGTATTTTCTCTATGTTCAGGGTGCTGACCTTTTCCCTGAACTAGTGAATGACTTATATATGTTTAATTAAAGTAAGATTGCTGACCCCTTTAAAGCTATCTTTCCTTTAAAAAAAGCAGATCAAATAACCTGTGTCAGCAGGCCATCCTGGGTGTGCTAGGGTGCTTGCTAATACACCAATACACAGTCACAGAGATGAAGTTTCATATGGGAAGAATAGATGGAAGGCCAGTTTGGCTGTATAATATCCTACTAATAATCCCAGTGTCCTAGTTTACCTTATGCCCTCTTTTTACTTGCTCTTTCCTCTATAACAATTTCTGTCCAAAATATAAACAGGAAAGAAGCCCACTCAACAACTCTGTGAAGTAGGAGTTATGTCCATTTTATAGAAGAGGAAACTGAGGTTCAGAAAGTGAGGTTTTAATGGGCTGAAACTGACTGTATATCCTTTCATCATAGCTTCCTCTATACTGGTATATCCCACAGAGTTCAGGAATGGTACCCAGGGGTCAGGGACTAATGTCACCATCATAGCCCTACATTTGTGTTTATTCTTATTCCTTTTCGCTGTTTACAGGGCAAGTGAGAGTCTCTCTAAAGCTCCGAACTTCCATCTACCAACACTGACTCTCTTTCTTTTCTAACCTGTCACCCTCCTCTTCCACCCACCTCCCCCAAGTTTTGTTGTTCATTATTGAAACACACTGATGGCAAACATTACCTCTTCTTCCATGGTTCTACTGCTACTGAATACATGGCAGCTCCCAGGCCAGCTTTCCAAACCACAAAATGGTATACACTAACCCCAAGGAGACTTTCTGAGGCTCCTAAGTATCCCAGATGAACTGCAAACACCTGCTTCTCCACCCCATAGAGGCTCCCAGCTATGGTTGCTGACTTTGGACTAGCTTTTCCATGATGAGCCCACCTGTGCCTCCCTTTCTCCCCTTCAGTCCAATGGTATCCCAAGCTCTTGAGAGTTTTATTCTATGTTCATTAGAAAGGAGCAAATTTTTTCTCCTATTGTGGCATAAAGAGGGACTTGTACTTTGCCAGTACCTTGATAGCTTTGATAAATCTTTCTTCCCAAGATGCTAGTGCCAAGGGGTATGTAGATTTTAAATATGTAATAGCGGAGCTTTCAAATAAGGAAAAAAGAAATGGCACTTGTATGTGAGTGCTACAGACCTAACAAGACTATGGTCATTCACTCTGTATCCTGAAGGGGTTTTGAAAAGTTTGAAGTTTCTCTCTTCCTCTTGCTGAGGTTGGATATTGGCTGCTGGTATAGCCATCCTGCTGAAAATATTGCTACTCACCTTCACTAATGCTGCTTATACAAGGCATCCAGTCCTCACAGCTGCAGATCAGTTGTAGCTTGTGGTATTAGGTAAGAGCAGAGATCCATTCAAATAGCTGAGGCTTCCCAGGACTCTAGACTTGCTGTTTCTCTGGTGACAGATAAATCACTATCCCAACCTTTCCAACTTCCCTGGATAGACCTCTGGGATGGAGCTGAGCTAGGCTATGCTTGGAATCACAACTTTCTATCACTGGACAAGTTAGGAGACAAGGTGGCTGTTAGGAGTATTGCTGCTTCTTGATTTGCTTGCTTTCATAATCTGTGCTATTTCACAGAAATGATTCTAATTCATAGAAGCATAGCTTTAAGATCTCATGAGACGTTGGAGGGCATGTTAGTCCAATATTCTCATTTCACAGATAAAGAATTGGTTAAAGTGACTTGTCTGAAGTCAGTCAACCTCTTGGTACCCTGGCCAACTCTTTTTTTTTTATTGAATTCTTTTTTTTTAATGTTTTATTAACTTCTGATTTACATCATTTGTTTCCGCCAGATTTTGAGTTACAAATTTTCTCCCCGTTTTTCCCCTACCCACCACCCCAAAATAGCAGTCCCACAGAATATCCCCTCCTCCAATCTGCTCTCTCCCATATTTTCTCCTATACCCCTTTCGACTTTTCCAGTAGATCTCTATGCCTCAGTGCCTGTATATCTTATTTCCCAATTACAAGTAAGATGGTATTAATAATAGTGTATACACACACACACATATACATATATATATATATATTTGATTTTAAAACTTTCAATTCCAGATTCATTCCCTTCCTTCCTTGTCATCCACCCTTACTGGGAAGATAAGCAGTTCAGTATAGGTTGTACATGTGTGGCTAATGCAAAACAATAACATAGTAGATATATTGTAAAAGACTGACTATATTTCCCTCCCTCCTATCCCACCTCCCACTTATTCTATTCTCTACTTTGATCCCATCCCTTTTCAAAAGTGGGTACTTCCAACTTCCCTCCCCCCCAGCCTGCTCTCCCTTCCATCATCCCCCCTCTCATCCCCTTCCCCCCCTATTCTCCTGGAAGGTCAGACACCCTATTTAGTGTGTATTTCACTCCCTCCTCAAGCCTGGCCAACTCTTTTAAGACTAATGTTCTACTATTGCCTATCTACCTTGCGTAGAGGGAGTTCTTTCCTATTCCATAAAGAAATGGACTCATGGTCTTTAACAAAATGAGCTTAAGTGCTTTATCTCTACTCCATTAAAAACAAAACAAAACTTAAATGCTGTAGAAAGGGCATAGTTTTACTTTAAATTCCAGAATCTTCACATACCTGACATTCCATTTCCTGTCTCTATGTCTTAGGGTCAAATGGCTTCACAAGGCTTGACTATACCTCTTCCTCACCTCTACCTTGTAGAATACCTCACTTCTCCCAAAGTACAAGCCTGTCAGTTACCACCTCCTATTAGAAGAATTTTCTTATTCCCCTTCTGTCCCTCCAGGTATATTAGCATTCTCTCTTTTGAAAACACTTTGTATTTACTTAATTGTGTGTATGTACATATACATCTATACATACATATACATACACATGCATATATACACCCACCCATGGGTAACCAGGTGGTGCTATGGATAGAGTGGTTGGTCAGGAATCAAGAAGATTGTGTTCAAATTCAATCTTAGACATCTGCTAGATGTGTGACTGGGAAAATCACTTAATTTCTGTCTGCCTCAGTTTTTTTCAACTGTAAAAAATGGATGTAATAACAGCACCTACTTATCTCCCAAGGTTACTGTGAAGATCAAATGAAATAAAATTCAAAAAGCACTTAACACAGTGTCTGGCATGTGTAACAGCAAGCACCCTAGCATACCCAGGATGGGTGCTAGCTGATTTTCTAAAGGAAAGCAGCTCAAAGGGGGTTAACAATCTTACTTTAATCAAACATAGATATCATTCACTTCATTCAGGGGAAAAAGTCGACACCCTGAACTTCAGAAAACACAAAGAGAAATTACAAGCAGGCAAAAAATACAGACAGAGAAAATGACACAATTAAACAGACCAACAGGCAGGGCTTCTAGCTGTCTGACCATTACATACATACAGTGTTAGTTACCAGAGAAAGAAGCACCAACATTTGGGTTTTCAAAGCCGGGGGGGCTCAATGGCCACCCAGAGTCTCATCTTGCCAAATCATACAATTATTCCCATAAATGAGCCCCAAAGCAAAACCTTACCTCAGGGAGTATATATAGCCTTCTCCAGGGTCAGTGAACATCACAACCTTTGTGACCCACTGCCTAATTACAAAGTAACAAAAGGTGGGTCTCCCTGAAAAACAAGCTGTCCCTAAGCAAACTTTTCTTGTTGGGCTCCAAGTGAGGCCTATTAAAGCGAAGGAAAGATCTTGAAATACCCTTACCATTACAGCATATAGTAGACACTTAATAATAATATTAGTTTTTTTTCTTCCCTCACTACTTTCTTCCTTCTTTTCTTCTTTCTTTCCTTCCACCCTCCCTCCTCCTTTTTCCTCCTTTCCTCCTTCTTTCCCTCCTTTTTTTCTTTCTCCCTTCCTTCATTGCTTCCCCCCTTCCCTTCTCCCCTCCCTCTAGTAAAATGCAAGTACTTTAAAGATCCAGACCTTTTTTTTTTTTAATCGCTGCATTGTATCTAGTAGACATTTAGAAAATGTTTTGACTGGAATTTAATTGAACGTTGACCAAAGTTGGCCATCAGTGTGAGATAGTGATGCCCTGACCACACTTTTTTTTCTATCATCATGAAACAGATATTCTCAGAAAGAGTTAAAAGCATAATTTAAGAAGCAAACCAATGTCTTAGTCATATATCATTGAAATCACATTAGATTCAATGAAACTAGCTGTCACAGCAGATACTGATGCCACCTCTATCTAAGATCTCTCTGAACATGTATTTGCCTAGCTCAATCAGAACCTCTTGCCCAGAGATTATTTACTTCATTCCTCATACTAGTCCAAAACCCACTGCCAAATTGCCTTTTAAGAAACTCTAAGTCAGGGTCCTCCAGCTTTTATACAAATGGCAATCACAATTACAGCCTTACAGTCTCTTAAATCAGGGGTGGTGCAGGGTCATTCAGAAGCCAGTGAAATGTAATAAAATATTTCTTCTCTTAAAATGAGGGCACATGGTAACAATGAGGAGGTGAACCCTGTGACTCATTTGTCCCAGGAAAAGGTTTCTACCCTGTGTTTCATGTCACTTGGCTTTTAAGGAGGAGAGTAGGGGCTAGAATGGAGGTTCTTAAGTAACATGACAAATTGAAAGGGATTTTTGTGTATTTTCATTTTATTCACAAAGGTATGAGGAAGGAGAAGGTTAAAAGTGGAACAAAAGATAAGGGGAAAAATTCATAGCAGTGACCAAAAAATCTAGGGCATTGTGCTTCTTTTACAATAAACACTTTTACTTGATTTAGAGACAGTGAAATTTTTTGAGATGGCACCATGACACATGCTTGATACCACAACATAGGTTATTCTTTGTTTTACTCTTAGCTCCATTGCCCTCTGATCCTTTAATCTGGAAGCTGCTAAATCTTGTGAGCTACTGACTGTGAGTCCAGGATATTTGATTGTTGCTTTCTGAATGCTTGCAATATTTCTCTTTGATCTGGGAGCTCTTGAATTTCGCCATAATATTCCTGGGAATTATCATTTTGGGATCTCTTTCAGGAGGTGATTGGCATATTCTTTCATTTTATATCTTTCAGTTTCTATTTTATGCTTTGGATATAAGATATTGGGGCAATTTTCCTGGAAAATTTCTTGAAATATGATATCTAGGTTCCTTCTTTAATCCTGTCTTTCAGGTATTACAATAAGCCTTACATTGTGTTTCCTCAGTCTATTTTCCCAGTCAGTTATTTTCCAATGAAACATTTTACACTTTTTTCTATTTTTAATTCTTTTGACTTTGTTTTATTGTTTCTTGATGTCTCATGGAGCCATTAACTCCCACTTGCTCCATTATACTTTTTAAGGAATTATTTTCTTTAGTGAGCTTTTGTACCTCCTTTTCCATTTGGCCTATTCTGATTTTTAAAGAGTTCTTTAATTCAGTGATTTTTTGTGCCTCTTTTGCCATTAGGTAATTCTGGTTTTTTAAGGTGTTATTAAAAAAATTTTTTTTGATAATTCTATAACCAAGCTGTTAATTCTCTTTTTGCAATTTTCTTGCATCACTCTTATTTACCCCAACTTTTCCTCTATCACTCTTACCTCTTCCTTTAACTCTTCCAGAAATTTTTGTTGGCCCTAGGACAGTTAATATTTTTCTTTGAAGCTTTGCTTGTATCTGTTTTCATGCTTTTGGATTCTAAATTTTTGTCTTGGTCTTCCATGCCATTATAGTAAAAACTCTTTATTATAATGTTTTGTTTTTTTTTTTTTTTGCTCATTTTCCAGCCTATTTCTTGACTTTGAACTTTATGGTAAAGTTGGGCTCTGTTTACCTAGGGATAGGGAGGCACTGTTCCAAATGTCAGGCTTTCTCATGCTGCTATTTTTTTTTTTAAGCAATTGGAATTAAGTAACTTTCTCAAGGTTACACAGCCAGTTATTTCTGGGTGTGGTGCTACGTATCTGAGCCCAGATTCGATCCCCAGGTATGCTGCTATTTTCAGAGCTAGTTCTGGGAGTCTGCAAGTTTTTGGTACTTCCAAGGTGATGCGATCCAGGGAGAGATGTGGTTATTGCTCTCCTGGTATGTCCTCTGGTTTATATCGAGGAATGGCCCCTGTTCCCTTGCAGCTATAAGTGATAGTGCTTTTCTCTTGGAACTGAGATCAGGGTTACTGCTCCCTTATGACCAATCACAAATGCTTCTCTCTTCCCTGGAACTGTGACTCAGAACCTCCAGATCAAAATCTCCTGAACCTGTTGCTTCTGTTGCTGTTGTTGGAACTTATTCCAAGTCCTTTCTCCTCTCCCCCCCCCCACATTGGTGCTGCCTTTGCATGCATTCCAATGTCAGAAATGTCATCTGCTGACCTCTTGTGTTGTCTTTGGCTAGAAAAAATGTTTTAATCTGACATTCCCTTGCCTCTGCCACTCCAAAATTTGATTTAAGTCACTATTTTAAAGTTGTTGGAAAAGTTCACCTGGGTTGGTACCTGTATTCTGACATCTTAGCTCTGCTTCCTCCAATTAATTTTTAATCTATGCTTTCACAGCCATTTATTGAATGTAATTTTTATTTGCATTGCAGTCTGAAGAGGATGCATTTAATATTTTTATTTTTCTTCATTTGTTTGTGAGGTTTTTATGTCCTAATACATGTCAGTTTTAGGGAAGGCATCATGTGCAATCAAGAAGAAGGTATACTCCTTTCTATTTCCATTCAGTTTTTTTTTAAATCACTTGAAGTCTTTTCTTTAATATAAAATGTTAAAAAAATTTTTTTCTTTTTACATTTTGAGATTTCTTTTTTTTAATAGTGCATATATATACACACACACACACACACACACACACACATATATATATGTATATATATGTACATAAACATTTGATTTTAAAACTTTGAATTAAAGATTCTTTCCCTCCCTCCCTTGTCAACCACCCTTACTGGGAAAATAAGCAGTTGAGTATATGTTGCACATGTGTAGCTAATGCAAAACAATAACATAGCAGATATATTGTAAAAGACTGACTATATTTCTCTCCCTCCTATCCCACCTCCCACTTGTTCTATTCTCTACTTTGATCCCATCCCTTTTCAAAAGTGGGTGCTTCCAACTTCCCTCCCCCAAAGCCTGCCCTTCCTTCCATCATCCACCCTCTGATCCCCTTCCCTGCTACTCTTCTGTAGGGTGAGATAACCTATTTAGTGTGTATTGCATTCCCTTCCCAAGCCAAATTCAATGAGAATAAGGTTGACCCATTCCCTTTTGCCTTCCTATACTTCCCCTCCATTGTAACCATTTCCCCTTGCCTCTTCTTTATGAGATTGTTTATCCCATTCTGTCTCTCCTCATCTCCTTTCATTATATTCCTCTCTCACCTCTTAATTTCACCTTTTTAGTATCATCCCTTTGTGTTAAATTGGTCCTGTGCTCTCTATGTATACCTGTAAACATATATATACACATTCACATATGTATTCATATGCCCATATACCCTCATATACATATATATATTTCTATTCCCTTCAACTATTTTCTTACTGAGAAAAGTTTCATCAGTTACAATTATTGTTTTTCCATGTAGGAATGTTAATAGTTCAACTTTGATGAGCTCCTTATGATTTCTTTTCCCTGTTTACCTTCTCATGCTTCTCTTGATTCTTGTATCTGAATGTCAAATTTTCTATTCAACTCTGGATTTTTCATCAAGAATGCTTGAAAATCCTCTATTCCACTGAATGATCATATTTTCCCCTGAAAGATGATACTCAGTTTTGCTGGGTAGGTGATTCTTGGTTTTAATCCCAGCTCCTTTGACCTCCAGAATATCATATTCCAAGTCCTTCGATCCCTCAGTGTAGAAGCTGCCAGATCCTGGGTTATCCTGATTGTGTTTCCCCAATATTCAGATTGTTTCTTCCTGGCTGCTTGTAATATTCTCTCCTTAATCTGGGAATTCCAGAACCTGTCTATAATATTCCTAGGAGGTTTTTTGGGGGGATCTTTTTCAGGAGGTGACTGGTGGAATCTTTCAACCTCTATTTTGCCCTCAGCTTCTAAAACATCAGGGCAGTTTTCTTTGAGAACTTCCTGGAGGATGATTTCTAGGTTCTTGCTTTGATCATGGCTTTCAGGTAGTCCAATAATTTTTAAATTATCTATCCTGTATCTATTTTCCAGGTCATTGATTTTTCCCATGAGATATTTCACATTCCCTTCTATTTTTTCATTTGTTTGGATCAGTTTAACAGCATCTTCATTTCTCATAAAGTCATTAGCTTCCACTTGCTCCAATCTAATTCTGAAGCAATGATTCTCCTCAGTGAGCTTTTGGGCTTTTTTTTCCATCTGGCAAATTCGGCTTTTTAAAGCATTTTTCTCCTCATTGCCTTTTTGAGCCTCTTTTGCCAATTGAGTTAGTCTATTTTTTAAGGAGTTCATTTTCCTCAGTCAGGCTGTTGACTCTCATTTCATAATTTTCTTGCTTTGTTCTCATTTCTCTTCCCAATTTTTCCTCCACTTCTCTTGTCTGCTTCTTAAGATCCTCTATGGCCTGTAACCAGCTCGTATTTTTCTTTGAAGCTTTTGGTGCAGGAGTTCTCACTTCACTGTCTTCCTCCTGTTCCATGCTTTGATCCTTTTTGTCCCCAAAATAGGAATCTAATTCTGTCTGCTTTGTTTCCTTTGCCTGTTCATGTTGCCCCTCAGTCAATTGACCCCTGGGCTTTTTGCCACAGTAGGACTCTGCCACCAGACAGGGGAGCTTTCATCCCAAACACTGGGGTTTTCTCAGCTGCCAGAGGTATTAGATGGGTGCCCTCTCTGAGGCCTCCACATGCTCTGGCAAGCTGGATGCCCACCCCAGTACCTACACCCTAGACTGCCATCCAGATCCAGATAAAGAAAGAGCGAATACCCCTCAGAGTGGTTGCTTGGTCCCTCTACACTCTGCAGGCCAGGAGCTGAAGCTGCCAGGTGGCACTGGCTGGCTGTGCCAGCATCTCAGCGGCTTCTCACCCTGGGGGCAAAAGCCACACACTCCCACTTACTGGGTCCCAAAGTCCAGACTGCACTGACCTCTCACTTTGTACTTCACATCTATGTGTTGATAATTCTGGAAATGGCCACAGCTGCTGCTGATCTGGAGTCCTTCCATCTGGTGGCTGGTCAGGCTCACCCTGGGGCTAAAACATCCGCTCACTAGGCCTGGGCTCAGCTTCCAGAGCGCTGCCGATTTCTGCTGGCCTGCCAGGCTGTCCTCAGTGGGAGGTTAGCTTCTCTGTGTCATTTTGTGGGTTCTGCAGATCCAAATTTTGTTCAGAGTCCCCTTTTTACATTGATTGGGGAAGGTGGAGGCCGGAGCCACTCAGAGGTCATGCTTCTACTCCGCCATCTTGACTCTGCCGCCCTGCATTTGGTTTACACCAGTGATCTATCCTATCCAACTTTTCTAAAACTCTTTTCATGTCCTTCATTTCTCCTAAACACATTTATTTTATCTTTAGATTTTTCTAACTCTGAGAGGAGAAACTTGAGGTCTCCCACTAGTATAGTTTTACTTTGTATTTACTACTCATTTAACTTTTCCTTGAAGAATTTGGATGTTATGCTACTTGATGCATATATGTTTAGCATCAACATTACTTTATTGTCTATGGTATGTTTTAGCAAGATGTATTTTCCCTGCTTATTTCTATTAGGTCTATTTCTCCTTTTTGTTTTGTTTTGCTTCATTCATTTATTTATTTTTGTCTGATGTAATGATGGCTACCCCACCCTGTTTTACTTTAGCTGAAGCATAATATATTCTGTTCCAGCCCCTATTTTGACTTTGTGAGTTTCTCTCTGTTTCAAGTGTTTCTTATAAAAAGTGTATTTTTGGATTCTGATTTCTAATGCATTCTGCTATTTATTTCCATTTCATATTAGTTTATTCCATTCAAATTCACAGTTATGATTATTAACTGTGCATTTCTTCCCATCCTGTTTTCTTCTTTTTATTCTATTTGCATCACCTTAGGAAGATTCTGAAGATTATCTGGCAAGATAAGGTCCTGGACACTAAGGTCCTTTCTTGAGGTGAGCTGCCACACATTCAAACTCCCCTTCAGAGAGTGCAACTCCTATGGATTGGCCATATAGACCAAATACCAAACATGTATTTACTTGAAAGTCTATTTTACAGAGAACTCATGCAAGGCAAGCACTTACACACAGGTCAGAAGAATCAGTATAAGGACACTCTCAAGATCTTTCTGAAAAAGTAACTCAGTCACACCTCACAATCTCTCAAACCTCTTCAAAACAGAAATTATGCAGCAAAAATAAAGCATCTTCATCTGTCTGTATGATCTAGGACACCAAGAATCCAAAAGAAGGTTTAAAAAAACCCATGAACTGACATTCATTGATTCTGAGCTCACCCACCAATACTCCCCCATCTCCTATGCTACTGGCAGCAAAACTACACTAGCAGACCAAAAGACCCAACAGTTACTTTCAATAAAGCCCTAGTCAGTTTCCATCCTTGTTTCTAGTGTTGTGGAAACTCCAGCTTCAGGCTGGGAAGCAACAGATAACTAGTGTCCCCAATCCCATGGCACCAGTGTTGCAAATTTGTGAACTGCCAGTGCTGGGGCTAACAACTTAAGTTGAGTAAATCCCATTTTATTAAATGCCAGGCACTGTGCTGAGAGCTCAATTTTTCATTGACATATGAGGCGGTGGGACTTTGGGGTCATGGGAAAAACAAGATGGAGGACTAGACTTTTTTCTGATCCTCACAATCTTTTCAAAACAGAAATTATTCTGCAAAGATAAAGCAACTTCAGTTATCTCCATCAGAAAAAAAAAACACTATTAGAGACAAATAGTAGAAAAAACAAAAGCTCTTACAACTTTAGATATAAATGGATTAAGCAATCCAATAAATAAAAAAATTAACTAATTGGATAAGAAAACAAAACCCTACAATTTTTTGCTTATAGGAAGCACATTTTTAAAAAAGATAATACAAAACAAAACAGGTGATTTAAAAATTTACTATGAATTGAGTTGCAACCATCCTATTTGATTAAGCAAAAACAAACTTTTTGAAAAATTAAAAGGGATTAAAAAGGAAACTATATTATGCTTAAAGGAATCATAGACAACAAACCAAAATCAGCAATAAACTTTCATATTCCAAATGCCTTAGCATCCAATTTCATTAAAAAAAAAACATTATCTGAGCAACACAAAAACATAAAGTTAACACAATAGTGAAAGACTTTAGTATTCCTCTATTACTTTGGAATAAGTGTAACAAAAAGATAAAGAAAAGGGAAAATATGTAACTGGACAAATGTCTAGAAAAATTAGATTTAAAAGACTTATGGCATCTTCTCAGTGGGATGTCAAAAGATTATCCATATTTCTCAAGGAACTTTTATAAAAATTGACCATATACTAGGCTCCAAGATATTGCTAACAAGTGTAGAAAGACAGTAATAGTTAATACATACTTTACAGACCATAATTCAACAAAAAATAATTGGTTCAGAAACCACATGCAAATGATATGACCTAAATATATCCTTAAGAATGAAATCCTAAGTAATGAGTGACTCAGAGAAGAAATCATAGAAACTATAAATAATTACTATGATGGACTTAGCTCTTCTCAGCAATACAGTAATCCAAGACAATTTCAAAAGACTCATGATGGAAAATGCTATCCACACCCAGAGAAAGAACTATGGAGTCTGAATGTAGATCAAAGCATACTGTTTTCATTTTAAAAATTTTTTTGTTTTTATCTTTTTTGTATGTTTTCCTTTTTGTTCTGATTTTTTTCACAACATGACTACTGTGGAAATATATATAACATGATTGCACATGTATAACCCATATTATATTGTTATCTTGGGGACGGGGAAGGAAAAGGAGAGAGGGAGAAAAGTTTGAAACTCAAAATCTTACAAAAATGAATGTTGAAAACTATCTTTACATGTAACTGGGAAGAATAAAATACTATTAAATATAAAATAATAAAAATGAAACTATGAATAACTATGTAAAATATGATAATGATGAAACAATATACCAAAATTTCAGGGATGTGGCTAAAACAGTCCTCAGGGGGAAATTTTATCCTTAGCAGCATACATTGACAAAATAGAAAAAGAAAGGATTAGTGAATTGAATATGCATTTTAGAATTTAGAAATCCAACAAATAAACAAAACTAAAACAAGCACAAAAGAGGAGAAATTAAAAATTAGAGGGAAAATAGTTAATTGGGGGGGGGGGTTAAAAACATGGAAATGACAGATAAAACCAAAAGCTGGTTCTCTGAAAAGACTAACAAAACTGATATATTCTTAAGCAATCTGATTAAAGAGAGTAGAAAGTTAAATCAATAAAAAAGTAAATGAACAAGATGAAATCAGAGTAAACCCAGAAGAAATAAAAAGAACAACCAGAACTTATTATGTTCAGTTATATGTTAACAAAATTGAGTACATAAAAGAAAGAGAGGAATATCTTCACCAATATAAAATGCCCAAACTGTGAGAAAAATAGACATCTTAAACAGTCCAATCTCTGAAAAGGAAATAGATCTTGGTTATAGAGGAAATTCCAAAGAAAAAAAGTCCTTGATGAATTCACAGAAGAATTCTTCAAACTTTTAAAGAATATTTAGAACTTTTAAAGAATAGTTAGTTAATACTTCAACATTTTTCTCAAAAATTGAGAAAGTACATTATTAAAATCTTTTTTTATAAGGCAAGTGTAGTCTTAATAGATAAACTAAGGAAAGATAAAGCTCAGAAAGAAAACTATTGGCCAAAATAATTTATGAGCATTGATTCAAAAATTTTAAACAAAATTCTATTAAACTAGAGTGATTTACACAAGAAATGATTCATTATTATCAAGTAGGATTTATATCAGTATGCAAGGATGGTTCAATAAAAGAAAAACATGGTGAATCAGAGTAAAACCCAAAACATCTAAAACCACACGATCATCTTAATAGATGCATAAAAAGCCCTTTTCTAAGTATAACATCCTTAAAGTGTAGACAATAGTGGGATTTTTTTTAATATCATGAAAAACCAAAAGCAAGTATCATGTATCTTAGTGATACATTAGAACCTTTTGCAATAAATATAGGAATAAAGCAAGGATGCCTACTCTCCCCACTATTGATATAGTTCTGGAAATACTAGCAGCAGTAATAAGAAAAAGAAATTAGAGTCATAAAGATAGGTAAAGGGAAGATATAACTAGTCCTATTTGCCATAGATTGAACAATTCACTTAGAAAATCCTAGATAATCAACAAAGATAGCACTAAAATTGCAGGACACAAAATAAATCCTCAATAATCAAGAGCATTTCTATGTAATATTAACAAAACAGAAGAAGCAATAATAGAAAGGAAAATCTCATTGCAAATAAGTCCTAAATGCATAAAATATCTGAGGATTACAAAGTGCTCCTTAAAGATATTTTTAAAAAAAACCTTTGAATAAATTGGAGGAATAATTTTCAGTGCTTATGACTAGGCCAGGGCAAAATAACAAAAAATGACAATACTACAAACATTAATTTATACATTTAATTCTACACAATCAAGTTACCAAGGTGATACTTTCTAGAATTTAACAAAAATAATAACAAGATGCACTTGAAAAGAAAAAAGCAAAAGATCTAGAATATCAAGGGAAATAAGAAAAGAAGCATGGACAAAGGGTGGAATAACATTTCCAGATCTCAAATTATATTATAAAGCAGCAATCATCAAAACCATCTGGTAAAAAATAGATAGGTCAATGGAACAGACTAAATCATAGAGACTCGGAAACAAACTCAATTCAGTCTTTAATAAAGTGGGAAATAGAAAGTATCTAGGAAAAAATTCCTTATTTGTCAAAAACTGCTGGAAAAACTGGAATGCAGTCTGGTTTAAATCAGATTTAGAATAATACCTTACACCATATTCTATAATGTGGATATGTAACCTAAATGGATATGTAACCTTAATATTAAAGATTTTTTTAATTGAAGAAATACAGATCATATATCTTTCACAACTCCGAATAGATGATGTATTCTTTTTTCTTAATAGTATTTTATTTTTTCCGATTACATGAGAAGAGTTTTCAATATTCATATATAAAATTTTGAGTTCCAAATTTTTCTCCCTCTCCCCACCTCCCCAAGACAGCAAGCAATCTGATAGAGATTAAACATGTTAAACATATTTCCACATTAGTCATATTGTGAAATAATAATCAGAACAAAAGGGAAAAACCATGAGAAAGAAAAAAAAGGTGAAAATACTATGGTTTGCTCTGCATTCAGACTCCATAGTTCTTTCTCTGGATGTGGTGAGCATTTTTCATCATGACTCTTGGATCATTGTATTGCCAGGAAGAAGTAAGTCTGTCATAGTTAATCATTGCATAATGTTGCTGTTGCTGTGTACAAAGTACTCCTGGTTCTCACTTCACTCGCTTCATGTAAGTCTTTCCAGGTTTTTCTGAAATCTGTTTGCTTATCATTTCCTATAGCACAATAATATTCCATTACATTCATATCCCATAACTTGTTCAGTCATTCTCCAGTTGATGGGCATCCCCTAAATTTCCAATTGCTTGCCACCCAACCCAAAAAGAGCTACTATAAGTATTTTTTTTGTTCATGTGGGTCCTTTTCTCTTTTTAATGATCTCTTTGGCATACAGACCTAGTAGTGATATTGCTGGATCAAAGGGTATGCACAGTTTGTTTGCCTTTTGGGCATAGTTCCAAATTGCTCTCCAGAATGGTTGGATCAGTTCACAACTCCATTAGTGTTCCAATTTCCCCACAACTTTTCCAACATTTATTACTTTCCTTTTCTGTCATATTAACCAACTTGATTGGTATAAGGTGGCAACTCAAGAGTTGTTTGCATTTAATTTGCATTTCTATAATCAATAACAATTTAGAACATTTTTTCATATGATTATATATATTGTTTTAATTTCTTCATCTGAAAACTGCCTGTTCATATCCTTTGACCATTTATCAGTTGGATAGTAGATGATGTGTTCTTAACCATACAAGAGACAGAGGAAATTACAATAGATATAATAGATCATTTTGATTGCTTTAAAGTTAAAAAACTTCTGCATAGACAACATTATTGAATCTAGGAAAAGAAAGGAAATGGTAAAATAGGAAAAAAAATCTTTGCAGTAAATTTCTCTAATAAATATTTGGTATCAAAGATGCATATATATGTATACATATATACATGTATGTATATATGTGTGTGCATATATGAGTATGTTTGTATATTTATATGTATACACATATATGTAAAACTAATTTGTATTCCTCAATTGATAAGTGATGAAAGGATATGAACAGTTCTCAAAAGAAAAACTGCAAAGTAGTTTATAACCACATGAAATAATGCTCAAAATCACTAATAATAACAGAAATCAAATCAAAACAACTACAATTTCACCTAAGTCCTGAAAACTGGTAAAAAATAATAATAATAATGGGGGCGGCTAGGGGCGCAGTGAATAGAGCACCAGCCCTGGAGTCAGGAGGACCTGAGTTCAAATCCAGCCTCAGACACAACGCAAAAACTAGTCGTGTGACTTTGGGCAAGTCACTTTACCCCAATTGCCCTCCAAAAAAAAAAAGCAAAAAAATAAATAAATACTGGCAATAACATCACAGGGTTTATAAAATGATAAGCACATATACATTGTTGGTTTAAGTGTGAAATGATACAACTATTTTGGAAAGCAATTTGTATTATGCAAATAAAGTGACTAAAATTTCTATGCCCTTTGAACCAGAGACTCTGTTACTGGGCAATATCTATCCCAAGGAAATGATAAATAAGAAGAAAGTTCCTGTATGCTGCATCATTAATTGGGAAATGACTAAACAAATTGTGGTACATGAATGCAATGGAATATCATTGTGTTGTAAGAAATCATATGTTAGATGAATACAAAGAAGTATAGAAAGATCTATATGAACTGATGCAGAGTGAAGTAAACAGTGCCAAGGAAACAATATACACATCAACTACAATAATGTAAGGGTCAAAAATAATTATACACATTCAAATCAAAAGTGAGTATAACATAATTATAAAGACCCAGCAGGACTCAAATGAAGATATACGAGAGGAAACCCCAACCCACACCATCCTAGAAGTGAGAGATTCCTAAGTGTTACACATGGATGTATTTTTGGACCTTTTCAATGTGTCGATCAGTTGGGTTGATTCCTCTCCCTCTCCTCTTCCAACCCCATCTCTCAAAAATATTATTTGTTATATGGGAAAGTTCTCAAGAAGGGTAGAAGAAGGGACATTAGGGATAACTATGATATGTAAAAAGCAGAAGATCATTCATATCAATAAAAACTTGCAAAATAAATATGAGGCATAGTTCTCAGTTCAGAGTGGCGAAGGGGTATTATGGGAGGTATGAAAAGGGATGAAAAGGTTTAGAAAAATAAGCTATGGTGAGTGAATCAATTAGCTACAGTTAGGGTCCCTTGAAATATTTATAGTATAAATTTGTAGTGGGCTCAGTCAACATGTTTTCATGATTTTCTCCAGTTTCATTCAGAATTACATGAATAGGAGTGAAGAGGACAGTGGATGTTGGGAGTAATACAAGACTGGTGTTTAACCTTACCTTTTCTTGTAGTATCTTTGCTCTCACTTTTAGCATCCTGAAATTGGATCACTCAGGCTTCATGAAGATGTCCTGATAAATGGACTTTCTGTCTGTTCCAGTAGGGTAGCTGTCCTTCATGCTGATAGCATGGTAGTCAACAAATATTGCATCGGGCAAAAGACATGATCTGTGCCCCTTAAAGAACTTATTTTCTAATGGGGGACAGAACATACAAATAACCAGATACACACATTAGTTTTGTATGTATGTATACATACACAATATATATATATATATATATACACACAGAAAACTAGTACATCAAAAAAGTCTGATGTTATTTGTTATATTCCAAATCAATTCTGATTCTTTTCTAGTTTGTCCCATTGATTCACTTTTATGTTTTTGTTTGTTTGTTTTTTTACTTTTGGGTAAATAGATTTGATGCCTGCTACTAGTATATACTTTGAGATCTGAAAGTGCTATTCTTTCCTCATTCCTACCTTTTGTTGTTGTTGTTATTTGAATTAATATTCTAGATCTTTTACTCCTCCAAATGCATTTTATTTCATCTAGCTCTTTAAAGTGTCCCTTTGGTATATAATTGGTATGTCACTAAATCTGTAATATAATGTAGCAGCAAGCACCCTAGTATACCCAGGGTGGCTGCCAACACAGGTTCTTAGATCTGCTTTTCCAAAGGAAAGCAACTCAAAATAGGTTAACAATCTTGTTTTAATCAAACATACGTCATTTACCTAGTTCAGGGGAAAAAGGTCAGCACCCCAAACTTCAGAGAATACAGAGGTTACATGCAGAAGTGACAGACAGAGAAACAGTTCAGCAGACAGTCTTCCAACTGTCCAAATATTACATCCATACCTAGTCAATTACCAGAGAGGGAAGCACCAACATCTTGGTTTTCAAAGTCAGGGGGCTCAACGGCTGCCCAGAGTCTTGTCTGGCCAAATCACACAACATTTCTCAAAGTGAGCCCCAAAACAAAGCCTCACATCAAGGTTTATATAGTCTTCTCCTGGATCAGAGAAAGTCACAACCCTCTGGACCCACTGCCCAATCACAGGGCACCAAGGTGTGGGCATTCCTGAAAACCAAGCCTCCCGCCACAGGCTCCAGGTGCACTTAAGCCTATCAAAGGGCCTAGGGGTAGGGAAGATCTTAAATTCCCATTCCCATATAAATTCAGTAAAATTGTTACTTTTATTATATTGGCATAACCCAGCTGTGAACAAAATATTTTTCCAGTTGTTTATTTTGTTGCTTACTTCTTTAAGGAGTATTTGTAATTGTATCTCTACAGGTATTTATTTGAGTGTATTTTCCCAGATTAATCCCCTCCCCAGTGTTTTATACATTTTGTAGTTATTTTTAATGGTACTTCCATTTTTATTACTGCCTTGGAATTCACTATTGCTCTATAGAAATATTTGCTCTTGTAGGTATATTTTTAGCAAAGAAAGCAACTGAGGCAAATCATAGCTTTCCTAAAGCTACAAACTGCAAAAAGAGCAAAGGGGGTCAAGCTGCACTTCCCAAAATTTAAAGTCCTCTAAAACTGAGTCTAATAATAAAAAAAGATGGGTAGTCAACAAAAGAAGCATTTGAAATACTCCTGCAAAACAAACAACAACCTTCCTCTTTCTACTCCTCACCCCCAAATAAAATCTGTCAGATGTGAGCAGAATATTAGACTTGAAAACATCCCAAACAAAATAATTGCAAAAAGATAAATAAGTACAATTAGCAGGGAATGAATAAGTAATAAAAGATTACGGGGTAGCTAGGTGATGCCTAAATAAGGCACTGGCCCTGGAGTCAGGAGGACCTCATTTCAAATCCGGCCTTAGACGCTTAATACTTAGTAGCTGTGTGACCTTGGGCAAATCACTTAACCCCAATTGCCTTGTCCACTCCCCTGCAAAAAAAAGAGAAATTAACCCAAATTTAGAGGAGAAGAAGAGACTAACCCCATGGGGGTAAAAAAAATTTTTAAATAAAAAAAGCCCATCACCACCAAAAAGAGGAATTATCAAGAGGTTGAAAGACACACACAAGGGGATAAGAAGGAATTTAAAGGTAAGAAGGGAGAACTTAAGCACATGGGCTAAATACCCTACTATTCTCTTCAGGTGAAATAAGGTATTTGGGGATACAAAATTGTAGCATGGAAGGAAGCATAAATAGGGAATAGGACCAGGTGGATGAATGCCAAAACCCTACTGCTTTTCACACAGAGGTACATATATTATCTCCCCAATTAGATCACAAGATCCTTGATGGAAGGAGCTATATCTTATTCATTCTTATATAATACTCAGGGCCTAGCCCATGTCTTCTGTATAACTAGTTCTGAATGAATGCATTTTTAAAAGAAATGAATGAATTAATATATATTTTAGAATTGGGGATAATTAGTAGCTAACATTCATATGACGCTTACTATATGCCAGGTACTGTGTTAAGTGCTTTATAGTTATCTTATTTGATGCTCACAACAACAATGGGTCTTGCTCTATCTGCTATAACACCTAACTGCCCTTTCCATATGAATAAGAGAATCATTAACTACCAAAGACCTTTAGCTCTTAGGAGAGCATTATTTCATCTGAAGTTAGCAAGGTCAGAATTAAGAGAATCTTATCATACAAGATCTCACAATTAGTCAGTATAACATGAATCAACTCCCCAATGACCTTAGACTTTACTAGGCTTAAGATTGAGAAATGCAAATCCTAACCTTGATATCTTGTTACACACTGCAGCTCAAATGGCTTAACAGTTAACTCTAACATATTCAATTAATGTAACAGAATGTCATTATGTAGGAAGTGACTATTTATGCCTTTGTCATTCTTAATAGGTTATAGGCAGAATAGTTAGAACTTCACTTATCAAAAGCCTTACTCTTGAATATGAGCTTAAAATGAATGGAAAGATTCACAAGTTTTAAGCATTTTCCCCTCTAGAAATTTCCCCTGGCTTAGTGAGTTGAGTCATTTGACATGATTGGAATTACCATAGTTTGCTAAGGTGTTCTGAGCTTGGTGCATCTTGCTGCTACTCTTTGTCCTTCATTCTCAAAGAAGACCATAACATCAGGGAGGTGATGCCATGACATGCAAGTGAATTGGATTCAATTGAGGAAGGGTTGTACGAAGTCACCAACCTCAATTTCTTCTCTGGAACCATCTGGGCCCAGTGGCCAGATATGGATCAGGACAACTAGAGATGACCTAGGATGCAGTGAAGGACCTTGGCCTTTTCGAGGACCTTGACCTTAAGTCTGAAGTCAGATCAGATGAGTCAAGGAGACAGAAAAAAACAACACAAAAACAGCACACAGAAAAAGACTATGGATAACAACAAGGAAGTAAACATTTACCAATGCATTAACAAGCGCGGCCCTCCATTCATTCAAGGGGACATTCCTAGGAACAATGGTCTATTGGGAAATGAGAAACCCATCAGTCCTAAACACGTATGCTCCTGATTCTTCAGATCACCAAAAATGATGCTGAGGGCATGTGGCCAATCACTTAAAGAACGATATCCTATGGTGTTCAATCTTTAACCTTGTTCAGAGGCCAAGACCTGGAGGAATCATGGGGCTCACAACAAAAGGCAAAAATGATACTGTAGAAAGTATATGGAATGATTTCAGAGAAATGCTTCAGATGAAGCACACTCACCACCCACCTCCTGACAGGGAGATGATGGACTTAGGACGCAGAAAGGGACATATATATTTGGACATAGCCAATACGGGAATTTGTTTTGCTTTTATATTTATTACAAGAGTGTTTTTCTTTCTTCTTCATTTTGAAGAAGAAGAAGGTGGGAGGGAGATCCTTGCTAAAAAACAAAAAAGAAAGTCTAGTCAAGGCCACATGTTCAAATTCTTAACTTTAACTTCAAGTATCTCAAAAGTTTGCTCCACCCTACCCTTTCAATTTTATTTCCCTCTCTGTCTCTCTATGTCTCTGTCTCTCTCTGTCTCTGTCTCTGTCTCTCTCTCTCGTTCCTCTTTTTAATTTGTGGAATATATTTTTAATTTTAATTTTTTAAATTTTTAAAATTTTAATTTATGGAATAAAACAATAACTTCCATAATATAGTATAATAAAAAAGATGATTTCACATAAAACTGCAAATATATTCTTTTTAAATATATAATAAAGTTATGATATAAATTTCTTTTTTTCCCCAGAAATGGCTACCATTAGACACAATGTATATGTATGTAAAATAATTTTATACATAGGCCTATTTAAATATTACTCCGTTTTCATTCTCCACAAATCCTAATATACTTTGGGATATGTAGTTGATGCTTAATAAATTAAATTGAATTAAAAAATAAATATGAAGGCATTTTTGCAATTTAAAAGTGTTATACAAATATAAAGTAATAATAATAATGATACTCGCTTATATAGTACTTTAGGCTTTTCTCACAATATTTCTCACAAACGCTTCTCTCACAAGAATTGCAATATTATATAACATGCAATTATATAATAACATGTAATTATATAATATATAATTATATAATATATGTAATTATAAAATATATTAGAATTGCAATATTATTTCCAACCTTCATTATTGTAGCTTCAAAATATTTCAATAAGAATTTCTTGTTGATTGATTTAAATATGCCATCATAGCACTGATTGTAGATCTATGTAGATAAAAAATGTCTATAGCCTTTCCAACAATAATTATTTTTACTACAGTGTTTCTAGATAAGCATCAGTCAAGTGTCCTTCCCTGGACATGCTTCAGAACCAGTCAGGTTTTTTGTCTTTGTCTGTTTGTGTCTTCGTCTTCCCTGTCATCATAATAACTTTCTATGACCAGATTTTGTTGTTGTTGTTTTTTGCTGCTTTTTTTTTTGCCTTTTTCCTTCCTTTTCAATTTTGTCTCTGCTACCAGGGTGGAAGGGGCTCTGTCCCAGACTTCTTGTGACAGTGAATGTAGCCCTCACTGTTTAGCTGGTGCTACACTGATGAGGCCCACAGGGGACCTTTGTGACTGGTTCTGTGTTGAGGGTGTGGTGTGGGAGGGAGGCTAGCAATGCTGGAAGCTGTAGAGGTCTGGCAGCTTACCTGGTGCTGAGTTGGGGTCCTAGTGGTGGTATCTGGCATGTGCAGAAGCCATGTGGATATTTTTCTGTGTTTCCCTGGGGGTACACTGAAGGATGTGTAGGTCTGGTCCCTGGAAGGTGTGCTGAAGTATGTGGAGGCTTGGCTGCTGGAGGATACTTGACTGCCCAGAGCCACACTGAAGCACGTGGAGGTCCAGCCCCCAGTAAGACACCCACCCACCTGGAACAAAACTGAAGCATGCAGAGAGGTCTAGCCACCAGAGGATGCCTGCCACACAGAGCTGTGCTGAAGCTTGTGGAGTTCTGACTACTGGAGGACACCTGCCTGCCTGGGACTGCACAGAAGCACATGGTGATTCTCTGAGCTGGAGTCTTCAAGTTCCCCAGGCTATGTGTGGGGGGTCCTGGTGTTGGCATTTGCCTGCTCCAGCACACTAGGGTTTATGGTTTCTGGGGCTAAAAGACTGTTCCACCCTATCTTCCCACTGCCTCTGCTATTCCAGGATTTGTTCTAGGGCACTATTTTATGGTTGTTTGAAGGTGAACATGGGAGAGCTACAGCATTTACTGCTTACTCCCACATCTTGGCTCCCAGAAGATAAACCCAACACATTTAGTAACTAGATACAGAGCTCTTAGGTTTTTCAATATCCAGGTACTTAATACAGTGCCTGACATATAGAAGGTATTTAATAAATACTTGCTGACTGGCTGACTGACTAAGGGGTAGCTAAAGAAGGTGGTGGAACTACAGTAGATAAGAGTGCTGAGACTGGAGTCAGGAAGATTTGTGCTCAAATCTTTCCTCAGACACTTATTAGTTGTGTGATCCCAGGAACGTCACTTAACCTCTGTCTGCCTCAATGTCCTCATCTATAAAATGGGAATAATAAGAGCCACTACCTCCCAAGGTTGTTGTGAGGATTAAATGAGATAATGTTGGCATGATTAATATAAATGAACAACAATTATATATGTATGTATTATATATATAATTATGTATGTATATATATTACAATTATCATCATTGTCATCATCTCTTTTGATTGGGGTACATATTGTCAGGCAACAAATGACTTAGATAGATGCACAGCCAGGGGTTTCATGGCATTCCATTAAGATCAGAGCTATGAAATAGGAGAATGAATGCAGAAGTGGGGAAGAGACTTGGTAACTATCACTAGAGTTTAAAAAAAAATCCAGATTTATTACTACTCCCATAAAGAAGGTGATTTCTTCCATTGAAGGAACAGATTGAGGGAAGGCTTTTATCACCTGGGAAGGTATTGGGTATATATCTCATGGAAGTCAAAGATTGAAAAAAAGAAGAAAATAATAAATAGCCCATATATCTCAACATACTTCTAACAGTACTTTTTTTTTTTGTAGTAGCAGAGAACTGAAAAGAAAGTTGATGGCTATTGGTTGTAAATTACTAAATAAATATGGTACATATTGTGCCATAAGAAGCAATGAATATGATGAATACAAGAGAAGCACAGAATGCCATAGACTAAGAGGTAGAACAGAACCAATAAAACAATAGACATATAAATGATGTAAATGGAAAGAACAAAGTAATCAAATGTTTTGAAATTATGACCATGTTTGACCCAAAAGAAGATTTATGAGGGTGTGGGTATGGGACATTATAAATAATGTCAGATTGTATGCTGGATTGAACAGTTTTAATGAACTGTCCATTTCCCCGCTATTCATTCATTAATTCATTGATCTATTTACTTTTATTATTAGGAATGGTTCTTTGGGAGGGGAAGAAATAGGAATACATCAAGAAAGCTAGTGAATGTAAAAACAAAAGATATCAATCAATACAAATTTGGAACCATTACAGCAGATAGTTTATACAACCTTACAATATCGTTATTTGGGGTTTATTAAAAGGAAAGAAGGAGGCATGCTCTAATACTAGGATCCACCACCAGCTCAATTCACTCTCTGCACTTCTTTACCTCCTTGCCAGTAACCTTTCTACCCTAAAGTGCTTCTATCCTGAGGCCCACTCTCCTGATAAGTGAGTCCCTCATCCAGACCCCCATTTCATGAGAAGCCCTAGTCAAGTTCCTTTTATTTTCAGCTCTACTCATTTCCTAGATTTTTTCAGCAACACCATTATCCATTCCTTCTTCTGCTCTCCAGCTCACATTTATTTATGTGTTGTTTCCCCCTGTTAAAATATAAACTCTTTGATTATCTTGTTTGCTTCTATTTCCATACCCAGCACTTAGTACAGTACCTGGCACATAGCAAAGCATTTAATAAATGGTTTAATTTGCATTATTAAAATTTTCTCCCTCACTTTAAGTCTAGGCAATCAACAAAACAATAAATCAAGGCCTTATTTGTAGCTTTTTCCAATTTCCAATGTGTAAATGCCCAGGCTGAAAATCTAATAATAGGTTCTCATGAGTGGGCATGAACTGGTGCCACATTTCTGCTTCTAATGCATTATTATAATATTTATATGATAGTCTATTGTACAATATATTATACATTATATAAGATGTTATATATTTATCATATACATATTATAATACAATTCTTATAATATAATTAATATAGCATATTTATATTGGCAGTAGCTTCCAGTACAGCATAAACTCCTTGTAAGCAGGGAATATTTCACTGTTGTCTTTGTAACTTGTGCTGAATACAATTTCTGGCACATATGGAACATTCAATAAATACCTGTTGAGTGGTGTAGCAGCAAGCACCCCACCCCAAGATCCCCAGGGTAGCTGCCAACACAGGTTCTTAGATCTGCTTTTCTAAAAGAAAGCAACTCAAATGGGTTAACAATCTTACTTTAATCTATCAAATATATCATTTACTTTTTTTCAGGGGAAAAAGTCAGCACCCCGAACTTCAGAGCATATAGACAGAAAGTACAAAGCAGAAGTTACAAGAAAACAGAAAAACATATCAAGCAGACAGGCCTCTGTCTTGACCATTACATCCATACCTAGTCAGTTACCATAGAGGGGAAGCATCAACATCTGGGTTTTCAAAGCCAGGGGGCTCTCAACGGCTGCCCAGAGTCATCTGGTCAAATCAAACAACACTTCTCAAAATGAACCCCAAAATAACACCTCACAAATCAAGGTTTATATATCTTTCTCCAGGCTCAGATAATCTAACAACCCTCTTGACCCACCGCCCAATCACGAAGTATCTCCTTTAAAAAACAAGCGGTGGCCAGGTGGCTCAGCGAGTAAGAGTACCAGCTCCAGTGTTGGGATGACCTGGATCAAATCTGGGCTCAGATACTCAGCACCGCACCCAGAAATAACTGGCCGTTTAACCTTGAGCAAGTTACTTAACCCCTATTGCTTTAAAAAAAAAAAAAAGAAAGAAAAACAAGCCTCCCACCACAGGCTCCAGGTGCACTTAACCTATGGACAGTAAAGATCTTAAAAATTTACATTCCTATAACAAGTGGTTAATTTTTTGATTGATTCATACACTGTCTTGATTGATTTTGCTAAACTGACCTTTTGGTCACTTCTCACACATAACACTCTATCTTTCACACTTTTTTCTTTGCACAGACTTCCCTTCCCCTCCCCCCACCCCATGCCTGAAGCACACTGCCTCCTTACTTGTGCCTCATAGAATCCCTAGCTTCCTTTAAGGCTCAGTTCAAGGACTACTTCCTACATAAGACATTTCCTGAGTAGTGAAAATATCTAGCATTTAATTTGTGTATATATATTTTTAACATAATAGTAGTAGTTGTAGTAGCAGTAGCAACAACAATAGTAGTGGCAGTGGTAGTTGTACCAGTAGTGCTAGTGGTGGTGGTAGTGGTAGTAGTACCAATAGTAGTAGTAATAATAGCAATAATAACAGTAGTAATTGCAGCAGTAGTGATGGTGGTAATGTAGTACCAGTAGTAATAATAGTACTAGGAATATTATATAGCAATCATACAGTACTTTAATGTTTACAAAGCACTTTACAAATATTGTCTCCCTTATCCTCACAACAACTCTGGGAGATTGGTGCTTTTATATTATCCCTATTTTGCAGATGAGGAAACTGAGGCAAACAAAAGGCTATGCAATTTGCCCAGGGTCATTTAGTTGGGAAGTGTCTGAGGTGGGGTTTGAATTCAAGTCTTCCTGACACCAAGTCAATGACCCTTCCTACCTTGTCATGCTTTTTATATCATAGATCTAGGGCTGAAAGGGACTTTGGAGACCATTTAACCAACACTTTCATTCTATAGATAAAGAAAATGAGAGCAAGGGAAGTAGAGTGATTTGCTCAAGGTCAGAAGTGGGATTTGAACGCAGGTCTTCTGACTCCAGAGCCAGTGTTCTTTCCATTGTACCACACATGTGATTGACTATAAAAATACCTCAGCAGGGAAGTTGGTTCAATTTTTCTCTTTGTACCTTTAGTATTTAGCATAGTGTCTGGCACTCAGTAAGGGCCTAATAAATGTTTGTTGGTTAATTCATATTAATAATGTTACCTGTTTTGTTGTTTATTTGAACTGTTTTGTTGTCATTCGTTTCTGTACAAATTTCATCATTGTAGTCACTGTGTATATGTGATTCTTTTTTTTGCCTCTGTTTTCTATATTATGTCACAAACCTCATATTTCTTTTAATCATTCATATCCAACATTTTGCATTACAATAGTATATATTTACATGCAAGCAGCAAAATTTGTTTAGCTATTCCCTCATCATTGGAACCACAACTTGTTTTGTTTTTGTTTGTTGTCGTTGTTACCAATATTTATGCTATGAATATTTTTGTACAGACACATTATTTTCTGTCAATAATGCTCATAGGGTATAAAGCTAATAGTGGAAGTGCTGAGAAAAAGAATATAAATCATTTTAACCCTTCTTACATAATTCAAAATGGTTTTTAAAAACTATCAAATCAATTTATACCTCAATCAGTGATGAATTACTCTGCATACAACTCTTCTCTCCTAAAATATACTATTTTTGTTTGTTGCTTTCAGTCACATTTGACTCTTTAGTGACGCTATTTGAGGTTTTCTTGGCAAAGATACCAGAATGGTCTGCCATTTCCTTCTCCAACTCATTTTATAGATGAAGAAACTGAGGCAAACAGGGTTAAGTGATTTGCCCTTGTCACACAGCTAGTAAGTGTCCAAGGCTGGATTAGAACTCAGATCTTCCTAGCTCCAGGCCTGGCATTCTATCCACTGTATAACCTAGCTGCCCATTTCTTTCTTTTATCCTTTTACTAATTGTGGAAGAAGGTACAGGGTTGAGTTTGAGTTGTTTACTTTTCTGATTATTAGTAGCTTTGTACACTTTTTCACACCAATTTTTAAACCTTTCATTTCTTGTTTTTGAAAACTGTTCATGTCCTTCAATCCTTTGTCTATTGAAGAATGGCTTTTGGTCTTGTGGATCTATGTCAGTTCCCTAAGGATTTTAGATATTGAAATTTTATCAGAGATATTTAATGCATATCTCCTCCCCCCAATCCTGCACCTCTTCTTTTGCCAGATGCATTGATTTTTTAATTTCTGCAAATTCTTTCATTTTGATAGGATAAGAATAACCTGTTTTCTCTTTTATAACAGTTTTTATCATGCACTTGATTATTAATTTTTCCCTTGGTCAATGATGAAAGCTATAACCTTCCATTTTTAGCTTCTATTTTTTTATAGTGTTACTTTTAAATATTTAGATTTTTTTATCCATTTTGAATGTATTTTGGGGCATTTTGGAGAAGCACAGTGAATAAAGAGTTATAGAATTGGAATTAGGAAGACTTCAATTGGAGTCCTATCTTGGACACATAATGACTGACTAGATAAGCCATTAAATTTCTTATGCACCAAGGTAACTTCTTTTTTTTTTTTTAAGCAATTGGGATTAAGTAACTTGCTCAAGGTTACACAGCCAGTTATTTCTGGGTGTGGTGCTAAGTATCTGAGCCCAGATTCGATCCCCAGGTCATCCCAACACTGGGGCCGGTACTCTTACTTGCTGAGTCACCTGGCCGCCCCTGCACCCAAATAACTTCTAAGACTATAAATTGCAGAACAGTTCCCAGTCCACATTGGTGGAAGGATTTTTCCCACCAGGAGTTCCTTACCCCAGTGATAACAGAATGTTAGATCCTTTTCCACTTCCCTCAAAATGATGTAAAATGATGATCTAAACCTGTTTTCCTCCATACTGTTTTCCAGTTTTCCCTCGAAGTTCTCATTGAATAATGAATTCTTCCAACTGAACATGTTCTTAGGTTTAACCAAAAGCAAGAATATTATATTCATTTGATTCTAAGTCTAATGATTTATTTTCCTCCTTTTTAATCAAACTAACCAAGAAACTTTATTAACTGCTTTATAATACACTTTCAATTCTGATGTTTTCAAAACTTCTTTCATATTTTTTTTATTAAGACAAAATAACAGGCTACAAAATGCGTCAAAAAATAACCAGCATTTCTGCATAATACTAACAAAACCCTGGAAAAATTAATAAAACAAGAGCTACCATTTAAGATAACAACACTATCTATGAACTTCCTTACTTCATACTTGACCTTTTTGGCAAAGCTTTCAGTATTTATTCATAATGAAGAATATTTTTGTTAATATTTTCCCAGGGTTTCTATATTTCACTTTTAATTGTGAACTTAATCATGAACAAATACCAACATTTCAGTATAATAAAAAAAAATAAGAGACTTATATGAGAAATTGTATATTTTTTGTTGTTGATAAATTTAATTATTTTATTTCATCTGAATTGATTTGAGCACCATGATAATATTTTGTCAAAAAAAATGAGATTATTTTAGTGTAACCTGTTCTTGGAGAAGTCATCCATGTTGACACTTTATCATTGCTTCCTTTTCTAGACACTTGCCAACCATTTTTCTTTTTATTTATTTATTTTGTACTTTGTTTACTTTTAGTTTACAGGATTCAATTCCACAATTCCTTGAGTTTCACATTTTGTCTCCCTCCCTCCCCTCCCCGCCATGGTGGCATATAGTCAAATATAGGATCTGTAAATACTTTCACATTATACATTAGTCAGGTTATAAAGACGGATTGTATCAGATGGAATGAAAAATGGTAAAGAGAACATAAAACCAAACAAGAAAAAGAAAAAAATCAGGTATTTTGTTTCCATCTGGATATAAACTCAGTTCTTTCTAGTTCTTTCTCTGGATGCACACATTTCTCTCCTCATGAGTCTTTTGGGCTTGACTTATATCACTGAATTGCTGAGAAGAGTCCAGTCTATCAAAGTTGGTCATCACACATACGTTGTGTCTGTAATTGTGTAAAAATTTCTCCTGGTTCTACTCTTCTCACTCAGCATGAGTTTGTATAAGCCTCTCCAGGTAAATATGAAGACTGTCTGCTCCTCATTTCTTATAGCACAATAGTATTCCATACCATGCATATACCACAACTTGTTCAGCCATTCCCCAATTGATGGGTACCCCCTTAATTTCCAATTCTTTGCCACCACAAAAAGAGCTGCTATAAATATTTTTGTACATATGGGTCTTCCTCCCACTTCTATGATCTCTTTGGGATAAAACCCTGGGAGTGGTATTGCTGGGTCAAAGGATATGAAATTATTTATAGCCCTTTGGGCATAATTCCAGATTGCTCTCCAGAAAGGCTGGATCAGTTCACAACTCCACCAGCAATGTATTAGCGTTCCAATTTGCCCACATCCTCTCCAGCATTTGTCATTTTCCTGTTTTGTCATCTTAGCCAATCTGAGTGGTGAGATGTGGTACCTCAGAGTTGTTTGGATTTGCATTTCTCTAATCAATAGTGATTTAGAGCATTTCTTCATGTGCTCATAGATATCTTTAATTTCTTTCTCTAAAAATTGCCTGTTCATATCCTTTGATCATTTATCAATTGGGGAATAACTTGTATTCTCATAAATTTGACTCAATTCTCTGTATATTTTAGAAATGAGTCCTTTGTCAGAGACATAGGTTGTAAAGATTCTTTCCCAATTTCCCACCTCCCTCTTAATCTTGGTTACATTGGCTTTGTTTGTACTGAAGCTTTTTAATTTCATGTAGTCAAAATTATCCATTTTACATTTTATAATGTTCTCTAATTCTTGTTTAGTCATAGAGTCTTTCCCTTTCCACAAATCTGACGGGTAAACTATTTCTTGTTTTCTGAGACTGCTTAGAGTATCAACCTTTATACCTAGATCATGCACCCATTTAGACTTGATTTTGGTATATGGTGTTAGATAATGGTCTATGCCCAGTTTCTGCCATACTATATTCCAGTTTTCCCAGCGGTTTTTGTCAAATAGTGAGTTCTTATCCCAAAACTAGGGTGTTGGGGTTTATCAAACAATAGATTACTGTAGTCATTGACTTCTGAATCTTGTGTGCCTAATCTATTCCATTGATCCACTCCTCTATTCCTCAGCCAGTCCCAAGTAGTTTTGATGACTGCTGCTTTATAATACAGATTGAAATCTGGTATAGCTAGTCCACCTTCCCTAGCCTTTCTTTTCATTAATTCCCTTGATTCTGGACCATTTATTCTTCCAAATGAATTTTGTTACTATTTTTTTCTAGCTCTATAAAATAGTTTTTTGGTAAATTAATTGGTATGGCACAAATGGGATTACTTTTGCATATCGAAGGTTTTACCTTGGCAAAGAGAAGAGCCATCTGTATCAGCAATGCAATATTCACAATGCCTATGGCAATTCCATTATGTCATCTCTCTTCATGTGAAGCAGAGATGAAAAAGAGTTAATAGCAAGAGACATCCAAGTAGGCTGAGATGATAAGTAGAGAAGAGGGAGCTCTTAGTCAATTGTCTTTTTTTTTCAGTTAAATAAGAAGTAAAGTTCTCAATTGAGAGAGTGTGGGGAGGGACACTATAGGAGGTTTGAAGAGGGATGAAAAGATTTGGAAAAACTGCTGTGATCAGTGGAATAGAGAGTTAATTAGGGAGGTATAAAAGAGTTGCTTTGCCACAGTAAGGCCCCAGTTGGGATGATGTAATAAAATTGTAGTGGATAAAGTCAACATGGTTTCATGATTTCTTCTATCTTCATTCAGCAGCATGTGAGTAGGAGTGATGGCAGCAGACAATAGGAGTAATCCAAGTCTGAGACTCCTCAGGGAAAAGTCAGTGATAAGATCAGGGAACAAAGGATTTGAGACACAAGGACAGGTTAGAGTTGAACTGTATCACCAAGGGGTCAGAATAGGGAAGAAAAGAGAGTATAGCCAGTAGAGTGGTGATATACTGGGAAAGAATTAAGTGGTCAAGGCAATAGAGGCCATGGTGAGGATAAGAACAGGGTTTGGGATTTAGATAATAATGCTGATATTATAAGCAAACTGGGAGAGCAAGGAATAGTTTATCTGTCAGATTTATGGAGAATGGAAGAATTAGTGACCAAGCAAAAAGTAGAAAATATTATGAAATACAAAATGGTTGGGGTTTTAACACAATCAATTTGAGGGCCATTACTATCACATTAGGGGTGGAGTAGTATTAAGAACAGGGACTTTGTAATTGATTGAATGAATGGAAGGTCCTGGGGTGGGGTAGTACTTGGAGATTATTTAATCACACTTAGTAAACGCTGTGTTTTGAATGATGTCATGTTTTGACCTTCTCTGTTCTTAATTTGTCACTGAATAAAATGGAGAGAACCTATGTTGGTATTTTGAACCTTGGGAAGTTGCCTTCCTTGGCATGCCATTACATTATGGCATAGTCGGCAAGGAGTACAAAGCATAGTGCCTCTATTTGTTCCAGGATCCATGGCCATTTAGATTGAGATTGTAAGGCTAAGGATCCTGGAGGGGTGGAATGTGATAGTAATGGAATGTAGAGATCCCCCTGTATTGGCTTGGTTTTTGGACTGATTGTGTTAAAACCCAGAGCTTGTTAATCCCACCTGTGGGATGGACTTGTTGATGTGAAAAGAGAGTCCTGAACTGGGAGGAGCTGGTGACGTAGATTTGGAGAGACAAGAGAGAGGCAGAAGAACTTTTTGGAAGCAGCACCCTCGTGGAGGCAGAGAGAGACTGAGGGTTGCTGAGGGCCACTTTGAATCGCCCTGGACTTTTGATACCTGCCCCTGGAGCTGACAAGGACTGAGGAGACATGGCTGTTTTGCTGGTACTTTGCCTGTCTGTTTTGATGTTGTTTTGCCAGATTTGTCCCCTGGTGAAAGACAGTCCTGTTGAAGAAGTCCTGGAACCTGGCTGTTGGCTAAGAGCTCCTGAGACTGTCTTGCAGACAGAGAGTGAATACTGTCCACTGGTGAAGGACAGTGCTGTTGTTGCAGGGGTCTGGAGACTGTCCTGCAGACAGAGTGAATACTGTCCACTGGTGAAGGACAGTGCTGTTGTTGCAGGGGTCTGGGAACCTTTCTGTTGGTTCAGAAGCCCTGAAGAAGGATTTTCTTGTTGTATGTTTACAGAAATCCTGGGAGAGAGATTTGCTAATGTTTTCAGGGGTCCTAGGACTGTTCTGCAGACAGAGGATGAATTAATGAAGAGACTGGCAATGTATCTTGTGGCCTTGCTAAGCTTTGTCTTCCTAGGAACAAAGATTGCTGAGAACTTGCCTTGTGTCAAGATGAAGAAAAGACCTCCATTTGGGTGTTAAATGCTGTGCTTAAACTTGTTGTAACTCTGGGGTAGATTCAATTGTGATCCAGAGGTGGGGAACTTTTGATCTTTTTGTGTTCTATGGTTGAACAAATGAATGTACTACTTATGTTTGGAAACTAATCTCCATTTGAGAAGAGGGGTTTTGTGATGGACTAAATGAAGGTACAGCCTAGGGGTGGAGTAGTATTAAGAACAGGGACTTTGTAATTGATTGAATGAATGGAAGGTCCTGGGGTGGGGTAGTACTTGGAGATTATTTAATCACACTTAGTAAATGCTGTATTTTGAATGATGTCATGTTTTGACCTTCTCTGTTCTTAATTTGTCACTGAATAAAATGGAGAGCACCTATGCTGGTATTTTGAACCTTGGGAAGTTGCCTTTCCTTGGCATTCCATTACAGTAATCCATAACATGAAAAGGCAGTTGGGGAACTAAGAGAAGAGGACAGAGTAGTCCAACTAGTTCACCAAAGAATCAAGATGGAGAAAAGAGAAGAGAGTGACTAGTAGAGGGGAGATAACCCAAGAGAGAATTGAGAAGTCAAGAGATTGAAGTTCATAGTAAAAAGAATAAGGAAGGCAGAGTGAGAGATAACTAGATTATGATTTGACAAGGGGATTTCAGAAGTACTAGCAGCAGCCATAGTTTCTAGTTTGTTTTTTCGTATTTTTTTTTTAATTTAGACATTGCTGAGGCCTGTGTTTATGCCAGTGGTCTTTGACATTTTTATGACATTCCATAACAATAAAAAAGATTTGAGTACATACATACATATAGATAGATGGATATACATACATTGATATATATGTATATATTTGTGCACTGCTTTACTAATAAGTTTATACTTTATTAAACTTATAAAACTAGAATACTTTTAAAGGATGAGATAAAGAAGAAATATTTGATCCTAGAATCAACAGTGAGTCACTGAGGTTTATTAAATAGGAGAGTGATACGGTCAGACTTGTGCTTTAGGAAAATCATTTTGCCAGCTGTGAGCAGGATGGATTAAAGAGGGAAGAGGCCTGAGGCAGAGAAACCCATTAAGAGACTGACAATAATAGTTCAGGGTTGAGGTGAGGAAGGCCTGAATTAGAGTATTGGCTTTGTAGGTAGATAGCAGAGAGATGTAAGTGATGCTTCAGAAGCAAAAAATGGCAAGATATTGGCTGGATACATATGATGAGGGTCAGTGAAGAGTAGAATAGGCCAATGAGGATCTGAGTCTGGATGTCTGGAAGGATGGTGGTGCCCTTGGAAGTTCAGAAGGGGGTGGGTTGGTGAAAAGATAATGTGGTGAGATCTGCAATAAAGACTTCTACTCCCCCCCCCAAAAAAAGAAATACAAAATGGTTAATTTTGACTACATTAAATTGAAAAGGTTTTGCACAAATAAAGACAATGCAACTGAGATTAGAAGGGAAGTAGAAATCGGGAAGCAATTTTTACAACCAGTGTCTCTGATAAAGGCCTCATTTCTAAAATATATAGAGAACTGAGTCAAATTTAAAAGAATACCAGTCCTTACCCAAATGGTAAATGGTCAAAGGATATGAAACAGGCAGTTTTCAGATGAAATTATTAAAGCTATCTATAGTCATATGAAAAAATGCTCTAAATCACTATTGATTAGAGAAATGCAAATTAAAACAAGTCTAAGGTACCGCCTCACACCTATCAGATTGACTAACGTGACAAAACAAGAAAATGATAAATGTTGGCAATGATGTGGGAAAATTGGAACACTAATGTGTTGTTGGTGGAATTGTGAACTGATACAACCATTCTGGAGACCAATTCAGAACTATGCCCAAAGGGCTATAAAACTGTGCATACCCTTTAACCCAGAAACACTACTTCTAGGTCTATATCCCAAAGAGATCATAAAAAAAGGTAAAGGACCCACATGTACAAAAATATTTATAGCAGTTCTTTTTGTAGTGACCAAGAATAGAAAATTGAGAGGTTTTCTATGAATTGGGGAATGACCAAACAAGTGATGGTATACGAATATAATAGAAGACTGTTGTACTATAAGAAATGAGCAGGCAGACTTCAGAAAAACCTGGAAAGACTTATATGAACTGATGCTTAATGAAATGAGCAGAACCAGAAGAATATTTTACACACTAATAGCAACACTGTACAATGACTAACTTTGATAGATTTATCTCTATTTCGCAATGACTCATGATAGAAAACACTATCGATATCCAGACAAAGAACTATGGAGTCCAAATGCAAATCGAAGCATACTGTTTGTTATTTCTCATGGTTCTTTCTGTTGGTTCTATTTTTTTTACAACATGACTTATGTGAAAATATATTTAATATGAAAAAAGAACAGGGTTTGGGTTTCCAGGAAGAGTGAGAGGTGGAATGACAACAGATTGTAATTATATAGAGGTATATTAGAGTTCATGAACATGGAAGTAGATAGCCAAGAGGCATGTCTCTATGAAAAACAAATATACTATAATATTCATGTGCCTCAAAGTCTATATTACATAGGAGACTCAGCATGGTATAGGGGGTAGGGCATTAGACTTATAGTCAAGAACACCTGAGTTTAAATCCTACCACCAATATTTCCGAATTGTGTAACCATAGTCAGATCACTTAAGGAAAAGGCAAGAAAATCAATCCAAACTTATTATAGTGAGCAAGAACAACCCAATACACAGGACAGCAAAGACTCTATCCTCACACCTGAGACCACAGAAGGAAATATGAACTGATCTCAAGCCCAAAAAGCATTCTTAGAGGAGCTCAAGAAAGATTTTAAAAGCCAAATTAGAGAGGTAGAAGATAAATTTAAATCTACAGTGACCAAATTGAAAAAAAAACCTCACTGAATAAAACAAATCCTTAAAAAGTAAAATTTGTGAACTGGGACAGGAGGTTCAAAATCTAATAGGAGAAAATACCTCCCTAAAAAAGAACTTTCAAAAATGAACCAAAGAAAATAATTCACTAAAAATTAGAATCAATCAATGGAAGCTCAGGACTCTATGATGAGTCAATCAAGCAAAACAAGAAGATTGAACAATTAGAAGAAAGTGTAAACTATCTCACTGGAAAAACTGACCTGGAGAACACATCCAGGAGAGACAACCTAAGAATTGTTGGTCTACTGGAAAGCCATGATGAAAAAAGCAGCCTGGACAACATCCTCCAAGAGATTGTCAAAGAAAACTGTCCTGAAATCCTAGAATCAGAAGGCAAAATAGTTATCAAAAGAATTCAGACTCCTCCTGGAAGAGATCTCAAATTGAAAACTTCAAGAAATATAGTAGTCAAATTCCAGAATTGCAAGGTTAAAGAGAAAATACTGCAAGCAGCCAAAAAGAAACAATTCAAATATTGTGGAACTACAGTCAGGATTACATAGGACCTACCAGCTTCTACATTAAAATATCAGAGGGATTGAAATTTGATATTTCATAAAGCAAAAGAGCTAGTACTGCAACCTGGCAAAACTGAGCATAAATTTTCAGGCAAGAAGATGGTCATTTAATGAAATAAGGGATTTTCAGACTTTCCTGATGAAAACAGCAGAGCTCAATGCAAAATGTGATCTCCAATTACAAGACTCAAGAAAGACATAAAAAAAGCAAACAAGGAAAACACACACACATACATGCACACACACACACACTTATGCACACATGCACATAAATTGGGATGCAATAAGAGCAAACTGTTTACATCCCTATATGAGAAGCTGATACCTGTCATAATTTATATGATTATCATGAACTTTAATAGGATTATACATAGAAAGAGGATATGGGTATGAATGAACTAATCTAATGATTTAAAAAAATCTTATTAAGGGAATCAAAGGTACTGTAATGGGATAAAAGGAAAGGATGAGGCAGAAAAAGATAAGTTATGCCACACGAAGAGGCATAAAAACCTCCTACAGTAAAGGGGAAGGAGAGAGGGAGATGAACATCATGTGAATATTATTCTCATTGGTTCTGGTTCAAAGAGGGATCAACATAAGCAGTTAAGTTTAAGATTCTAATGAGAAAACACACAAAACCTCATTATAATAGAGGGAAAGGAGGGAGGGAGAGGAGCACTGTAGGAAATTTACTCTCATTGGTTTGGGGTCAAAGAGGGAATAACATACTCTGATAAGTATAAAAATCCATTGTGACCTATAGGCAGTAGGAGGGGTAAGGGTGGAATAAGAAGGGAAGGGTTAGCAGGGAAGTAGTAATGGGAAAGGGTAGATAAAGAATGGGGGGGGGTCAGGGCAGCCAGGTAGCACAGTTAGTAAGAGCACTGGCTCCAGTGTCAGGATGACCTGGGGATCAAATCTGGGCTCAGACACTTAGCACCCACCCAGAAACACCTGGCTGTGTAACCTTGAGGAAGTTACTTAACCCCAATTGCTTAAAAAAAAAAAGAATGGGGGCTCACGGGGAGGGAATATTGAGGGAGGTAGTGGTCAAAAGGAAAACACTTAAGAAGGGAGAGGGAGAAGGAAGAAACAAAAACATAAACAGGAGAGGGGATAGGATGGAGAGAAAGAGACGATGGTAATCATTACTATGAATGTGAATAGGATAAACTCTCCCATTAAACAGAGGCAGAGAGCAGAATGGATGAAAAACCATAATCCTACAATATGCTGTCTACAGGAAACACATTTGAAAAAAAAGGGGATATGCCCAGGGTAAAGGTAAAGGCTGAAGTAGAATATAGTATGCTTCAGCTAAAGTAAAAAAAGCAGGGATAGCAATCTTTATCTCAGATAAAGCAAAAGCAAAAATAGATCTAATTAAAAGAGATAAGGAAGGAAACTATATCCTGCTAAAAGGCACCATTAAGAATGAATCAATATCATTACTTAACATATATGCACCAAGTGGTATAGTGTTCAAATTCCTAGAGGAGATGTTAAGGTAATTAGAGGAAGAAATAGATAGAAAAACTATACTAGTCAGGGACTTTAATCTCTCCCTGTCTGAACTTCATAAATCTAACCCCAAAATAAACAAGAAAAAAGTTAAGGAGGTGAATAGAATTTTAGAGGGGCCAGATATGACAGATTTCTGGAGAAAACTGAATATAAAATTTTATAATAACTGACCATGTACTAGTGCATAAAAACCTCACAATTCAGTGCAGAAAGGCTGACATATTAAATGCATCATTCTCAAATCATGATGCAATAAAAATCATATACAAAAAAAGGGCCATGGAAAGATACACTAAAAACTAATTGGAAATTAAACAATTTAATCCTAATGAATGAGTGGGTCAAACAAGAAATTATAGAAACAATCAGTAACTTCATTCAAGAGAATGACAATAATGAGACAACATATCAAAACTTGTGGGATGCAGCAAAGGCAGCTCTTAGGGGAAGTTTTATATCCCTGAGTGCATACATGAATAAATTAGAAAAAATAGAGATCAATGAATTGGGCATGCAATAGAAAAAGCTAGAGAAAGAACAAATTGAAAATCCCCAATTAAATATTAAATTAGAAATAATAAAAACCAAAGGAGAGATTAATAAAATTGAAATTAAGAAAACTATTGAATTAATAAATAAAACTTAGAGGTGGTTTTATGAAAAAAAAAACAATAAAATTGATAGACCCTTAGTCAATATGATAAAAAAAAGAAAGAAAACCAAATCATGAGTATCAAAAATGAAAAGGGTGAATCTACCTCTAATGAAGAGGAAATTAAAACAATAATTAGAAATTATTTTGCCAAATTGTATGTACATAAATTTGGCAATCTTAGTGAAATGGATGAATATTTACAAAAATATAAGTTGCCCAGATTAACTGGAGAGGAAGTAAATTTCATAAATAACCCCATCTCAGAAAAAGAAATCAAACAAGCCATCAGTGAACTCCCTAGGAAAAAATCTCCAGGGTGTAATGGAAATGTAAATTTAAAGATCTTTCCTGCCCGTAGGCCTTTTGATAGGCTTAAGAGATGCTGAGAACCTTCCTTGATTTGAAAATATACTCTGCCTCCTAATAGGCTGAATGTGGTCACATGGAGCCTGTGGCAGGAGGATTCATTTTCAGGAATTCCCACACCTTGATGCTGTATGATTGGGCAGTGGGTCAAGAGGGTGGTTACATTCTCTGACCCAGGAGATGGCTATATAATAATCCCTAATGTGAGGCTTTACTTTGGGTCTCAGTTTGAGAAGTGTTCTGTGATTTGATCAGGTGAGACTCTGGGAAGCTGTTGTTGAGAGCCCCCCGGCTTTGAAAAACCCAGGTGTTGATTTGGTATGGATGTAATGGTTGGACAGTTTGGAAACCTGTCTACTTGTTCTGTTTCTCTATCCTGATAATTCTGTCTGTATATTCTGAAGTTCAGGGTACTGATCTTTTCCCCCTGAACTAGGTAAATGATACATGTTTGACTGTTGAAAGTAAGCTTGTTAATCCATTTTGAGTTGCTTTCATTTAGCAAAGCAGATCTAAGAACCTGTGTTGGCAGCCAACCTGGGGATGCTTGGGGTGCTTGCTGCTACACAGGGCCACATGGATTTACTAGTGAATTCTATCAAACATTTCAAGAACAATTGATTCAAATATTCTACAAACTATTTCAGAAAATCAGTGAAAAAGGAATCCTACCAACTTCTTTTTATTACACAAATATGGTACCGATATCTAAATCAGGAAGAGATAAAATGGAGAAAGAAAACTATAGAACAATTTCCCTCATGAATATAGATGCAAAAATTTTAAATAAAATATTAGTAAAAAGACTATAACAACTTATCACAAGAACAATACACTTTGATCAGGTAGGATTTATTCCAGGAATGCAAGGATGGTTTAATATTAGGAAAACCATTAGTATAATTGATCGTGTACATCAACAATAAAACTAGCAGAAACCACATGATCATCTCAATAGATGCAGAAAAGGCTTTTGACAAAACACAACATCCATTCCTAATTAAAAACACTAGGAAGTATAGGAATAAATGGAGTCTTCCTTAAAATAATAGGTAGCATCTATTTAAAGCCATCAGCAAGTAATATATATAATGGGAATAAGCTAGAAGCATTTCCAATAAGATCAGGGGTGAAATAAGGGTGTCCACTATCCCCCTTCTTATTCAACCTGGTACTAGAAATGTTAGCAATAGCAATTAGAGAAGAAAAAGAAATCAAAGGAATCAAATTGGGCAAAGAAGAGACCAAGTTATCACTCTTTGCAGATGATATGATGATATACTTAGAGAATCCTAGAGAGTCAAGTAAAAAACTACTTGAGACAATGAGTAAATTTAGCAAAGTTGCAGGATATAAAATAAACCCAAATAAATCCTCAGCATTTGTGTATATTTCTAATGAAATCCAACAGCAAAAGACAGAAAGAGAAATCCCATTTAAAGTTACTGTAGACCTTATAAAATATTTGGGAATCTACCTGCCAAAACAAACCCAGGACCTATATGACCACAACTACAAAACACTTTTCACACAAATACAGTCAGATCTAACTAACTGGAAAAACATCATTTGCTCATGGGTGAGTCTAGCTAATATAGTAAAAATAAAAATTTTACCTAAATTAAGTTACATATTTTTTTAAATTTTTTCTTTGTTTTAAAGCAATTGGAGTCAAGTAACTTCCTCAAGATTAAATGACCTGTTATTTCTGGGTGTGGTGCTAAGTATCAGAGCCCGAATTCAATCCCAGGTCATCCTGACTCTGGGGCCAGTGCTCTTACTCGCCATGCTACCAAGCTGCCCCTTAAGTTACATATTTAGTGCCATACCAATCAATTTACCAAAAAATTATTTTGTAAAGCTAGAAAAAAATAGTAACAAAATTCATTTGGCTGAACAAAAGTCCAGAATATCAAGAGATTAATGAAAAGCAATGCTAGGGAATGCGTGCTAGGAAGGTGGCCTAGCCATACCAGATTTTAATCTGTATTATAAAGAATCAGTCATCAAAACTACTTGGTACTGGCTGAGTAATAGAGTAGAGGATCAATGGAATAGATTGAGTACATAAGACTCAGCAGCCAATGACTATAGTAATCTACTGTTTGATAAACCCAAAGACCCCAGTTTTGGGGATAAGAATTCAGTATTTGACAAAAACTGTTGGGAAAACTGGAATATAGTATGGCAGAAACTGGGCATAGACCATTATCTAATGCCATATACCAAAATCAAGCTAAATGGATGCATGATCTAGTTATAAAGGCTGATACTGTAAGCAATCTGGGAAAGCAAGGAATAGTTTACCTGTCAGATATATGGAGAGGGGAAGACTTTATGACCAAACAAGAATTAGAGAACATTATAAAATGCAAAATGGATAATTTTGATTACATTAAATTGAAAAGCTTCTGTACAAACAAAGCCAATGTAACCAAGATTAAGAGGGAAGTGGAAAATTGGGAATTTTTACAACCACTGTCTCTGATAAAGGCCTCATTTCTAAAATATACAGAGAATTGAGTCAAATCTATAAGAATACAAGTCATTCCCCAATTGATAAAATGGTCAAAGGATATGAACAGGCAGTTTTCAGAGGAAGAAATTAAAGATAAGCATATAAAAAATGCTCTAAATCACTATTGATTAGAGAAATGAAAATCAAAACAACTCTGAGGTACCACATCTCACCACTCAGATTGGCTAAGATGACCAAACAGGAAAATGACAAATGCTGGAGAGGATGTGGGCAAATTGGAACGTTAATACATTGCTGGTGGAGTTGTGAACTGATTCAACCATTCTGGAGAGCAATCTGGAACTCTGCCCAATGGGCTATAAATAATTTCATATCCTTTGACCCAGCAATTCCACTTCTAGGGTTGTATCCCAGAGATCATAGAAGTGGGAGGAAGACCCGTATATGCAAAAAATATTTATAGTAGCTCTTTTTGTGGTGGCAAAGAATTGGAAATTAAGGGAATTCTTATCAATTGGGGAATGGCTATACAAGTTGTGATATATGAATGTAATGGAATACTATTGTGCTATAAGAAACAAGGAGCAGATGGACTTCATATTTACCTGGAGAGGCTTATACGAAATGATGCTGAGTTAGAAGAGCAGAACCAGGAGAAATTTGTACACAATTACAGACACAATGTATTTGTGATGACCAACTTTGATAGACTGGACTCTTCTCAGCAATGCAGGGTTATAAGTCAACTCCAAAAGACTCATTTGTTTGGATCTATTTAATAGTATCTTGATTTCTCATAAAATCACTAGCTTCTATTTGCTCCAATCTAATTCTGAAGGAATGATTCTCATCAGTGAGCTTTTGAGATTCTTTTTCCATCTAGTAAATTCGGATTTTTAAGGCATTCTTCTCATCATTGGCTTTTTGAGCCTCTTTTGCCATTTGAATTAGTCTATTTTTAAGGTGTTATTTTCTTCAGTGAGTTTGTTGACTCTCATTTCATAATTTTCTTGCATCATTCTCATTTCTTTCCCCAATTTTTCCTCCACTTATCCTAAGCTCCTCTGTGGGTTGTAACAGCTCATATATTTCTTCAAAGCTCTTGGTGCGGGAGTTCTGACTTTGCTGTCTTCCTCCTGTTCCATGCTTTGATCCTTTTTTGTCCCCAAAATATGAATGTAAAGTTGGATTGTTGAGCTTGCTTTGATTCCTTTGCTTGCTTATATTGCCACTCAATTACTTGACGTTTGAGCTTTTTACCACAGTAGAACTCAGCTGCCAGAGGGGGAAGCTTTGTCCCAATCGCTGGGGTTTTCTCAGCTGCTGGAGCTATTAGTTGGGTGCTCTCTCTGAAGCCTCCACATGCTCTGGCAACCTGGTCACACACCCCAGGACCTCCACCCTAGCCAGCAATTCAGATCCAAGTAAGTTAAAGCAAGAGTGATTACCCCTCAGATTGTTTGCTTGGTCCCCCTACAGTCTGCAGGCCAGGAGCTCTGAAGCAGTCATGTGGCAGTGGTTGCATGGCTGCTGAGCCTCAGCTGCTTCTCCCTCTAGGGGGTAAAGGCTGTACTGCTCTTCCAGTCTCCCTGTTCCCAAAGTCCACAATGCACTGACCTCTCACTTTGTCCTTAGCATCTATTATTTGATAATTCTAGAAACCACCACAGCTGCTGGTGATCTGAAGTCCCTCCAGCTGGCAGCTGGTTGTGGTCGCCCTGAGGCAAAAACCTGGGGCTCACGAGGGGTGGGCCAGAGCACAGTGTTGGCCCCTTTCTGCTGGCCTGCTGGACTGTCTTCAGTGGGAAGTTAGCTTCTCTCTGTCATTTTGTGGGTTCTGTAGCTTCAAAGTTTGTTTAGAGTACCTCCAAAAGACTCATGAGGGAGATAGATGTCTACATTCAGAGAAAGGACTAGAAAGAACAGAGTTTGAATGCAGATTGAAGCAAACTACCTGCCCTTCTTCTTTTTCTGGTTTGGTTTTGTTTCCTCTTTCCCATTGTTCATTCCATCCAATACAATCCTTCTTTATAACCTGACTAATGTCTAATGTGAAAGTGTTTGCAGATCCTATTTGATTGTATGCCTTCATGGGGGGCAGGGGAGAGGGAGTGTGAGAAAATTTGAAACTCCAGGAATTGTGGAACTGAATCTTGTAAACTAAAAGTAAACAAATTAATAAAGACCCCCCCCCCAAATTTAAAAACTGCTATGTTTTTATTTTCTTCTAAAGGAAAATCAGTTTTATAGAAATCACTTTCATCAGTAAACCACATGCTAATTTTGCAATATAGATAATTTGGGGTTTAGATGCCAATCATCCTTATTTTTTCCTCTATCAAATTCAAACTTCTGTTTTGTATTCTAATTGAATAACCTTGCAGGAATTCATTTAGGTGTTTTCTGATGTATCATTTTTTGCATCCTAAATGTTCTATTTGACATTACATATTAGATGTTTGTTAAGTTTGTTGACTAGAATTCTGAGAGAGTTAAACTTAGGGCTCCTCTCTATTAATATATTATAAATTCTATAGATTAATCTACTTTTTTTGTTTTTAATACTTTGGGGCCATTAAAATTGTCCTATCTAGAAGATGATATACAAAACTCTTAGTTTCTTTATGTTTTTCTGAGAGAACAATAACTCTAAAGTTGTTTTACAAACCTATCTTCTAACTCAGTTTGGTTTCTAGAGATTTTTTTCTTTCAGATGTCCTTCTTTTAAAAAAAATTTATTTTGTTATTCTCCCATTTCTCCTCTTGTGTACTCTAGGTTATTTTGTTCTTCATAATCCATGCCTTTATTAAGATTTTCTGCCAATTCTTCAAAGCTATTAGGTTTTTTGTTCATTTTTGTTTTTTTTAATACTCATAGTTACCTTTAGAGATGTCAATGCTTCATTTACATCTTTTGCTCAGTTTTTTAAAGATCCACTTTGAAGGTAGATTTTAATGGTCTTCTAAATCTCTCTTCTAAAAGTCTAATTCTTGCTCTTGTAGTATTGTTTACTGGCCATATGCCAGTTATTGATTGGTGGATATGCCTCTAGTGGAGGACGTACAGGTAGTCTGACTCTTGCCCTGCCTTTGCCCCAAAGCATCTGTGCTGTGCAGCTGTTTTTGCTGCAGGCTGTGCATACCCTGAGTGCCTGTCATTTTTTAGCTAGATGTATTGGCTGGTGTGATATGAGCAATACATTCTTTGCCTTAATATTTTACAGAAGGGTTAAGAAATTAAAGTTTGGTGGGTTTTGTCTCTTTTTTTTGCACTCTTTCCCACAGGCTGATTTCTGAAAGTTCCTGGTTTTTTTGTTTGTTTGTTTGTTTTATTGCTAAGAAAATTATTTTGGAAAGGAGAGTTGATTTCAAGAACTTCAGATATAGCACATTATTGTCTGTGATAATGCTTTCTTTTAGATAAGTCTGCTCTATATCACCAATTTTATTCATTTAAATGATTATTTCTTCCTGGCACAAGAAGCATTTTAAGGGTTTTTTTTTAGTTTGTTAGGAATTTTTTTTCTTTCATGTACTAAAATTACTGATGAAAAACATTAAAAACTTAAAAAAAACCTTCAAAAAAAAGGGTGGCTAGGTGGCACAGTGAGTAGAGTGCTGGCCCTGAAGTCAGGAGGACCTGAGTTCAGATCTGGCTTCAGATACTTAACACACACAAACAAAAAACCGTGTGACCTTGGGCAAGTTACTTAAACCCAATTGCCCTCCAAAAAACAAACAAAAAAACAAAAACAAAAACAAACTTCTAGTTTTGGATATCAATAATATCAAACTAGAGTATAATATCCAATTAGAGGATAATTCTATTTTATATTTTACAGTCATAAAATCAAAATTGGAGCTGGAATCAATCAATCAATAAACATTTATTAAGTATGTAGTACATGCCAGATACTGTGCTAATCACTGGGGATACAAATACAAAAAAAGAAATAATTCCCACTCTCAAGGAACTAATTTTCTAATGGAGGAGACAACAGGGATATATAATTAAATACAGAATAAATATAAAGAGAGTAAATACAAAGTTAAATACAAGGCAATTTGGTGAGAATGGCACTAGCAGTTATGGAGCAGGGATCTGGAAAGACTTAATATTGAAGGTGTTACTTGATCTAGCTCTTGAAGGAAGGGAATGATTCTATGGGGCAGAGGTAAAAAGAGAGTGAATTTCAGGTGGGGTGGGGGTGGCGATAGATATTCAGTGCAAAGTACAGAGAGAAGAGATTGAGTGTTTATGTAAGGAATAGAGAGGAAGCTATTTTGGCTGGATCACAGAGTATAGGAGGGGAGCATATAATAAGACTTCAAAGATGGGTTGGGGCCAGGTCTTGAAAGGACTTAAAAATCAAAGCAGAAAAGTTTATATTTTATGGTAAAGGCAATAGGGAGCCTTTGGAATTTGTTGAGTATGGGGGTGACATAGTCATATCTTCACTTAAGAAAAAAAAAATTGTTAAACTTTTTGTAGTAAATGGCCTGAGTCAGATTTAAATGTAATTGGGAAAGATTTAGCAAAATAAGTAAAAATGTGGTACAACATAGATAATATTAATTTGTGGTTTTCTATGTCAATAGGCTGCCCACAGGAATGTTTTTGTTTGAGTTTGACACCACTATTTCAATAATATAGGTGAAAAGTGATAAAGGTCTGAACTAAAATGTAAACTGCGTAAGTAGAGAGAAGAAGTTGGATACAAGAAATTTTGTGGAAGTAGAAACAAAATAATTTGATAACTGATATGAGGTTAGGTAGAGTGAGAAATTGAATATAACACTAATGGCATAAACCTAGAGACTAGAAGAATGGTGGTACCTTCTATAGGACTAAGGAAGTTTGAAAGAGGGCTGGGTTCTGGGGAGAAAGAATGATTTTTGTTTTGGACATATTGAGTTTGAGCTATGTCCTTTGGGACATTCAGCTTGAAATGTCCAGTAGTCAATTAATGAGATAAGACTGAAGTTCAGGGAGGAAACTGGGGCTGGATATATAGATCTGTAAGTCATCAGCATAGAGATGATAATAAAACCCTTTTGAGGCCTCTAAGAGAAAGAAAATATATAGAGAGAAAAAGACCTAGGATAGAGTCTTGGGGCACACACACACACACACACACACACACACACACACACATACAGAGTGAGGGAGTATGAGTTGAATGTGATTAAACAAGAATAACATGAGAGAGTGGTAACATGAAGACCAAAAGAGGACAGAATATCCAGGATAAGAAGGTGGGCAATGATGTCAATGCAGCAGAAAGATAGAGAAGGATGAGGAATGAGAAAAGATCATTAGATATGTCCACTGAGGGATCAGTGATAACTTTAGGGAAAGCAGTTTCAGTTGAGGATGAGGTGGACCTTAGAGTTTTATTTACTCTCATCCCCTCATTTCAGGGATAAGGATATTGAGGTCCAGAGACATTAAAATGATTCATTTATTGTCACACAGGTGATAAGTGGTAGTAAGTTTTGGGGTTTTGAATCTAGTTCCAAATTCATCATTCTTTTTTTTTTCTTTAACATGTGCACTTTTATTTGAACTGGTCTTAAGTCAGTGTACAGGTAAAGCTCCTCCCCTCCCCCAAGTACTGGCACCAATCTCAAAACTCGCAGGGAGACTATAAAAGTCCTCATTCACATCTATGTTGGGGGCAGGGAGGGAATTTAGGGAGCCATTCCATATGGCTGACAATTAAAAAAATAAAAGGAACAAGTATTAAGGCAGAAGATACAAAAAGTTTTTTTTAAGGATTACATAATTTACACTTAAAGCCATACTAGTACCTCCCCCCTCCCCCTCCACCTCGGGATCTGTTACATCGCTCCTTGACAGCCTTCACAGAGGCCTGTAACTGTAACACGGTATTTGGAATGATTATTAAAAAATATGTACAATCAGAGTCCTGTAGACGCCCTGGAGAACTTTGGGGATGTTTGCCTCCAGCATACCTAGACTGCTCATCACCTTGACAGTTCCAGTTTTTAAATCCTGAGTCAAGCGCCAAAAAAACAACAACAGCACAAAACAAATAAAGCCATGCCAAGCTCATCTCTTTTTTTGGGCAATTATCATGTCACACCCTTTGACAAAAAAATAAAAATAAAAAAAACCCACAAACAGTCCATTTAGAAGTATTTGCAGTGGACAATGGAGGGCCCACATTCATCATACTCCTGCTTGATGATCCACATCTGCTGGAAAGTGGAGAGAGACACCAGGATGGAGCCTCCAATCCAGACAGAGTATTTGCGCTCAGGCGGGGCAATGATCTTGATTTTCATTGTGCTGGGAGCTAGGGCTGTAATCTCCTTCTGCATCCTGTCAGCAATGCCTGGGTACATGGTGGTACCACCTGACAACATGGTGTTGGCATACAAATCCTTACAGATGTCAATATCACACTTCATGATTGAGTTGAAGGTAGTTTCATGGATTCCACAGGATTCCATACCTAAGAAAGGTGATTGGAAGAGAGCTTCTGGGCACCGGAACCTCTCTTTGCCAGTGGTGATAACCTGACCATCAGGGAGCTCATAGCTCTTTTCCAGAGAGGAGCTGGATGCAGCAGTGGCCAGCTCCTGCTCAAAGTCTAGGGCGACCTAACACAGCTTCTCCTTGATGTCACACACAATTTTCCTCTCAGCTGTGGTGGTGAAACTGTACCCTCTCTCAGTCAGGATCTTCATGAGGTAGTACATCAGATCACAGCCAGCCAGATCCAGATGGAGGATGGCGTGGGGAAGGGTATAACCTTCATAGATGGGCACAGTGTGGGTCACACCATCACCAGAGTCCATTACAATACCAGTGGTACGACCAGAGGCATACAGGGACAGCACAGCCTGGATGGCAACATACATGGCTGGGGTATTGAAGGTCTCAAACATAATCTGAGTCATCTTTTCTCTGTTGGCTTTGGGGTTCAGGGGGGCTTCTGTGAGCAGCACAGGGTGCTCTTCAGGGGCCACACGGAGCTCGTTGTAGAAAGTATGATGCCAGATCTTCTCCATGTCATCCCAGTTGGTGACAATACCATGTTTAATGGGGTACTTCAGGGTCAGAATACCTCTTTTGCTCTGGGTCTCATCTCCCACATAGCTATCTTTCTGGCCCATACCCACCATCACACCCTGATGTCTAGGGCACCCAAAAATGGAAGGGAAGACAGCCTGAGGGGCATCCTCTCCTGCAAAGACAGCTTTGCACATTCCAGAGCCATTGTCAACAACAAGAGCAGCAATATCATCATCCATGGCGAACTTTGAAGTGGCAAGTTTAAACCCTTAAGAGAAAAGAGGAGGTGGTGTCGCACCTGGAGGCAGGGGGAAGGCAAGTGCACACTGGGTAGAAGAGCTCACAGCTCCAAATCCAGCATTCTTGCCACTTTGCCATACTGCTCCCAAATTATTTTATCATTCTGCATATTTTTGTGTCACATACTTAGCATAATAAACTTTTTTTCTGCTTTTTAGAGGGCAATTGGAGTTAAGTGACTTGCCCAAAGTCACATGGCTAGTTTTTGTGTTAAATGTCTGAGGCCAGATTTGAACTCAGGTCCTCCTGACTCCAGGGCCAGTGCTCTATTCACTGCACCACCTAGTCGCCCCCATAATTAACTTTTTTAAAAATTCAAAATACTGGTCGTAATAATAATAGTGACTCACAATCATATAGAACCTTTCTGTACAACAACCTTGTGAGGTAGTAGACTTTTTGGAAGAGGCTGGTAAGAGAATAGAGTAGGTTATACCTAAATACAGAGGTGCAAAGTTCCAGAGTCAATGCCCCAAAGAATTAACCTTTTTAGAGAGACTTCATAAAATAATCCTGTCTACACTGCAATTTGGAGATAGTTTATTTAAAGGATTAACTACTAGGAAGTCATCACCTGAAAAATATAACTCATAAGAAATAAACAACTTAGAAAATCGAAACCTATTTGCCATGAGATGTGATAGTAATGGCAGAAGCTTTTGGGGACTGATGAAGACTCTTGAAAAAGGGAATGTGTATAGTAAGAGTTTGTCAGCCCCCTCTATGACCAACCAGGAATAGGGGACTTGGATTCTAATTATTCCTAGTTATTGAGACAGAAATAGCCCTAGATAGATAAGAACAATTTATCAGGCCACTAAAGCTGGACAGAAATATGACTTAAGAATATACAGCTTCCTTTCTTCTAATTCTCAACTCATCTAGTGAGCTTTCTCATCCATAGCTGGGTCTCCTGGGTGGATTGGTACACCAGGAATAGGGTGCTATATGACAATAATGGGTCACAGTCTTCAGTATTGACTTATAGCTCCAATCATAAACTGGCATTTCTGTTTTAAAATTAGTCTATTGGAAATTCAGTTACAGTGACTAAATCTCCCAGGGTCTGCTTGATTGCTTTTAGGCAAAATCATATTAAGCCCCTGAGCCTGCAAAGCTGAGGGCCAGATAGTGGATCTTTGGTAATCCCACCAAGGTATGCTAGCTCTGTGAGTCGCTGACTGAAACAGCCAATGGGCTCTACCCTTAGGTTAGTTACCATGGGGACTGTCTCAGATTTAGTTATAATGTCAGATGGCTTGTTTATATTAAACATTCTAATTCTTAAAGCTCAAAGGAAGGTTTTTTATATCTTTCAAATAAACAAAAAAGTTATATAAATAGTACAATGCTGTTATTTAATTTGTGTATACTATCCATTATTTAGAACTCTGAAATTCCTGTATTTGGTCATTACCACCTATCTTTCTATCTCACTCTCTACTCCATCCCCCCTACATTTATTCTTCATCTTCTTAGGGATCTCTAGTCCCTCTACCCCTCCCTGCTCTCTTAGGCCACTACCCTTACTCTGCCATTTCTGTTTTCCCTTCACAATTTTTACCCTATAGTTAACCAGTTCAATTGAGCTATTTTTCTCTTTTTTTATGCTTGCATTCCTTGCTCTTGGGCCCTATCACAGGCCATATCCGACCAAGTCTCAATCCTATTTGACTGCCATATTCTTTCTTCTCTGTACTGACATGCTGCTGAATACTACAGGAAAAAATTATATAGCTTGAACTCTAGTAAGTTATGTATTGTCATGTCAGATACTCACTAAAGTACCAAAGTCCTTTTCTTCTTCCTTGTTGACTCTATTACATTCTCAATAGCCATTATTCCAAACTCTCTTCTCTCCTCAAACCCCTTACACTATTCCCTCCCTACTTAGCTGAGGACCTTGCCTCATATTTTACTCAGACAACAAAAGCATCCCTTTTGACCTCTCTCTTCTTTGCCATTCTACAATTCAAAGCATCACCCTGCTTTCCATCCCTCTTCTCTAATTGTAAAGAAAGAGGGCCCTTCTTGTCAAAATCAACCCTTCTACTTGTACCCTTGATCCTGTTCCTTCTTTTCTCCTTTGTGAACTTATCCATCCATTTATTCTCTATGTCTCTGCATCTCTCTCTGTGTTTCTCTCTTTAATCTTCAATCTCTTTTATCTTCTTTGCCATTGACAATATGTCCAAGTCTTCTCCACCTAAAAAGCAAAAGCAAAAAACTTCACTTAACCCTGGTGTTACCAGGCATTACCTTATATCCCTATTCCTGGAAAGGATCATCCATATACTCATTACCTTCATTTCCTCATGTACTTCTCACTTTTCATCCTCCTGCAATCTAGTTTCTCCCCTCATTTTGAAACTGTTTGTCCCAAGAATAGTTGCTAAATCCACTTGCCTTTTTTAATTTCTCATTCTTCAGAGTATTTTGAAAGTCTTATTGCAATTTTAAGCTTTCATAGCTTAAAACTACTCTCCTCTCTGGGTTAAGCTTTAACAGTTTAAAAGTGTACTTAAAGAGGCGGCCAGGTAGCACAGCGAGTAAGAGCACCAGCTCCAGTGTCAGGATGACATGTGGATCGAATCCAGGCTCAGGCACTTATTACCCACCCAGAAACACCTGGCCATGTAACCTTGAGCAAGTTACTTAACCCCAATTGCTTAGGGGCAGCCAGGTGGCTCAGCGAGTACGAGCACCGGCTCCAGTGTCAGGATGACCTGGGGATCAAACCCGGGCTCAGATACATAGCACCACACCCAGAAATAACTGGTCATGTAACCTTGAGCAAGTTACTTAACCCTGATTGCTTATTAAAAAAAAGTGTACTTAAACTTTTGAGACAGTTTGCATTCAAACCCTTGTAGATTTGAACAATATCAAACATTTCTATTCCTTTCTGGATTGTCTGTTCTGTATCAGATTTCATGGCACAGCTCTGTCTTGGTTTTCCTCATACCTGACTGACCCTTCCTTCTTAATCACTTTGACTGGATCATCACCTGTATTCTCCTTTTTAACCCTTAGTGTTTCTCCAAGGCTCTGTTCTGTACCATCTTTTCTGCACAAATTCAATGATCTCATCAACTCTTTGGAACCCACTATATAAAAAAGACAAAAATGAAATAACCCCTGACCTAAAAGTGTTTCCATTCCATTAGGGCAGAAACAGCATATACATAGAAAACATAATATGGTACATATACAAGGAAACTTTAAAGGAGAGGTCACAATCTAATATCAAGAGAAGTTTAATTTTTACAGAAATATTTATTTGAAAATTAATTCTTAAGCACTGAAAAAGAGAATTATTCCATACCATAGAACACAAAGAAGATTCTGTATGATACTGTGAACCTCTATTTCATATCACTTGCTTTTTAAAAAATATGCATATGGGTACATATGTGTGTGTGATAAATTCTATATATTACTCTTTTTTTTGCCTTTTTTGGAGGGCAGTTGGGGTTAAGTAACTTGCCCAAGGTTACATGGCTAGTTTTTTTGTGTGGGTGTTAAGTGTCTGAGGCTGGAACCAAACTTGGGTTCTCCCGACTCTGGGGCCGGAGCTCTTACTCACTGCACCATCTAGCCATCCCTATACATTACTTTTTAAACTTGTGATTATATTGTGCTTCTGAAAGGAAGTTTGTTACTTGGGGTATGATGATTCCAGGTAACACAATGGAAGGATAGGGAGCTGGATAGAGACATGGGAGATCCAGACTGACTTGGATAAGTATGAGAGAGCAAAGTATAGTGAGCAGGGAAGGGATCATTGGTTTAGATTGACCATGAATCAGAATCACAGGGATTCCAAGGGAAATCATAGAACCATAGGCTAACTTGCTCCTCACAGTAGGAGTGGTAATTTTGCTTGAACAAGAGGGTCCAAATGAAGTCCTGGGCCCTGGTTAATTATGAAGGCATGATATGCATTCGAGGTACTCACCTTCAATTCTCTTCCTTATCAGCTTTTTGACTCAAAGGCTCACTCCAATGTTGAATACATTAGTTCCCCATGGGGTGGGGGAAGGGCAGCTTTGGATTGTATTTGGTCCAAGACTAGAGGGGAAGTGGGTGGCAGATGGTTTCTCTGCATATTACTCTCCTTACCCTGTTTCTAGACAAACTGACCTATGTGCTACTTCCTAAGCTCAGTATTCCATCTCCTACATCCATGCCTTTCTGTGTGTCCCTTGTACCTGGAATGTAGTCTCCTCTTCCCTCTACTTCTTAGAATCCCTAAATCCCTTCAAGACTCAGGTCAAGAGCCTTCCTTGATTCCTCCTATTAATGTTTTCTCCCTCTTGAAATTACTTTGAATTTTCTGAAAACTATACATGTTCTATGGTCCTCAATAAAATGTAAGTTCCTTGAGGGAAGATAATTGTTTTACTTTTTAACTCTTTGTATATCTAGCACCTTGCATGTATAAAGTCTTGAATGTATGAAGTATTTAATTAATCTTTGTTGAAACTGATTAATGTGACATACTTATTAGGAGACTAATATATTTAATGCTGTTTAAACCAAGAAAGGCAGCAAATACTCTTACTTCTTCACTGAATGAGACTATGGAATCATATTCTAGCCCTCCCCCCTTCAAAAAATATTAGAATATACTCCAAGTCCATCAATAATGTCATTTATGCATCCTCCATGTTCAAAAGACTGTGAAAGGACTTTAATGACTTAGAAAGCAGAGGAACTAAAATCTGCAATTTCCTTTCTAGAGATGGAAGTTGAACTGTGAAACTTTTGTCAAGTGGAATGATGGGAAACCAAGACTACCTTGGTACTCGATATGCTTTTACATGTCCTCCCATTCACCCCACCCAATATAAAAGTTCTGTAGTCACTGATGCCAGTACACCCCCAGGGAGATCACCAAAGGGCTTAGAAGGTATTATCAAAGTTTTAAAATCAAATGTTAAAAAAATTATTATTATTTACATGCAACTGGGAAATAAGATATACAGGCACTGGACTATGGAGTTCCATCTTGCCCTACTGGAAAGTCAGAGGGGGGATGGGGGAGGATATAGGAGAGAGCAGATTGGGAGAGGGGGCATTCAGTGGGATTGCTGTTTTAGGGTGGTGTGTAGGGGAAAGATGGGGAGAAAATTTGTAACTCAAAATCTTGTGGAAATGAATGTTGTAAACTAAAAACAAACATAAAATTTAATTTAAAAAAGAAGGTGTTATCAAGGACATACAGTCACCATTAGCCAGTTCTGTTCTGACTGAGCAATCTCAGTCATCTTCAACCAAGGTCCAAGACTTTCCGAAGGACACACACAATAAAGGGGAATTTATATTGACAATGTAGAGAAAATCACCCAGGCAACTAGACTCCCCAGAGATGCACTGCTCTATTATAATCAATCAATAAACACTTATTAAGCACCTACTACCTTCCAGAAACCATGCAAGGTCCTGGGGAGACAAAGACAAAAATTAAACTGTCCCTGCCTTTAGATATTCTATTGGGGGAGACAACATATAGTTCATCTAAAATACATACAAAATGAATACAATATAATTTGTGGGGAGGAGGCATTGAAAAGTGGGAAGATACACAAAAGCTTCATGTAGGAGGAGGTATTTAACACAGGGCAAGTAGGATTCTAAGAGATAGAAGTGAGGAAGAAACGCTTTCTAGGCATGATTGGATGGACAGCTTGTGCAAAGGTAGAGAAAAGAGATGGAATGTTGCTGGTAAGAAACAACAAGAAGTTTCAGAAGCTCAGCTGTACTGAAGAATTTGTAAAGTGGAGTAATGCATAATAAGTCTGGAAAGTTTAATTGGAGCCTGGTTAGGAAGAGTTTTGAAAACAAAACAGAGAATTTATATTTGATCCTTAAGATAAAAGGAAACAAGGAAATGACATAGCCAATCATATGCTTTAGGAACATCTCTTTGACAATAGAACAGAGGACACATTGGAGAGAGGAGAGATGACAGGGAGAGACCAATTAAGAAGATGTTGGAATAGTCCAGGTGAAGGAATGAGAGTTTGAATGAGAATGGTGCTGGTAGAACAGATGCCAGAGATACTGCGGAGATAGAAAGGATAAGATGTAGAAATTTGTTGGTTACATGAGGTCATCTTTATAGTTTTCCCTTCTTTTAAAACATGCATCTCTACTATTATAAAATAGGCCAGCTTTGACGTCAGCCTAGTTATTCAGACTTTTCTTGCTTTAATCTGTTCCTCTGAGTGGAAGACTGTCAATAGCTTCAGCCTTCCTGACCTACACATCAACTGCCCTGCCTCCCTAATTGTGATAATAACCAAGGTCTTATTGACTAATCATTAATAGGTGACTACTACTTTATCACAATTATTGGTCAGTGTTCAGTTTACATTTTCTAACAGTGGAGAAAAAATATGCTTGACAATCTAAAGATTCTGGGTCAAGCTGAGCAAGGCAGTAAGTAATCAAATCCTTACTCAGTGCTAATAACCTCACTGGTTACACTACATGCTCAGAAAGACAATTAGTTTGTGTTCAGATTGTCCTTTCTTGGTCTTGAGCTGTTGAAAAAAAAATGTTGAGTAGAATGATGAAGAAATTCAACGTGTAATTATTATAGACATGGAGAGGGCCCTGGGAAAGGAGAAAATATTACTCAAGGTGATTTAAAGCTTTTGTATGACCCTGGGAAATTAATTCATGGAATATTAAAATTCCCTTGAAGAGGGAGAATATCATAAGGGAGACATGTATTCAAGCCCTATCTATGATATATACTGGCTGAATGAGCCTGGATAGCATGATAGGTGACTTTCTAAGACTCTATGTTCTCACCTACACTGACAGAAGTTTGTCATTCAGAGCTTCTTATACCAATGAAATTATAGGTACCAGTCCCTATCCTGCCCTTTGGAAACTACATTGTTCAACTCTTCACTTTACAGATACTGAAATTAAGCCTCAGAAATGAGAAATGACTTGTTCTAGGTCACATAACTAGTAAATGGTAGAACAAGCACTAACTCTGGGTTAGTGGATCTGGGTTGAAATCTTATCTCTGACACTGCCTAGTTGACCTTGGGCAAACCATTTAACCTCTACTGGCTTCAATTTCCTCAACTGTTGAGTGTATCTATTGTACTAGATACAATACAATCTAAAGTCCTTTTTAACTCTAGCTCTATATCCTCTGTTGCTATGACTTGAACCTGTATCTCCCAAGATGCTCAAGGCAGGAATCTTTCTGTCAACCCTTCTGTTTGCTCATTTATCAACTGAGAGGGTTGAATTATCTTATGAATTCTTAAAGTTCTTTCTGGTTCCCACATTCTAAAGCTGTAGTTACCCAAGTGCTTCAGAAATATGGGAAATCCAAAGTTTGGGTATAGATATAAAAGCAGGGTGAAGGCAATCAGTAAGAAGCAAGCCTACCTGGGAAAAAGTGGCCATGGTTAGAGAGAGAAAACCCTAGTTCACAGTGGATGAAATAAACATTTCACCAGAGTATCATACCCAATGGGTAAGATAGGAAGGTTGTACATAGAATTAATAGCAACGGTTATCAAAGTGGGAGAAGATTGCACAGAGTATGTTGGGAGAAAACACTACACTAGGTAGTGGCAAACATCAGCAAGATGACGATTTGTTCTCAAGGAACATGATGCATTAGAGGTAGCTAGATAACATGATGGATAGAGTGCTAGACTTAGAGTCAAGAGGACCCAAGTTTGAATCCTGCCTTTGTCCGTTGCTGTGTAGCTTTGTTCCAAGTTACTTAATCTCTCTCAGTCTCAGTTTCCTATATGTAAAAGAGGATTATAATAGTACATATGTCACTGAGTTGTGAAGATCAAATGAGATAATATGTGTATTTTATAAATCTTAAAATATTACATACATTTTAGTTACTACTATAAAGCTCGCCTCTGCAAGACAATTCTTTTATGAGGTACCATGTCAGCCTTTCTTGCCCCATGGCATTGGTGTGGTCACAGGGTAGAACACCAATCTTCCACATAAAAATTAGAGTCTATGGCTTGAAGAGACAGTATTGGCAAAAAGCTTCTACCAACTCTGAGATACACATGTTCCTCTGCTTTCTACCTGTAGGATCTTAGGCAAGTCATATCACTTCTCATCTTCAAAGGAATGAGAGAAGTAAACAAGCATTTATTAAATACCTACTATGTTCCAGTTACTATGCTAAGTACTTTACAAATATTATCTCATTTTATCCTCACAACAACCCTAGTAGGTAGGTGCTATTATTATCCTCATTTTAGAGTTGAGGAAACTGAGGCAACATTAGATGACTTGTACAAGGTCACACAGCTAGTATCTAAGGTCTTTAATATTCTCTGAGTTCACTTCTAGTTTCTAATATCATCTTGCTGGACCCAAACTTCTACTAATTCTTCAAGTAAGGGTTTGGTGGCCATTTCTCAATAAGTGTATATAAATAGTTCTCAAAAGAAAAATTGTGGAGTATTCACAACCACATAAAATATTTCTCTAAATCATTAATAATAAGGGAAATGCACATCAAAACAACCCTGAGGTTTCACCTTATGCCTTGCAAATGGACAAAAATGTCAATTGTCAATTTTTTTTTAAGGGGAGTGTAATGGGAATGGGAATTTGAAGATCTTCCCTGCCCCTTAATAGACCTAGGGGAGAGTTTAAAGACCTCCCCTGCTGTGAAGATAAAACCCTGCCCCCTAAAAGGCTGAATGTAATCACATGGAGCCTGTGATGGAGGGAATTTGCTGAAGAGTGCAGCAAAGCCTACAGGAAGCTCCCCTGATATGAAGATAAACTCTTCCCCCTAATAGGCTAAATAAGTCACATGGAGCCTGTGGTGGGGAAGGGAAGCTGAAGGGAAGCAGAGCCCACAGGAAACTGGTAGTGAGAGGTAGCCAGATGGTGGGGGACAGAGAAGCTCAGGCAAGGAGATAGGAAGTTTTGTGAGTAAATATTGGTCTTGTATTGGTTTGTGGGAAGGCTAAAAGATGGCATGGCTCTCAGTGTTTTATGGCTTCTGAATATCTTTGGTACTATGATGGAATCGGCTTACTGGTCTTGGGATTGGGTTTTTTGGTGTCTAAATAAATGTTTCAGTTCTATCCTCTATCTGGAGAGTTTGGCATATTTTGCGATGGAACATTGTGCAATACTTATAGTCATGGTCTTTATCGTGATCGTGGGTGCTGTAAATATTGCATTGGTGCTACAGGGGTGTGTAGAATGGTAGGCAATTTGGAATTATGCAATTAAAGTGAGTGAAATGTCCGTACCCTTTGAGTCAGAAACTTCAGTACTGGAGTACCCCAAAGAGGTCTCATTGATAAGAAGAAAGTACCCATATACTCCAAAATATTTAAGGCAGTACTTTTTTGTGATAGCAAGGAATTGGAAACAAAGTAGATACCCATCAATTGTAGAATGCTAAACAAATTTTGGTACATGAAAATAATGGAATATTACTGTGCTATAAGAAACGATGTGTGTAATGACTACAGAGAAGCATGAAAAAAATCTATCTGAATTGATGCAGAGTGAAATAAGTAAGTTTTAAAAATAATCACCTTCTCACTGGAATCTATTGTTGGGAATATACTCTAAAAATATCATCATGCACAAAAAAATAGCTATTTGTTCAAATATTTTTATAGTAGCATTATTTGTAATAGCAAAAAAATATTAAATAACCTAAATGTCCAATTTAATTTAAATAAACTGTGTAGAGGCACCATGGGATAATGAATAGAAACCTGGACTTTGAACAATGAAGACCTTAGTTTAAGTCCAGTATTTGACACAATCTGGCTCTGTGACCCTTGGCAAGTCCTTTAACCTCTCTGCTCTAGGCAACACTATAATACTATACATTGCAGAGAAGGTCAACTGTCACTATTAATGAGAATTTTCTCATCTGAGAGTTCCCTATACCAATGAAATTACAACTCTATTCCATTTCATATCCCTAAATTAATACAATGTAATATTATAATGCAATTAAGTTCTACAAGTATAAGGAATATAAACAATTAAGACCTTTAGGAAATAATGTAAAGCAAAAAAAAAAAAAATCCTAAAACAAAGGAAAAAAAAAAGCAAGATCAGAAGAACAGAGTTGATACCAACTATGATTCTATAAAAGGAAAGCTGAATGGAAATTAATTAACAAATTGATGGAGAGTTAAAGGGAATAGCTGAAAAGCTATGATATTTTAGTCGGGCAACAAGTACTGAGACATACCTAGGTGGCACACTGGATAGAGTGCTGGGCGTGGAGTTAGGCACACTCATATGCATGAGTTCAAACCTGTCCTCAGGGGCTTACTGGCTGTATTATGCTGGGTGAATCATTTAACTCTTTTTATATCAGTTTCCTCATCTGTCAAATGAGCTGGAAAAGGAAATGGCAAACCTTTGCCATTTCTTTGCCAAGAAAACTCCAAATGGAGTCATGAAGAATTAGACACAGCTGAAAAAGACTGAACAGCAAGAAAGGCAAAAACGGCATCTCTGCACTCAAGAAACTCACATTCTAACAGGGGAGCAGGGCAGAGACTGAAAAAGGACTGTAGAAAGTGAGTGTTGAAGGACCCCAGATAATTTGGCTGGCAAAAAGCATGGAGGACAGCCAATGTAAAGAAAAGGTGGCATATTAAAGAGATGGGAATGTAGAAATAACAAGACTTCAATATACAAGTATATCTTCAAATAACAAGAGTCAAGTAAGACATTGATTTATTTAAATTCATTTGGCTAAATGTAAATTTAAAAAATAAATTTAGAACTGGAGGGGACTTTAAAGATTATCTAAATGAATAACCCAGGAGTATGCTTTCCTACTATACCATGTTGCTTCAGAGTTACATGGTATGTTTGATGAATTGATTTTCAATTTTAGGTTTATAATTACCTTTTAAAAAAAGAGAAGAAAATGATGGGAAAAAAGGAAAGCAATAATGAGGGTTAAAAGCCTTATAAGGACCAGTAATCTCTAATCTACTAGAGAAAGCTCAAATCCTCTGAGCCACTCTGTTAAAGTCAGACTTTCAGTCATGGCCAAAAGCCCCCTTTCCCACTCTTTGGGAGTCTGTACATCAACCAGCTGCCAGTTCCCCACGTGTGGCCCCCTAGCATGAATCAGCACCAGCCCCTGAACATTGACCTACACCAGGTCCAGGCTTCCTGCTCCTGTCCAACCCCATGCCTGGGCATGAGCCAGATAAGTGCTCCAGAAAAACACACCACACTAATTTGACCTGTTCTACAAACTACTGTGATATTGGTGGGGTGCCTGTGCTAATTGTTAGACATCCTATGTAACATTTGAGCACTCCAGTAGTCAAACAGCCTTTACCAGCTCATCAGTTTCCATTCTCAAGTCCACAGAAGACTGGGTGTCACTTTATCTTCAATTAGTATGTGTGGGCGAAGTAGAATATTGCATTTTCCCACCAGGTGGCACTCTATCCCAGACACAGGTCCAAAGTAGGATTTGCAAAGGTTTCTTCTAATGCTAATATATCAGTCCCTTAGTTTGATTCAAATTTAAGTCAGGGGGAAACAAAAATTGGAACATTACTCTGAAATATCAGTATTAAGGAAACATGAAAAGCTTGATTCCAGTCTGGAAATTTCCTTCAGTGTAACCCACTCTATATTTCATACTACATATGCAACCCACAGAGTGGGGCCATAATTTATTGAAAGAAAAAAAATAAATAAAATGAATAAAAAACTTATTAAGACCTATTCCATGGATTTCTGAGACTTATCACAGCCCCTTATCCAGTACTCTTAACTACCCACAAATCACTTTATTTTTGTGGGGGGGAGATTCCAAATGCCCTTCTTCCTAAGGTCATAGAAGGGTTAAAGGGAGAGGTCACTTTTAGAGATCCTTGTCTGAGTTGGGCTGCTCTAAGTGAAACCCTGGGAAAGGCAGGGAGATTTTCATGACCTACTAGCTCCAGCCCACTCCTGTCTGGTCTCTTCCTTTATTGTTCCCTGATCATCTACAGATAAAGCCATATCTGTCTATCTCTGTCTACTTCTCTGTCTCTCTTTGAGTCAAGTCGAATGGCATCTTTTTTTTTTTTTGTCTGCTTTGTCTGTCTCTGTTTTGTCTGTCTCTTTCTCATTACCTCCCAGTATTTGAATCTTTTGTTAGGAAGTCTTTTCAAGGTAAAAGGAAATAGAAACTCAGGATTATGGTATCTCTAACCCTGCTCCTACCTTCCCCAGGGTCTAATTGATCTGTTTCTCTTTATTAGATTTCCAGGAGTGGGACAGGATCATCAGAGATACCCACTACCCCAGAAGGCCTCTTCCAAGAAGAAAAATGGGAATTACCACTTCCCTAGGGTGGGAAGTCAATGTAAGGTCATAAAAATGAACAGTTCTGAAGGGCCTGCACTTGACAGGTACTGAAAGGCTATAGAATGAATTAAAAAACATTTAATAAGGGCTTACTGTGGGTCCAGCACTGGGATATAAATTCAAAAGCCAGAGCCCTTATCCTCAAGGAGAGTACATATTAATATGGAGAGACAACACACATACATCTATATATACATCTATATGCAAATATATATGTATGTATAGATGCATGTTGGTATATGTTATGTGTGTATGTTTTGCTGGGGGAGTTACAAAGATGATGAATGGAACCTTAGAGGAGCAGATTTACAGACCTTTTCCACAAGCAATGTTAGTATTGTTGTCTTGATTATGACTTCCAAAGTGAGAGGTGAAAAGTGAGGTGGGGTCTGCATATAGCCAAAGGGTTGGGCTAGGATGTGAAGTATAAAAGGCTATACAACTGCAGAAGAGGACTGAACCCTTGGGATAGACCACTGTCATAATTTGGGTTACTAGTGAACTTATAATAAAGACCTCTGACCCCAAATACTAAAGCCAGGCTCAACATCTTATTATCAAAAGGCCCCAGGACAGAGCAGCAGCAAACTGGGTTTGGCTACTGACAACCCAATCCCATTTAAGCAAATTCTGCATAGATACAGCTGAGCTCACTATTGACGTTGGTGAATTAATTATAGCAATTATAAAGCAAAGGCAGGCCTACCTGATAACCACATAGTCCTATTATGGTGCCCACAGATTGGCCTCTTCTACTTTGCAACTGTTGACAAAAAGGTTTCAGCGGATTCCTAAGATATTTGGGAAAGAATAAAAATACATGAAGCATATGCAACTAAAATAATTTTGGGGGTGATCCTATTACTTCCTTTAATTCAAGACATTAGATAGCTCCTCTCTGATCTTTTTTTTTTTTCACAATGCCATTCAGTGTAATAGGACTGCTTTTAACAATCACTGCTGGGAAAGTCACTGTCATTTGCACCCCCATACACTTTTGCTAAGCAATAAAAGATGTTCTTTTTTTCCCCTTTGTGAAACAAAGATGATATTTCTAGAAACCTGGCATGCTAACAGCCATATGCTTTCCTTTGAAAGGAGAAAAGTGCTTATTCCAAAACATTTGCAATTCTATTATGTGCCACCATGATGGCAAAACATTTATGCAAGTGTGCTCTGTATTTTAAATAAATAGTGTTTGTGTATCTCGTGAGAGAGAGTTCAATAAACCTATATTGAGAAATATCTACACTCCCAAGTCTTATTGCTCAACCAAGAGGGGAATCCCAACTGGGCCAAATTATGGGCATGTCTCCTTTTTTGAAAGGCCTTCCATAGAATTTGAAGAGACACAGCTTAAGTTGTTGATAAACCCTAAACAGTAATGGTAGCACAGATTTCAATTTTATCTGAAAAATTGGGCAGCAAAAAATCCCAGAAATTCTTGTCATTACAAATATGCTATTGAATATCTCAGTTGGGCCCTCACGGCAGCAAAACTAATCATTTTTCTCTTGCCTAATGGGTTCACTATTATTCCACCTCCCTCACACAGCAGTTATTCCAAATCTTTTCTCTCAAGACTCCCATACCACCCCATCCTCCACTCCTCATTCTTTCAGCAGAGGACCTCACTTCCTCACACTTTACACTAAAAATAAAGGCATTCACTCTGAACTCCTACCTCCCCTCTACATCTCAAAATCCCTTGACATCTTCCTCTATTTCCTCTTTATATGATAACAAGATGATCCTACTCCTTGCAAGACCTCCCTTCTCATAGCCTTGATTCCATCTCCTCTTTTCTCTTCTAACAGATTGCCCTCATATTGATCCTTTTGCTCTAATTTTTAATCTCTCCCTATTTATTCACATATTTTCTGATGCATTCAAATATACCAGTTCTTCCGCAGGCCTAGGACACGCTCACTTGACTCTATCATCCTCTCACATTCATCCTGTTATTTCTCTCATCCATTTTACAATCAAAAGCCTAGAAAAAGCTGTCTACACTTTTTGTTTCCACTTGCTATTTTCACTTCTCAACCTCTCTCAATATGGCCTCCAAATTCATCATTTATTTGAAATTGCACTTTCAAATTCGATTGCACAATATACAGTCCAATTGAGTGGACTGTATATACTGTATATTGTCAGATCATCGGATTTTTTCTCAATTCTCATCCTTTTTGACTTCTTTATACCATTTCGTACTAATGACCACCTGCCTTGGATACTCTCTTCTCTGTGTTTTTGTGAAACTGTTCTCAGTTATCCTCCAACATGTTTAACTACTCTATCCCAGTCTATTTTTCTGTATTATCATTTAAATGTTACCCTCTAACAGTGTTTTGTCCCTCAGGCTCTGTCCTAGGTCCTTTTTCTTTCTTTCTCTATGCTTTCTCTCAGTGATCTTATCAGTGCCTTCTCATTCCACTGCCGATAACTTTCAGATGTATAGGCAACATGCATGTTCCAGACATATTTTCTCAAAGTCCATAAATCTACATCTTCCCTCAGAGTTCTTATGTACCCTAAGGGATTGGGTGTCTCTTTTTTCTTCTGCTATTAGCGTGAGCCTGTACCATCTTTGTTTTTCCCCTCCCCATTTGTTAGGAAGCAGTGGTTAGCCCCCCCAGTTCCTTTGAACATCATGTGACTTTAGAAAATAATATTTACTTTAAACTTATAATAAGAACAAATATATAAATACGTCAGCCTAAAACCTTAGAGAGCATATTTTACCTTATGCCATTTTGGTCTCTAGGTGAATAGTCTCAAAATTTCTCAGTTCCTTCTAGCCATCTAGTCTAATTCGTTTTTACAGATTTTTGACTCCCAACATTGACTCCCAACAATGTGAAATGACTTGTCCAAGATCACACAAGGAATAACTTGACTGTGACTAAATTATGGATGATTTTAGATTGCTGACCAATCCAATCCAATGAACATTTATTATGTGTCTATTAATAAATGAAACATAATGAAATAGTTAACAGAGTGATGTATTTAAGAGTCTCAAAACTCTGGTTTCAAATACACATTGTAAATTGTGTGACCTTTCTGAGCCTCAGTCTCCTCATCTGAAAATGGAGCTAATTCTACCTACTTTTCTCACATGGTTGTTATAAGATTCAGATGATATAAAGTGCTTTTCAAACCTTAAAATACTTTACCATGTGTTGGGTACTGAGGGTGTTGACAAAACAAAACAAAACAAAACAAAACAAAAAACCCCTCACATAAGGATAAGATGGTAAGGCCAAGAAATTTGAGTTTTCCTTCCCAAACAATGGGAAATGTTTGAAGTTTATTGAGCAGAACAGTGTTTTTGAAACACTGTTTTTGGCACTAGTACTATTAGATAGGTGAAGAGAGATAAATTTCATAATAACAATAATCACTCACTGGTTTTACTAACAGTGTTCTTCACATCATGTGCACTTAAAATGGTTCTCAGCATGCAGTAAGTGATTAATAAATGCAGTTGAGGGGGCAGAGCTAAAATGGAGAAGTAAAAGCAGGAACTTACTTGTGCTCATCCCCAACTACCTCAAATACCTCAAAATAGTGACTTTACACAAATTTTAGTGCTATAGAACCCCCAAAGAAAGACAGAGTGAAATACATCTCCAGCTGAAGACAGCCTAGTAAATCGACAGGAAGGATCTATCACACAAGGCTGGGAGCAGAGCACAGTCCCATGTGGGCCAGGACAACACAGATAAAAAGTTGGTATATAAACATGTGATAAGCAAAGGGCTTTGGACAGTGTTATGAGATGTTTAATTGAGGTTCATAAAGAGCATGGAGAATGATCACTGCTTTTATAGAAGCATTTAGTGACACTTAGAGAAGGGAACAGTGAGGGACTTCGCTGAGAAGGTGAGATCAGTTAATTAACCAATCAATAAACATTTATAAAGTGTCTACTATATTTTAAGGGGAGTTTTATTCAGGCAGTGGCAAAAGGGAGGAACATAATAATAATGAGGATAATACCTAGCATTTACATAGCACTTTAAGGTTTATAAAACATATTGCATATATTATTTAATCCTCGCACCAACTCTGTGCTGTAGGTGCCATTATTATCACCATTTTACATAAGATGGAAATCGGGGCTAAGAGGCTTAGGCACTAGTTGGGTAATTCTAGTTAGGCAATTTGCCTAACCCCTCTGTACCTCAATTCTTCATCTATAAAATGGGGGTGACAATAGCACTTACCTCACAGGTTTGTTATGAGTATCAAATGAGTTATATTTAAAGTACTATACAACTGTTAGCTGTCATTATTATTAAGTGACTTTTCTGGAATCATATTTTTTTAAGTGCCTGTTGAGTGAGAGAGGTGAAAACTTCTCAGACTGTACTCTAAAATCTAGTAAGGCTTTTTGTGGGAAACAGGCCCAAGTTTCCCTTCACTGGAAATCACATGATTTACAAGGACTCAAAACTCAGAGCAGTAGGGGGTCACCCCTCTCCTCAGTGACACCTCAGCATAAGATATGCCAAATAAGGACAGAAGTGCTTTCTCAAATGTACATTGGGTGTTCTACTGTTTTCTTGTTCCGGTACTTGAGGTAGATTGCCATGCTTAGATTGTGCACCTGATTTCCAGCCAATGGAAGAAAAGGGTCAGCAGAGGGGTGGGAGAGAATTCCTCATTAGGACTTTGTAACTTTGACATTTCCTTTTGTAAATTGCTTCTTCTCCCTGATTATTTCTCAGAATGCTAAACAGAAAACCAAGTAGGCATAACAAAGGTAGGAATACAGGAGAAAGAAATAGGTAGATATCCTTTTTGTTTTCTCCTGCCCCCCCCTTTTTTTCTAGCCTCTAGGTTTATTTGTGTACCAGCCAGCAGCATTATGGGAATCCAGGGGAACACTGTCATTTCCTTGCTCAAAAAGCTTCACTGATTTCCTATTGCTTCTAGTAAAAGACAAAATGTCTCTATTTGGCATTTAAAGCTCTTAAAAATATGGTCTTAACTTACCAGTGTTCCCTTCCTGGCATTAAAGTACCTGGAGAAATGGATTTGTAAACATAAAGTTGTTACATGTTACATAATCAAAGCAAAGGGAATGGGACAACATTATGAGAGATTTCATCCAGACTCATATAGAGCCTGGAGAAAACAATTACTGCTTCTATAGAGGGTATATTTTCCAGAACTCTTTTTGAGCCTCTTATCACCTCCCAACCAATATCAGTGCCTCCAGTCTCTCTTATCCATCTCCCTCATTTCCTTTATCCATCATATATAGCTGGCAAAGTAATATTCTTGGTTCATAGGTCAGAATATATCATATCCTTCTCAAAAACCTTCAAGATCTGCCTCTTGCCTATGATGAAATGCAAATTCCTTAACCTGGAATCTAACACTCTACAATTTGGCTCTATTTCTACATTTCTAGCCTTTATATCACAACATTCTCTGTCATATGCTCTCTCAATTCCAAATAAACTGGACTAACTTTTCCACAATCTTGTCCTGTCCTCTCCCACTTCTGTGCATCGCTACAAGCTCCTTCCCCTTGCTTGTAATACTGCATTTCTGCCTATCAATATAACTTTCTTCCTCTAAGGATCAGCCCAGTGCCCCTTCCTCCAAGAAAACTTCTCTTAAAGAAAACTTGATCTCTCTCTTCCCAAATTATCATAAAGTACTTAGTGTGTCTCTCTTACTTCATCACATTCTATTATGATCATTTGTGTATTTGATGTACTCACCCTAGTGACTCCTTGAAGGCAGGTATTATGTAAATTTTTATCTTTGAATTCTCAGAGCCTATATTTAGCACAGTAGGTGAGAAAAGTTTCCTGAATTGTTGAATGAAATCTAATGATTTATTTAATTAACAAATGTATACCATTATCATTTGGTACTGTCAATAAATCTAAATTATATTTTTCTGAGTATAGTGATGTGACTGAATTATTATGAAATATTGACCATGTGCCAGTGCTTGGGGAAAGGAACTCTAACTGGCAACAACAGCCAGAACAAATATACAAGATGGCAGCCAAAACAAATGGCACAAAGTAATTATACCAAAACTCTATATGTTAAAGGGTGGGTATACACGAGTGAAATTGTAATTAAATGCACAAATTCACTATCTTTAAAGTCTATCAAGTGAATTGCTGCAAAGTAATGAATACATGTATAACATAAGTTTATTAGTCCTGAATTCTACCTAAGGGCAAAGTAATAAATTTCATTAAAATAAGACATCAATAAGAAATCACTAAACAAATAGTGGTATATGAATAGCATAGAATATAACTGAGCTGTAAGAAATGATAAATATGAAGAATTCCGAGAAACATGGAAAGTTTTGCATAAATTGATGCAGATTGAAGTAAGCAGAACCGGGAAATGCAAAATGTTGATGAAATGTATATGAAAATATAGATGAAAGTAACACTAGAAGGCAAATGAATTCAAATTAAATGTGATAAATAATTTGAGACCTGGATACTAAATAATGAAACATACTTTTCTACTATTCACTGAGAGGTATGGCCTCTAGGAGCAGAATGGTTCATCTATTATCTGACATAGATGTATTTTCTTCATCAGTTGTGTTAAAAGGTGTTTCTCTGTTGCAAGGCTGGGTTCAATGAAAGATGGATTATATATAGGGAAATTACTGTGGCTTAAAAAGCAAAAGGCATTGTTAAATTTTTTTTTCAAAATAAAGTATTACTCATTTATTTTTACTTTTTGCAAAGATGGACTTTTATATTTTCAATTCAACAAACTTTTATTAAATGCCTACTGTGAGTACAGAATTGTGTTCAGTGCTGAAGGAGATACATTTAGATAAGATATGGTCCTGTTCTCACAGAGCTTAAAGTCTAGGAGGGAGATGAAACATATGGACAAATAAATGTAATATAAAATAATAAACAGTAAACTCATCAATGAAACATAAGGCAATAACTCAGGGCTCAGGAAAAGAGAAAAAAAATCATTACTATTTCCAGAATAGAGATCCTTGTGCATAGTGGAAAAAAATGCTAGATTTGTAATCATAGCATGTGAGTTCAAATCTTAGCTCTCCTCATAATATTGTGTATGACTTGGGTAAAAATCTTCTCCTCTGCAGGTCTTGGCACCTCATCTGTGAAGTAAGTGTTTAGATTAGATCATTTCCAAGGTCTCTTTTAGGTTTCATGCCTAAGAGCCTTTGATTGTAACCAGGAAATAAATTGTAAAAAAAAAAAAATAGGTGTAGTCAAAGTTTCAGTAAGGTTCACAAAGTGATCTTTAGATATTATCTCATTTGCTTTACATACATTATTTCATTTACTTTAATACATTATCTCATTTGATCCTCAAATAGGCAGCAGATTATGCCACATTTAACAGATTGCAATTTCAAAATAGATATATCATATATATAATTGAGTGCCATCTATAAGTAAAACATTATTGAAAACTGTCACTGAACTCTGTATCTCTGGAATTTAGCTTTTAAGTAGTGTGTGATACAAGGATGAAAAAAATGTAGCAGTTGGTATAGCCAACAGCAGTGAGTCAGGAAATGGAAATGTGACTTCTGTGAATGGGGTCAGGAAACAACGGAATGATAATTGTCACATGCTTATTACTATGTAACCCTGTAGCCATACAAGATTTTTATTGCACTAGTAATGACTGTAGCATTATTTCTACATCCATTTTGCCTGCAAAGTCTAGCAATATGAACAGATACTTCTGCATAAATCTTTTCTCTCTTAAGGCTTCAATGGGAGTAAATAGAATAATATCATAAGATCCTTAGCCTAGTCAGGTAGAAACATGATTATTTGAATTACTGGGAAAAACAGGCAAAGACTGACAGTTGCACACATATATTCTGGGAACCATTTCCTCCCCTGTTTCCCCATTCCCAATCCACAGCTATTAACACTGCTCATTAATTCCATTTATACATACCCCAAACCACCCTTCCCAAATCATACAAGGACAATCAAAAATCTTAGGGATGTGTTGATAAATGTTCAACAACTGGCTTTCAGTGTGTGGGGGGAATGTACATATGACACACTTTAAAGTTTACCCTGCATTATTAGGATTTTCTCCACCACTCTAAGTCCTTAGATAATAAACAAAACAATAAATTGAACCTTGATTTTTAGCTTTTGCTTATTCCAGAGGTATAAATTCTCTCACTGAAAATGTAACAATCGACCTTTGAGAACTAGTTGGATTTCATTCCAGTTTTCCAGTTTGAATTGTCAACTTCTTCAAGTTGTATATCAATGAAGATTTTTATTTTTATGTCAATTAATCTGTTGAGTATGTATATATTAAATATCTGGCACAATGGCATCACCTTTCTAACCTAGCATTTTAAATAAATCTAGCCTAGCTCTTTAAGTGTAACCTTATGTTCTTAACTTGCTGTGGCAAGAAGCTCCTTATGCCTATTTTATCAGTTCCTAACAAACTCTTGCTTTGAAACTATTCACTCACAATGAATTTTCTTTCTTTTTCTGGCAAGAAATCGGAGTTTTGAATTACTCCTTTTTAAAAGGAATCTGACTGAATTTGTTAGAGATTTAGAACAACCTCTAAGGATCCTGATAATCCTTTTCAGTGGCATTTTTATTTCTGAAGTTTTAAAAAGTATAAATCATCTTATAACATTTTGCATCCCAAGAAATGTTTCCAGTACTTCATCCTCCTTGACCCTCAGTAGCTTGGAACCATTTGGCATTGCCACTGTCCCCTATATTCCCTCCACACTCTAAATCTTAACCTATATCTCAGAGTAAAGTGTTCAGGAGAGGCTATTCCTACAAAGCATGCTGGGACTACTTTCTTTAAGCTAGAGTATAAGTTTCAATGTATTTGTAGATCCTGACTCTGTGTTTGTGTATGTGACATTTGATGTGAGTGGTCCTGGGTTAGCAAAAGGTTGGTTGATGTTAACTACTAACGACTAACAAATATTCATTTGAGAAAACTTGAGATGGGACAAATGAAATTAGGACCAAAGTTTTATTGTTCTCTACTGTTCTCCACTGTTGTGCTAGAGGGTATTCAACCCCTGGAATGTACTAGAAATTAGTTGAGCACTCAAGATAGAAATGAATTAATGAGAACTATTACTATGAAAGATGAGAGATGAAGGCACACCTTCCAGGATAATAACATGCAAAGTTGCACATTTTTATTACTTTAAAAGAAAATTTGATATGTGAAGGACCACATTGTTGATACATACCTTTTGTCAGAACCCTATAACCATTAACTGCAATGGTCCAATATCTGCAGACAAAGACTCACCCGAAAGAGTAGGAAATGGAGCTCAGAAAGTTTTTTTTAATGTATTTTTCTGTTACATTTTAAGTTCCAAACTCTTTCCCTTCTTCCCTCCACTACCTTGCACTAGAAAAAGTAGCCATTTCACATACATACACACACACACATATACATATACAGAGAGATTGTGTGTGTGTGTGTGTGTGTGTGTGTGTGTGTAATAGACCTAATAGTGGTATTGCTGGATCAAAGGGTATATACAGTTTTATAACTTTGGGGGCATAATTCCAGATTGCTCTCCAATATGGTTGGATCAGTTCACAGTTCCACCAACAATATATTACTGTCCCAATTTTTTCATATCCCCTCCAATATTTGTCATTTTCCCCTTCTATCATTTTAGTCAATCTGATAGGTGTGAGATGATCCCTTAAAGTTGTTTTAATTTAAATTTCTCCAAGCAATGTTGTTTCAGAATGTTTTATATGACTATATAGCTTTAATTTCTTCATCAAAAAGCTGCCCATTCATATCCTTTGACCCTTTGATTATTAGGGAATGGCCCATATTCTCACAAATTTAACAAAGTTCTCTATATATTTGAGATATGAGTCCTTTATCTGAGAAACTGTCTTTAAATTTTTTTCCTTAATTTTCTGCTTCCCTTTTAATCTTGGCTACATTGGTTTTATTTATACAAAACCTTTTTAAAAATTTAATATAATAAAATTATCGGTATCATCTCATAATGCTCTCTGTCTCTTGTTTATTAATAAATACTTTTCTTATTCATAAATCTGATAGGTAACATGTTCCATGTTCTTCTAATTTATTTATGATATCTCCCTTTATATCTAGGTAATGTATCCATTTTGACCTTATCTTACTAAATGGCGTAAGATATTGGTCTATTCCCAATTTCTGCCATACTGATTTTCAGTTTTCCTAATAATTTTTTTGTTTTTACCAAATAGTGAATTCTTATCACAAAAGCTTAAATCTTAAATTTTGTCAAACACAAGATTACTATATTTACTATGGTATATTGTATGTATACTCTGTTCCAATGATTCACCTTCCTATTTCTTAGCTAGTACTAGATAGTGTAATAATCATTGCCTTACAATATAGTTTAAGGTCTGGTACTGCTAAACCTCCTTCCTTTGTATTTTTTTTTTCATTAATTCCTTTGATATTCCTGGCTTTTTTTCTTCCAAGGGAATTTTGTTATTTTTTCTGACTCAATAACATTTTCTTTTGGTGATTTAATTGATTGGGATGGCATTGAATAAGTAGATTAGTTTATGTAGAATTGTCACTTTTATTATATTGGCTCTGCCCACCCATTAACAATATTTCTCCAATTATTTGAATTTGACTTTATTTGTATAAAAGTTATTTTATAATTATGTTCATGTAGTTCTGTAATTTTAAAGGGAGTATCTCTTACTATCTCTTCCTGCAGATGATTTTTGTGGGTTTATCTCATATCATGTTACTTTGCAAAAATTATTGTTTCAACAAGTTTTTAAAATTGAATCTTTAGGATTTTTCAAGTATATATTCATATCACCTACAAAAGAGATAATTTTTATTACCTTACTGCCCTTTCTGATTCCTCACATTTCTTTTTTCTTCTCTTATTGCTATTGCTAGCATTTCCAACACAATATTGAATAATAGTGTTGATAATGGGCACCTTTGTTTCAATCCTGATCATAATTGGGAAGGCATAAACTAAGAAGTCTATCTCCATTACAAAAAATGCTTACTGATTAGTTTAGGTAGATGCTTCTTATCATTTTGTGGAAAAATCCATTTATAACTATGCTTTCAAGTTGTTTTTTTTTTAAATAGGAATGAGTGTTATATTTTGTTAAAAGCTTTTTCTGCATCTATTGATATAATCATGTGATTTTCGTTACTTCTGTTCTTGATATAATGGATTATGTTAATAGCTTTCCTTACATTAAATCACCTCTGCATTCCTAGCATAAATACCACTTGATCACAATTTATAATCTTTGTGATATAGTGTTGTATTTTCCTAGCTAGTATTTTATTTAGGATTTTTGCATCCTTATTCATTAGTGAAATTGGTCTGTAATTTTCTTTTTCTGTATTTGCTCCTCCTGGTTTAGGTATTAGTACCATATTTGTTTCATAAAAAAGAGTTTGGTAGGACTCCTTCTTTGACTATTATTCCAAATAATTTATTTAGTATTGTAATTAATTGATCTTTGAATATTTGGTAGAAGTCACCTGTAAATCCATCTGGTCCTGATGCTTTTTTCTTAGAAAGCTCATTTATGGCCTGTTCAATTTTTTCTAAAATAGGTTTATTTACATAGTCTATTTCCTCTTCTGTTAACCTAGACAGTTTATTTTTTGTAAGTATGACTCTATTTCATGTAAATTGTTAAATGTATTGGTATGTTATTGGGAAGATAACTTCTAATAATTTCATTGGTTTCATTTTCTTTAGTAGTATATTCCCTTTTTTCATTTTTGATATTAGTGATTTGGTTTTCTTTTCTCTTTTTAAAAATCGTATAAACCAATGGTTTATTTTATTGTTTTAGTTTTTTTTACAAACTAATGTCTAATTATATTAATTCAATAGTTTTCTTACATTATTAATCTCACCTTTATTTTTTAGGATTTTTATTTGGTTTTAATTTGGGAATTTTTAATTACTCTTTTTCTAGTTTTTTTTTTTTATTGCATGCCCAATTCATTCTTCTGTTCTTTCTCTATTTTATTGGAGTAAACATTGATAGATACAAATTTTCCTCTGGCTACTGTTTTTCCTGAATTCCACAGGCATTAGTATCTTGTATCATTATTTTCATTCTCTTTAATACAATTATTTATTGTTTTTATGACTTGATCTCTTACTCACTCATTCTTTAATATTAGGTAATTTAGTCTCCAGTTAATTTTTAATCTCTGTTTCCATGATTCCTTTTTAAATATAATTTTTATTTCATTGTGATCTGAAAAGAGTGCATTTAATGTTTCAACTTTCCTTCATTTCACTATAAAGTTTTTATGCCATAATATATGGTTAATTTTTGCAAAATTACTATATACCTCTGAGAAAAAGGTGTATTCCTGTCTATTCCCATTCAGTTCTTTCCATAAATCTTTCATATGTAGCTTATCTAAGATTATATTCATCTCCTTGACTTCATTCCTTTTTTTTTTTGGTTAGGTTTATTTAATTCTGAGAGGGTAAGGTTGAGGTTCTCCCCTATTATAATTTTGCTATGTATTTCATTTAAGTTTTCCTTAAAAAAATATGGATGTTATAGCATTTGGTACATATAGATTTAGTATTGATATTACTTTATTATCTATGATACCTTTTATCATAATGTAGTTTCCATATTTGTCTCTTTTAATTAAATCTACTTCAGATTTAACTTTGCCTGAGATCATGATCACTACCGCTGCTTTTTATGCATCAGTTGAAGCCTAAGAAGTTCTATTCTAGTCATTTATTTTTACTCGATGTGTATCTCTCATTGTAAAATGTATTTCTTTTAAACAATATGTTGGCAAATTCTGGTTTTTAATCCACTCTGCTATCCATTTCCATTTTATGAATGAGTTTATCTCAATCACATTAAGAATTATAATTTTGGGGGCAGCTAGGTGGCACAGTGAATAGAGCACTGGCCCTGGAGTCAGGAGGACCTGAGTTCAAATCCAGCCTCAGACACGTAACAAAAAAACTAGCCATGTGACCTTGGGCAAGTCACTTAACCCCAATTGCCCTCCAAAAAGCAAAAACAACAACAACAAAAAACAAAACAAAAAGAATTATAATTTTCCTTACTATTTATCCTACTTTCCTCTTTTTACCATATCCCTCCTCAGATTCCCTCCTTAGTCCACACCCCTCTTAAGAATCCTTCCTTGAGTTGGAGGCAGAGCCAAAATCGTGGGTATATAATCCTTTAGGTAGGGATTCACCTAAGGTCTCTTCCAACCCTCTCCAAATACCTTTAAAAATGACTCTAAACAAATTCTAAAGCAGCAGAACCCACAAAAAGATAAAGTGAAACAAATTTCCAGCCCAAGACAACTTAAAAGGTTGATAGGAAAGGTGAGTTGCACCAGGGTGAGAGAGAAACACAGTTTAGCACAGGCTGTACCAGTATAAACCAGACCCCAGCAAACCAGAAATAGGCCTTGGAACAACTGGATCAGTGGCAACAGTGGCATTTTCTAGACCTCTCAGGCCACAGATGCTAAAGACAACTTTGAAGGTCAGCAAGAAAGGTCTGTCCCACCTGGGTGAGAGTGGAGCACAGCACAGCACAGGGTGCACCAGCACATGGCCCCAGCAAACCAGGATAAGGCCTTGTGAGTCACTGAATCAGCAGTGGCAGCAGCAATGGCAGTGGCTGCTTCTGCAGCTCTCAGTCCACAGACCATAGATGGTAAAGGGGTCAGACAATTAGTCAGAAGGAGATTGCAGGATTCTTTTTGCTAGCACTGAGGCAGGACTCTGTTGCTTTGCCCATACTTGGATCTAAGTATCAGTCCTGGGTGACAGTCCCAGGATGAGAAGAAGCACTAGCATAGCAGAGCTTATGGGCACAGTAGAAGAGTGACCCTCCTCATAGTTACATGGCAGAAAAGAGTACTTCTGATCACTCACAGACCAGAGCATGTACCAGGAGAGTAGTAAACACCTATCCTTAAATCATTACACCCTGGAAGAACTAAAAACTTACAGGTGCCTAGAAGTATCTCTGAAAACAACTGCACAAAACCCCTGAAATTTGGAACACTACCCTGGGATGCCTCCACCCTGGAAGCAGAACCCTACTTTAACAAAAAATTAAAAGTCAAGTAATAGGCTGGGAAAATGATCAAAGAATGGGAAAAGAACTCTGACCAAAGAAAGTTATTATGGAGACAACAAAGATCAAAACATGCACTGAGAAGAAGACAACAAAGTCAAAGCTTCTACATCCAAAGTCTCCAAGAAAAATATGAATTGGTCTCAGGCCAAGGAAGAGCTCCAAAAGGATTTTGAGAATCAAGTGAGAGGGGTAGAGGAAAAATTGGGAAAGTGATTTAAGAAAATCATGAAAAATGAATCAACAGCTTGGTAAAGGAGACACACACACACACACACACACACACACACACACAAAAGATACTGAAGAAAATAGCACCTTAAAAAACAGACTAGGCCAAATGGTAAAAGAGGTCCAAAAAGCCAATGAGGAGAAGAATGACTTAAAAAGTAGAATTAGTCAAATGGAAAGGGAAGTCCAAAAGCTCACTGAAGAAAATAATTCCTCAAAAATTAGAATGGAGGGGTGGCTAGGTGGCACAGTGAATAGAGCACCAGCCCTGTAGTCAGGAGGACCTGAGTTCAAATTCAGCTTCAGACACTTAACACAAAAACTAGCCATGTGACCTTGGGCAAGTCATTTAACCCCAATTGCCCTCCAAAAAGCAAAAAAAAAATGCAAACAGAGCAAATGGAAACTAACGTCTTTATGAGAAACCAAGAAACAATAAGACAAAACCAAAAGAATGAAAAAATAGAAGACAATGTGAAATATCTCATAGGAAATACAACTGACCTGGAAAATAGATCCAGGAGAGATCATTTAAAAATTATTGGATCACCTGAGAGCCATAATTAAAAAAAAAAAGAGCCTAAACATCATCTTTCAAGAAATTATCAAAGAAATATTGATATTCTAGATCAGATATTCTAAACTGTGATACCGTGTTTCCCCGATAATAAGACCTATCCCGAAAATAAGCCCTATTGAGATTGCTACTGTAGTGAAGGTGATCCCCTGCGCTACACGCTACATTACGGTACCCTCTGTATGCACCGTCCCCCCCACCCTGTGAAACGCACGCCGTGATCCGAGCTGCATCCAATCAGAGCTGCAGCAGTGAGCGCATCATCCTGTTCTTCCCCAGTGATTTGCTTATTGAATAAAGGTACATTTTTTTGTTCACATTTACCTGTTTATTAAAATTGCTGTCAATGTTCATTAAAATAAGCCCTCCCCTGAAAATAAGCCCTCTGGTGTTTTTCTGTCCAAAAAATTAATAAGACAGTGTCTTATTATCGGGGAAACACAGTATTCTAGAACCAGAGGGTAAAATAGACATTGAGAGAACTCACCAATCACTTCCTGAAAGAAGTCCCAAAATGTAAACCACCAGGAATATCATAGTCAAACTCCAGAGTTCTCAGATCAAGGAGAAAACATTGCAAGCAGCCAGAAAGAAACAATTCAAGTTTTGTGGAGTCACATTCAGGATAACAAAGGATTTAGCAGTTTCTACATTAAAGGATCAGAGGGCTTGGAATATGATATTCCAGAAAGCAAAGGAGTTAGGATTACAACCAAAAATCCACCTATGCAGCAAAACAGTATAATCCTACAGGGGAGAAAATTGACATTCAACGAGAAAGTATTTCAAGTATTCTTGAAGAAAAGACCAGAGCTGAATAGAAAATTTGACTTCTAAATACAAGACTCAAGAGAAGCATAGAAAAGTAAACGGGAGGGGCGGCTAGGTGGCACAGTGAATAGAGCACCAGCCCTGGAGTCAGGAGGACCTGGGTTCGGATCCGGTCTCAGACACTTAACACACACACACACACAAACCTAACCGTATGACCTTGGGCAAGTCACTTAACCCCAATTCCCCTCCAAAAAGCAAAAAAGAAAAAGAAAAGTAAACAGGAAAGGGAAATTATAGGGACTTAGTAAGGTTAAACTGTTTACATTCCTACATGGGAAGATGATATTTGTAATGCATAAGACATTTCTCATTATCAGAGTAGTTAGGAGTATATATAGACAGAAAGCACTGGCATGAGTTGAATATGAAGGGATGATATCTAAAAAAATAAAATAAAATCAAGGGGTGAGAGAGGAATGTATTGGGAGAAAGAAAAAGAGGCAGAATGGGGTAAATTATTTCACACAATGGAGGCAAGGGGAAAATATTTTGATTGGAGAAATGCAAATTAAAACAATTCTGAGGTATTACCTCATACCTATCAGACTGGCTAATAGAACAATGACAAATGTTGGAGAGGATGTGGGAAAAAATGAAACATCAATGCAGTGTTGGTGGTGCTGTGAATTGCTTCAACCATTCTGTAGAGCAAGTTGAAACTATACCCAAAGGGCTATAAAACTATGCATACCCATTGACCTAGCAAGGTCACTGCTAGGTCTGTATCCCAAAAGAGATAAAAAACAAAAAAAGAAGTCCCAAATGTACAAAAATATTTATAGCAGTTCTTTTCTGGGAGCAAAGTATTGGAAATTGAGGGTATGTCCATCAGTTGTAGAATGACTGAACATGGTATGTGATTATGTGGTATGTGATTAGCACAGAATACCATTGTACTGTGGGAAATGATGAGCAGGATGCTCACAGAAAAACCTGGAAAGACTTACATGAGCTGACACAAGGTAAAATGTACAGTGTACAAAGTAACAGCAATATTGTGAGATGATCAGCTGTGAATGACTTAGCCATTCTCAGCAATACAGATATCCAAGACAACTCTGAAAGATTTGTGATGAAAAATGTTATCTATCCCCAGACAAAGAACTGATGATGTCTGAATATAGATTGAATATCTAACTTTATTTTTCTTGAGTTTCTTTTTGTCTATTTTTTCTTTCACAACATGACTATTCTAGAAATGTTTTGCATGACTACAAATGTATATAACCTATGTAGAATTGCTTGCCTCCTCGTGGGGGGCAGGGAATGGGGTAGGGAGGGAAGAGGGGAGAGAATTTGGAACTCAGAGATTTTTTTTAAATGCTAAAAATTATTTTTACACATAACTGGGGAAAATAAAACATTCCTTCCTCTCTCTCTGTCTCTCTGTCTCTCTCTCTGTTAACTTGGCTGTTAACTTTGTATTACAGTCAAACTCTAGTCCTGATGTGGGGGATAATGTTTCAAGTTTCAAGTTTTTGTGCTGTTGTTTTCTGAGATCTGTCTTGGGAACTGACCTTAAGTACTCCTCTCGGACCTTGAGCCATGACCAGGGCCCCCAGAAATTCTGTCACCACAAATGCTCTTACTTCCTGTAACTCCCTCTGCAAACTGCCCCTCCCCTCCCTCGACAGATGCTGCAATCTTTGTTATACCCCTTTTCTCTGGAACCAAATCAAGAACTCCACTCTCCTGTGAGTGCCCAGTCAGCAAGGTCTGTCTTTCTGCAGATCATACTCTCTATCATGTGCTTTCTCTTCCTTACCCATAACCACAGCCTGAGACCATGTCTGGTTAGCTCACCTAAGCCCCATCAGCGGAGGGCTCTGCAATCTTCCTTTAATCAGCTGTCTGACCTCCACACTGCCTGTGGAGTAAAAGTTACAGAAGCAGAGACTGCAGCTGATAACAGCTGCCCCCAGGGCTTGTTTGTTGATTGGCTATATCAGCCTGAGGTGTCTGCACTTCAATAAGGCCAGACTACTTACTAGGAGGTCAGGTCCTTCCTAACATTCTCCCAAGTTGTCTTAGGCTGGACAACTGCTTTACACTGACTTTAATTATTTCTGCCATGATAAAGTTAATTTGAGGCAGTACTTTAAATTGTTTCTGGGCATAATTTGGGAGAGCCAGGTAATTTCCTGCCTTATTCTGCAATTTTCCCAGAATCCTCCTCCCTCATACAGTTTTGTAAAGTATGTAGCTCTCACTGACTTTGTGACACAGTCATTGCTGCTCATTCCCTTGGGATTTTTTTGCCTAAGACTTATACATCTTGCTACACAATCTAAGGTAGATTCAAAACTTTTTCTGGAGATAAACACACACACACACACACACACACACTATTATTTTATATAATTCTGGAAGTATGGGTGTAATGATAATAGAAATTTGAATTTGTTCCCTGCCCCTTAATAGGCTTAAGGGAATTTGAAGATCTTCCCTGCCCCCTAATAGGTCAATTGTAATCACATGGAGCCTGTGGTGGGAGGAGTTTGCTGAAAGGTGGAGCCGAGCCCAGAGGAAGCTGGGAGTTAGAGCAGTTAGAAAGGAAGGAAGAGAGGATGCAAGCAAGGATAGAGACAGGCATGGTGTTGCTCCCTGTGGCGTGATGTGTAACAGCTGTGGACCTCCCACCTCCATGTTTGGAAATATTCTCTCATATCTCTTCCTTTGAGTCTTGTTTGATCTTTATTATTTTGTTATATTTACTTTTGACTTTTTGGTATATAGTCAGTCTTTCATTTAAATTATTATTGTTATTGTGCATATTGTTTTCTTAGTTCTATTTATTTTACTTTGCATCAGTTCATGTGGAACATTATATAATTCTCTATTTTCATCACATATAATAATTTCTTACAGCACAATAATATTCCTCCTTTGCCCCTATTTCATTTTACCATTTCACTTCATAGCTTAGATCTTATTTTTTTCAGAATGTTATTATTTTCTATAAGCTATTTAAATTGTTCTTTATTTCTTTAAAGGACTACTTTGTAATTGAATTAAATCAATCATTTATTTGGTCATTTATTTGGTTATTTGTTAGGTCAGTTGTTAAATAATTTGTGCATTTTGTCAGTATTTAGACTTGGCTTTCTCCTTTTTTCATTTTTTGGATTTTGCTATTATTATAACATTAAAAAATACTGTTGTTTTTTGAGGTTTTATTTTGTAGCCTTCAACTTTGCTGAAGCTATTGTTTCATTTAATAACTTATTCCATAGAGTTTTCCAAGTACACCATCATATTGCCAGCAAATAGGGATAATTTTATCTCTTTTACCTATTGTTATGCCCTTAACTTATTTTTTTTTCATCCCATTGTAGCACCAATGCAATATTCACAGCAGCGAATATGCTGGCATAGTTTTGAATTGCAAAACATAACAGACTCTCCATATATAAGACAGAAGCAAAACATTTATTCAGACACCAGAAAGCCAAATCCCAACACCAGAAAATCAAATCTATCATAGCAAAGAAATCTATACACAGTATCACTGCAGGGAGCAATACATACCTAGCTCTCTCCTTGCCTGCATCCTCTCCTCCTTCCTTTCTAACTGCTCTGACTCCCAGCTTACTCTGGGCTCTGCTCTACCCTTCAGTAAACTCCTCCCACCACAGGCTCCATGTGGAGCCTACATTTGGCCTATTAAGGGGTATGGAAGATCTTCAAAGCAGGGAAGATCTTTAAATTCCCTTAGGCCTATTAAGGGGCAGGGAAGACCTTCCAATATCTTCAAATACCATTACAACCACATTTCCAGAATTATATAAAATAATAGTGGGGAGAATGGGCATCCTTGCTTCACTCCTATATTTTTTGGAAAAGGTTCTAATACATCTTCATAGCATGTGATGTTTGCTTTTGGTTTTAGATAAATGCTTTTCATGTTGGTATAAAGAGTCCCTCCATTTCTATATTAATTGTTTCTAGAATTTATTCTTTTATTCACTCATTATTTAAGTGATTAAATCTCCATTTAGATCTGTGTCTTTTGTTTGTGCTCCCAGAACCAATGACTATTTTTATTTCATTGTGGTCTGCAAATGGTGTATTAACTACTTCTGCCATTTTAAATTTGTTTGCACTGTATCTTTGATTTAGTGATATAATGGGAATGGGAATTTGAAGATCTTCCCTTCCCCTTAATAGGCTTAGGTGAATTTGAGGACCTTTCTTGATTTGAAAATATACTCTACCCCCTAATAGGCTGAATGTGGTCACATGAAGCCTGTGGTGGGAGGCTTGTTTTTCAGGAAGGCACCACTTTTGTTACTTTGTAGTCAAGTGGGTCATGAGGTTGTGATGTTCTCTGACCCTGGAGAAGGCTATACATACCTCTGAGATGAGGTTTTGATTTGTGGCTCAATTTGGGAAGAGCTGTGTGATTTGGCCAGATGAGACTCTGGGCAGCCATTGAGCCCCCCAGCTTTGAAAACCCAGATATTGGTGTTTCTTTCTTTGGGACTAACTAGGTATGGATGTAATGGTTAGACAGCTAGAAGCCCTGTCTGCTGAATTGTGTTATTTTCTCTGTCTGTATTTTTGTCTGCTTTCTGTTTGTATTCTCTGAAGTTTAGGGTGCTGTCTTTTCCCCTTGAACTAGGTAAATGATATATGTTTAATTGATTAAAGTAAGATTGTTAACCCTTTTTGAGTAGCTTTCCTTTGGAAAAGTAGATCAAAGAACCTGTGCTAGCCGCCATCCTGAGTATGCCAGGGTGCTTGCTGATACAAGTACACGGTCAAATAAGTTTTTCATGGTGCTGAGAATATGTACATTCTTTTGCCCTCTCATTTAGAAGATGGCATAAGTCTTTTAAACTCTAATTTCTCCTGTAATTTGCTCAATTCCATGTTTTCCCTTTTGTTTATCTTTCTGTTAGACTTATCCAAAATGAAAGGGAGATGTTGAAAGGTCTTATGAAAAATATTATTGTATTGCTATTTATATCTTCTTGTAGCTCAGTTAAGGTTAGTATCTGCAGTTTATTATTGTTTGTTGTCCATGGTTCCTTACACCATAATGTAGCTTTCTTTTTTATCCTTTATATTTTTGGAATATTTGTCTTCATGTTGTCAGATAGCATGATTGTAATTCCTGCCTTTTTAAATACTTGAAGCATAGTATAGTTTTTCCATTCCAGTTTTATATCTTTGTTTTTACAAATGTGTTTCTTGTACACAACAGATTGTTTTCTTATTCAATCTGTCATTCTTTTTTGTCTCATGCTTGTTTAATCTATTCATATTTAAGGTTGTGAGAGCTATGCTTGTATTTTCCGCCATTTGTCTCTAATTTTTTAAAAAAGTTGTGATACCCTCACCTTCTTCTGATACAAAAACAGTATTATGTTCCTTCAGCAATTTTACCTTATTCTTTTTTAAGGGGGTCCTTTTCCCAATTGCTCTCTTCCAGTACCCTTTGATCCTAGCTTCTTATTAGTTACTCCTTTAACTCCTTTCCCTGTTCAATTGTGTCATTCCTTGTGACAGCATTTGGGGTTTTCTTGACAAAGATACTGGAGTGGTTTGCCATTTCCTTCTCTAACTCATTTTACAGATGAAGAAACTGAGGCAAACAGGGTTAAGTGTCTTACTCAGGGTCCTATAGCTACTAAGAGAAGATTTGAATCCAGGAACGTGAATCTTCCTCACTCCAGGCCTGACACTCTATTCACTGTGCCACCTAGCTTCTCTTTGGGGTTTTGCTTTTTGTTAGCTCCTTTTTCTTTCCTGCTTTTTTTATCTGGTTGTTTAATTCTTCCCCTCCTTTTTTCCTTTGAGTCAAGTAGACTCCTACTTCCCATTTTCCCCTTTCACTCATCCTGTTCATTAGTTGTTTTTTTTCTTTCATTTCTGTGCCCCTTTCCAGAGAGGGTTTTTTTTCACTCTCTTTATTATCTAACTTTTCTTTCTGTCTACTCTAGCCCTTCATTCTCTGTTTCCTCACTCCTTTTATTATCTAGTCTCCCTCTTTTTTTTCTGTATTCCCAATGGAATAAAAATATCCAAGGTCCACATTCTGGCCTCCCCTCTCTAAGCATTTTTTGCCACTGTCATGTAGAACTTCCTTAGTGGATTGCCCTTTCCATTGTTACTCACAGAACAAAACTAATTCTCCATAGTAGGAACCTCCTCTACTAAATTCTTGATAATGTCAATTTTATACCCTACCCCCAGGTTACCTTCTTTTCTCCAATTCCCTCAAAGTCTCTTTTCTCAGTTCACACCTCCCCATTCATGCCAATGTCAGTAGCCTCTATGAATTACAAGTCCCCCCCAATCCTGAGGCAGGACATTTCAAGCACCAAATCCCCTATATCATACCCAACACAAGTCCCCATCTCCCTTCACAGAACTCTTCTCTTCACTCATTGAGTCATTCATCAGTTGAACTCATACTACCAAATCAAAACTTCCTTCTTTCCCCTACTCTTTTAAATCCTTCCCCCCTCCTCCTTACCCACTCCTCTATGGGTTCTTCTCTTCCTGGGACCACAGGGATTATTTTCCCCTCATTGCAAGCCCATAATTTGACCCATACACATCACGCACTCCCTTTATCCCCTTGTTGTTTCATTTACCATCTCATTGTGTAATGTAATCCCACCAAAAACAAAACACAACACAACATTAGTTCACCTGTAGGCAGAGTGTTTCTAGGTTCTTTCCATAATGTTCCAGACCCACTTTTTCATGGTTATTTCCCCCTGATTTCCACCTTGATTTTTGTCTCTGTGTACATTGCAAAAGAAATCTTTCACTGGACTCTCTGTTGTCACTTAATTGCTATTAATATCCTTTGCTGCATTCATTCATCCTCATGCATTTCTGTTGTTTGAGATGTTCAAGAAGCAAATAATCTCTTCAGGTCTGGTTTTCTTTCTAAAAAAGTTTCAAATTCCCCCTTATTATTGCATTTCCTTTTGCATTTATGGTTAAACTCAGATTTTCCAGGAAGTCACCCTGGGTTGTATCCTGAATTCCAGTGCTCTTCAGGACATATTATCGCATTTCCTCCTGCATCTTCTGGTGGTGCAGAGTAGTTTTTGTGTTACTTGAATTTCCTTTCCTTTATATTTAAATACCTTTCTCTGGATTGCTTACAGGTTTGTTTCTGAATTGAATTGTTTAATTTAACCACTGTATCTTAAAGATTGCCTTTTTTTTTTTCCTTCTAGAGACCATCTTGAAATTCTTTCAATTAGTATTTCATCTACTATGAAAATACTGCTATGAATGAGTATAGTAATACTTCAAAAGTTCTGATCAGTGCTCTAATTTTATTTCCTTCATTATGGTTGTAGGAAACAATGGGAGGAAATTTGTTTCCATTGGATTAAAAGTACTCCTATTTTTGAATGATAACAGAATGAAAATCAGAGGTGACTGGTTCTAATCAGAGCAGATCTAGTAGAACCAGGCTTCTGATCAGGTAAAAAGGTTAGAAGCTTGTAGGCATGCTTAATGAGCTGTTTGAGGGGGGCATAACATGGGCAGTTCAGGAGGTACCACCTAGACAATGGAGAACAAGGTGCAATTGAGGCAGCATAAAAGGGCTTGCATTTATCTGTACTCCATTAAGAAAGCTACCCATTTATTCAGACAGAATACATGTAATATAAATGTAATGAAAACCTTCCTGGCTTTCCAATGAATATTGTTTATTCCTAGACTAAGGGTATTTATCATAATGGTATTTTGTGATCCTTAGATTGTCTCTAAACATCCTCCCTTTGAAATGAATGTTTTGCTTGCGTAGTGAGCATATTTTCTCTTAATATTATTGGCTTTTGCTTTTCTTCTTCTAAATTGTCCTTCTGTGTATTTTCCCTCCCAATCTATTGCTCTTTCATTTCTTTGCGAAACTTGCCAGCACAGATTCTGCTTTTTCTTGGTTTCCCCCTATTCTCTTTCTGATCCTTTTTTCCTTGATAGTTTCCTTGGAGGCTGAATCTCAAAGCATCTCAGCCTCTTCCCAATCTGGGTAATTCAGGGTTCACCAGCCTAGGACACTGTTCCAAGTAACTTTTGGGGAGACATAACTGGTCCCAGCTGGATGCTGTACTCTTTCCCGCAGGCTAAGTGGAAAGCTTGAATTCTCCCTGCATTTATCTGCTGCTGACAGATAACTTCAAAGTAGGAAAGGGTCTGGTGCACTATTAAAGCTGTTGGCCACAGCTACTGCCTCCATACTCCCCACATCATGTCAACACATTAGCTGGGTGTAGTATTTTTTTTTCATTAAAGAAGAATTCTAAGAAAGGGAAAACATTTGTTTTAGGAATAATTTTATAACAGATTGAAACCATAGCTTGGTTTTTCAAGATCCTTTCAGATAATTTGCCATCTAAATAACAAGGAGATAACAAATATTAAATAGATAGAAATTAGGATGCTTCTGAGGAAGCTTTCACTTATGTACAAATAGATAGAAATTAGGATGCTTCTGAGGAAGCTTTCACTTATGTACACCTTAGTGTTTGTTTCTTTCTAGAGAACAAATGAAGCTAAGAGGGAAAATGTTGGTGTAAAACTGCAGTAGTAGGTGGTACAAAAGGTGGCAGCTGTTCTACTCGTGTTATGTGTTTAAAGTCAAGGGAAGTGGCAGGGAAAATGACATTGATATGGTTGTTTAGCAGGGAAGAACATTATTATTTAATGAAAAACAGAATACTATTGATGAGTTGCTTCCAGAAACCCAGTTTTGAGGAAGTTCCCAGGCCAACCATCCTTCATTCTCTGGACTTCACCACCATGCCCTGGTGCAGGGGTCTCCCCTTATCCGACAGGGGTGGGGAAACTGTGGCCTTCTAGGTCCTTGGGTGCAGCCTTTTGACTGAGTTCAAGTTTTACAGAACAAATCCTTTTATTAAGGGGATTTGTTCTGTGAAATTTGGATTCAGTTAAAGGGCTGCGCTTGAGTGATAGCAGGACCACATGTGTTCCTCACCCCTGACCTATCCCTTTCCCCCTTTTCAGCTCCCTTTTATGTGTTGTCATTCAAATATAAGCTCCTCGAGGTCAGGAATTTATTTCTTTTCGATTCTTTATGTATCATCTCTCTGCACCCTCCTCCCCTCTTGCTTAGCACAGTGCCCAGTCCTTAGTAAGTGCTTAAACTGTTGATATGACTTGACTGTAAACTATATTTGGTATCTCCTTAGTGGTCCTATGTATTGGGAGTGGAGAGTGACTAAAAAGCTCAAGGTATGAACCTTTAAAAGAGGAAGTGGGTTTTTGAAGGTCTTGTCTCTGCTTGATAAGGTTCCATGATTGCAGTTCTCTTCTCTCTTGGCTTGATTCCAAGCCAAGTTCATATTGTTCTACTCCTTGTTTGCTGCTGTTACTGCTCTGCAAATCCATCATTTGTACTTGCCATTCTGTATTTAATTTCGACTTTTGTTTCATTCTTCTAATTATCCCCATTCACCTCACCAAAGTCCAGTGGCAGGAGACTTTGAGTAAGAGGTTAGACACTGTCAGTCCATGGTGCGGCACAATCTCAGTAAGCCCCATTTTCATTTTTCTCTCTATCCTCTTTTCCCAAACTCTGTGGTACTCATGGAAAGAGCAGTGAAATGGTAGTCATAAAACAGAACAGGATTTGAATCCTGCCCTGGCTACTTAATCCCTGTGTAACCTTGGGCAAGTCACTTAAACTCTTTGGGTCTGTCTCTATAAAATGATGGAATTGGAATAGATGACCTCAGTTGCCTTTTTGCTCTAGATACTATGATCCTATTTTTAATGAACAAACACCAGAGTGTTTTTTTTTTATTTAAAATGTTGATACTGAAGATAGTGTGACAAATAGTTCATTTGCCAATAAACAATGTTAATGGCTTTATGTAAAGTGGCCTAAGAGACTAGCCTCATCTGTCTTTAAAATATGAATAGCTCATTTAAACAAAAAGTAACTTGTACTTCATTATTTTTTCATAGCCCTTTTATATGAAAAGATAGTCTCTTTAGTAATTTGATACACATTCCCAAAAAGTTCTTCATTTTTCTCCCTTAATGTTAATCTCTTATGTATTCCAAAATGTGTTATTAGAGCACTAATAATAAACAGTATTAAAGACTAGTTTTTAAATTCTATTAAATGGGAACAAGAATATCCAGAAAGATGGAGATAGCATAAAGAGAGAAATCTGGATCTGAAACCAAAATTTATTTTCTTCTGTCATTAGAGTTTAATTCCATGAGGAAGCATATTAAAAGAAGCTGATGCTATGCAGACTTGACATGAAGATTGGTCCTAACATTTATTATTGCTGTAAGTTTGGGTTTGCAAGATCATTTACACAAGGAACCATTTATTTTGTCCTGTATATTATTTTGCCTACAGTAGGAATATACAAGGCAAGTGGTAGTGTCTTCAGTATGGTTTCTTAACCTTGGGTCCCTTTAGACATGATTACCTGAAACAGAGTTTAGCATGCTTTCCCACTGGATTATTCATTTCCTAAACTCTTTCTTTGAAATAGCTGAGCATCAATATTAATTAGCATTACTAATCACCAGCACTGCTAATGATGACTTCTACAATGTCCCACTCCAATTTCTCATCATGGCAGGGAAATGACTCTGGGATTTTGGAGCCTGGGACAGTGGCAGACAAAGCTTTGGCAGTTTCTAGTATGATGAAAAACCTCCAAGAATAATCCCAGTGACAGACAGTACATGCTATCCAGGGATTAGCTGGATTAAATATGAGGAGGCTCCTCACCCTTAGACTTCCCACTGGTGGATAAATTCTTTTGCCATGTCAATGAATAAAACAAAGAAAGATAAAAATTGACCTTCAGTTCTGGACATACTCTTTTGGCTTCTCAGTGACAGTCATGAAAAAGGGCATGGAAGTTGCTAAGAAACACTCAGGTTTTAGACTGTTTATAAATATCACTTTAACTGTCAGAATTCTTCATAATAATCACAACAATAATAATAGTAGCTAGCATATAAACAGTGATTTAAGGTTTGCAAAATGTTTTATATTATGTTATCTCATGATCTTCATAAGAACCCTGTAAAGTTGCTACTATTATTATCCTCATTTTACAGGTGAGGAAATTGAGACTGAGAGATGTTCCTCAATCCAAGTCCAACACTCTATCCACCATTCCACTTAGAGGTCCTTGAGAGAGATCCTTATCCAATGACCAGAGAAAGTGAATTTTAGTAATATTGATGTTCTTACAATAAATAAAACCAGAAGATAAGGGAGTAACTTATGTTATAACTCTAATAACTCTTTTAGTTACTTATGTAACTAAATGAACAGATTGGTTCTTGAAGAGGCAAATAAAGGAGTGAGTAGAGTTGCTTTCATTTTGTTTCCAAAGAAAATAAGAAATATCATTTCTGGAATACTTTGTCATCATGCCTTACAGAAAGATCACCATTGATATATGGCAGCTTTGCACCAAAATATGTTGTAGAGGATGAGACAATAAAGAATTTCTATAAATAACTTAATAAGAGCCAGACATGGAAGATGCCAAAGTCATCCACTCCATCCAGGGCTATCACCAATCATCTTGACTTTTTTTTTGTTTTGTTTTGTTTTTTTTCTGGACTTCACTAACTCTGGAAGAGAGAGTAAGTTAGACTCACTTAAATCCTATTCATGTGCAAGTCAATACATCACTCAGTGATATCACTGATCCTCTCCAAAAATGAAGGAAAAACAGCAGCAGCAGCAATGACTCAATACATCAAATCATCATATACTTATTTTAATCCTTGTTTATAGTCAGTGCAAAAGTGCGCATAGGGGAGAATGGTGAAACATATTTTGAAAAATGAGAGTTAAGATCAGTAAATGAAAGAAACCAAAGGCTTCTTGGTCACAGAGTTACTTCACAGATATCTGTTCTTCCTTCTATCTTCACTATTTCTTTCTGGCACTGTCATTCATTGTCTTACAAGTTCCTAACTTTGGTGTTATCCTTGACTCTGATCTCTCCCTCATCCCTCACATCCTGTCTACCTCTAAGTTCTGCCACCTCCACCTCCACCTCTATACCCTCTATTCTCTCTTCTCTAGTCTCACCATCACCCCCTCTCCTGGACTATGCTAATTACCTCCTAACAAGTGTTTCCACTTCCATTTTCTCCCCTACTTCAATGACTTCTTCCTACCACTCTGCAAATAACATATCCTAAACATAAATCAGGTCTTGTCACTGCTAAAAAATTTTCACTGGTTCCCTGTTACCTAATGAGCAAATTTAATTTCCTTTCACCTGATACTCAAGGATGTTCATAACTTGGGGCCAACTGATCAAACCTCTTAACCTTATTTCTTACTATTCTCATTCCATACTTTCAATTCTTGAGACTTTCATTTTGGATCTTCGTCTCCTTAGTGCCTAGCACAGTTACTGGAACTTAATGTGTTATTAATGTTTAATTAATAGGTTTATTGAGTCAATCTTGAATAATCTTTATAACTTGAATGCCTCTTTCTTTAACATTCTTCCTTACACATGAAAAGAATTTCTATACATCCTTTAAAATCCAAACTCAAATGTTACCTCCTCCACTGATGTGGTAACAACTGATAAGAGGAGGTAGCAACCTCCTCTGGTTGGTAACAACTGACCCCTGGGATCTTATGTAACACTTTCTTTTGTATATCCCTTATGAAATATTCATGTAATATTGTGTATGACAGTCATGTATATATGTGTGTTATCCCTTCACTAGAAATGTAATCTCTATGAGGGCAAGATCTCATCTTATCAAACTTTGCACCTCATTCAGCTTCCAGGGAATTTTTTTTTAACATAATAAACACTTCATGTTTGATGAATCAATGACCCCCTAATCATTTTCCCCCTACAATCAGAATTGTTGTTACTTCATTGAATATGCTTTTTAACCTTAGATCTTTATCATCAAGAACTGTACTTTGCATTGCTTCTAAACTATAGTTTACATTGTCTTATAAACCATCATGCTTAGCATCAGATTCAAAACTATATTCTGAACCAGACAAGAAAGTCCAAAAATTTCAGCTATGGTAAAACATAACTTTTCAAAATACATGTAACCTGGACTTAATAAGATTTTCAATCTTGTTAACAGAGAATCAAATGGTTTCATTACACACAGAGCCCAGGTTTGTTTTTTTCCCCAAAGAAGAGAGTTTGACCAAGGCAGAGACAAATTGCAATTGGTCATAAATTTGTAGGACTAAAAAACAGTCTTCTAGCAGATATAACACTTCTAAGGGATCTCTGAAAGAGTTGAAAGGTTCCAAAAAATCAGTTGCAAAGAGAAAAAAAGCTTATAAGGTGAAATAAGAGATGAGTGTGAATTATCAAAAGAGCAGAAAAACAATGTTCCAAACCTAACTCTAATCTCAGCAGAGTCCCAACACTATTACTTCCTTTTTTTTTAAGCAATCAGGGTTAAGTAACTTGCTCAAGGTTACACAGCCAGTTATTTCTGGGTGTGGTGCTAAGTATCTGAGCCCGGATTTGATCCCCAGGTCATCCCAATGCTGGAGCCGATGCTCTTACTTGCTGTGCTCCCTGGCCACCCCTAAGCAATTGGGGTTAAGTAACTTGCTCAAGGTTACACAGCCAGGTGTTTCTGGGTGGGTGCTAAGTATCTAAGCCCGGATTCAATCCCCAGGTCTCCCGACGCAGGAGCCAGTGCTCTTACTCGCTGTGCTACCAAAAGAGCAAGAAAACAGCTTTCATTAAAGGTCACTTGTACTCAGCAAAAACTTTGGATATTTTCAGTGCCATAAGAATTGAAATTGAATATATGGTTTCATAGAATTAAAATGCCCCATTGCCCATAACTTTTTGGGACTTAAACACATATTTATATGATTCTGTGAATGTGTAGATCTCAGTGTCTGGCAAAGGTATAAAGTTTATCATTTTAATCATGACATGACATACAAAATGTAACCCAGTCAGGCAGGAGACAATCAGGCCTAATTCCAGCCATTCTACTAAATGTTGCTGATCCAAAGAAAGGCAAAAGATCATCTGCTCTAGGAGGTCATAGTTTAAGAGAAGAGCTGACACATAAAAAATGATGTGCAAACAAGATGTATACATTTTAGGGTAATTTCTACTCAATTCCAATTCTCTTTACTTTCTCATCCAGATAACTGAGGCTAATAGCAATATATTTCTTTCCTCTAGCTAAAGAAAGATATTTATACTCTCCTAATTCTACTGTTTCCTTCAAGTTATGCCATTAAATGTATCTTCTACAAGACCTTCTCAATATTGGCTGGGATACTAAATTGATTGTGTGTGTGCACCCGTGGAACGTGTGTGTGTGCTTGAAAAAGGTCCCATGTACAAATCAAGAATTGTTTTCAACTGTAATCCAGTAGAGGAGGTCAAATGTTTTTCAGTGAAGCTGCTCTGTGGTCAGCTGCTCTAGTCTGAATGACCTGGAAATGAATTGTGCTCACACTGATGTTCACTTAAGTGGATCAGCAAGACCAAATCAGTTCAGCAGGATGCTTAATCATCAGTGAATGAATGAGAAAGATACCTCAACCAATCCAGTTCCTACTTCCCAAAGGTAGCAACTAGAAAGTGTATCCAATGACCTGTGGTTTGGTTCCAATTGAGTTGTAGTAGAATAGACCACATTCCACAGCAAACATTTTCATCCTAGGTGGTCGAGAAGTAATCTTGAAGGGAAATTAACTTGTGACGAAAAAAAAAAAAAAGCGAGGATATTTCTTTTTCTCATCTTTGCACATTGTCCTATAAAACCTCACTGAAATAATTCTCAGATAGTTTTTCATGTCTTCATCAGGCACTGGGAGGCCGTGTGAGGTAGGGAAAAGCCCTAGGCCCAGCAGCAGGGGAGCTGGCTTCTTCTGGCTCTGTCCCTATCTGAGGGGCTTTTGGCAAGTTCCTTCACCTTTTGCAGCCCCAGATTTTCCTCCTATAAAATGTGGGGTTGGGATGTCATGGCAGTGGCACTTCTTGCTGGAAAGAACCCTATTTTGTGTTTTGCTTACAATGCCTTTTCCATGATGTTGTTCTGTTGACACTTTTTTTTTTTAAATCACAGTTATATACTGATATATGTCATCCATGCATGTGCATATAATTGACCCACAGGCTCTGCACTCCTATGATCTTCTCTCTATCCTCACTTCTAAATCCTTCCTTATGATAGAGAATAATGGTTAAGTGAAACTAAACAGCAAAATGATGGCTAATAACAGTTGTAAGATACAGCAGCTATAATTTTTCTTTCACCAAATGTACATTAAAGGTAAAATGTTTCCATCATTAGCATTTTACCAGAATGTTTCATGTAGTTACAGAAAGAGAAAAAGAAGGAGAGAAGTACTAAAAACATAATTATTTACAAATAATGAAAGGGCCATGTGCAATATTTGGAAATGACTATGATATAAAAATAACAGGCATCAATAAAACTTTTTAAAAAATTAAGCTGAAATACAAGGCATGAGAGAGGCATACATAAAGGTATATAGACTCTCTCCAGAAACAGAGATAGGGAGACACATAGAGACACAAAGAATGACAGGGAAAACCAGAGAGAAAAAAAGACAGGGACAAAGAGGGAGAAAGATAGAGACTGAAATTGAGACAAAATTTAACCATATATTTTGGAAAGAAATCGTATATAATCACCAGTACTCAAATTCTAAAACAAATCAATAAAATTGACACATTTATGTTCTAATACATGCTGAGTAAACTAGATTATACTAGTGTTTATGTTACCTTCTTAGGTGAGGAAATCCCTTCAGCTAGCTCCCTTACCTCTTTCAGGTACCTACCAAGGTATTCTTTACCATTTTAAAACTGTATTTCATTATCTGTGTGTAGTGGAAATAAGGATGGCTAGGTGGTGCAGTGGCTAGAGTGCTGGTCTGGAGTCAGAAGGACTCCTCTTCCTGAGTTCAGATCTGGCCTCAAACACTTACTAGCTGTGTGACCCTGGGCAAGTCACTTAACTCTGTTTACCTTAGTTTCCTCATCTGTAAAATGAGCTGGAGAAGGAAATGGCAAACCACTCTACTATCTTTGCCAACAAAACCCTAAATGATGTTTTGAAGAGTCAGACACAACTGAAAAGGCCTAAGTTTGAATTTCAGGTCTGCTGCTTCTTGTTGCATGATATTGAGATCGAGGTCTCTATGACTTCTAAAGTCCTTATCAGTTTTATGAGTTCTCATCCTAGTTCTGCCACTCATTATTTGTGTGCCATTGCACAGGTCACCTCATCCCTCTAGTGCTCTGTTTACTTGACTGTCAAATGAGGAAATTGGATTTGGTGATCACTGAGGCCTCTGTTGCTGATCAAGACTCATTGATGCAGACCCAGCCTAGCTGGAGAGAACTTCTGAACAGATCAGCTTGGAACCTAGGTGGGAGTCCCTTAAGGAGACTCTACTTATGGGGTTTGGGTTTCTCAAAGGAACTTCCCTGCCATTTGTTTTTATTTGGGCGAGGGGGTGGCAGCAGCAGTGATGGTAGCAGCTTGTCTTTGTAGTAGATGGAGAAAAGCTGAGCTAACTAGTATTTCTGTTTATTCAGTTGAACCTTGAAGCTTCAAGTTGCCTGTGATACCAGAGAAGGAGCCCCTCCCTATACAACTGGCAAATGGTAGGATCAGGCATAGTAGATTAACCTCAGAAAAGATGGTGGCAAGTACTGCTTTGACTTTCAGGCAGCGACTAGAGCACAACAGGCAGAAGAGTAAGGAGAATAATAATGCCCTAGCTTGCAGGAAGCAGTGGAGCACATCCCAGTAAAGAGTAATATGGAACCTGGCGGAAAAGGCATTGGCATTGGGCAACAGAACAAGCAGTCCTATGGTAGTCCTGGGTTTATTGTTACTGTTCTAACTTTGTATACACTTCACTTTGTAACAAAAGTGTGTGTGTTGGGGGAGAGGGGAGGATTGGAGCAGCTATACTATCAAAGTGACATTAGTGATACTGGCCATCTAACACCAGGGATTGTTTTAAATTGAGAATGCTATGATGCAGCTAAAGTTAACTCCCCCACAGCTGGACTGACCTGAAAGGACTATTATTGAACTGGGGCTTCTCAGACCCAGTGGAGTTTCCATATGGGTTGTATGTACCTGAATGTCCCTGAGTATTTCTTTATGGAAGACTGAGGGAAGCTGTCCTACTGCCTAGGAAATTGCTTACCTGAACCTCTAGACTTTGAGATGTCTATTGTGCCAGATTAGGATTCTTTTGCACCCCAAGACAGGCCATTTTGGCATTGCTTCAATATGTCACAGATTCATGATTTCACCCATGTTGCAACATAGAACTCAACTTTGAGTAACACAGATCTCAACTCTTCTACAGCTAAATAAATGGTCTTCAGCTGTTATAGTGGCTGGAAAATTCAGTATCCTTAGTCACTGTAGAATATATCTGACTTCTCACTGATCTCATACCTCTTTTTCCCTACTGATAGGACCCATCAGAGTCTTTGTTCCTTTGGTATAGCCACTGAAAACCAGTGTCCCCTACGTAAGACAAAGACATCAGAGGAACACTTTCTGTTCTGTGGTATCTGTAAGAGAATTTAAACATTGAAAAAAATCAATACTAGATGGGTATGATCAATTATTCATCTATAGTTTGTATTGCTTCAAGAAAAAAACTATTTTAAATCAATTAAAGCTCCCCATTTTAATAATCATTTAAAAAATTAATATTTTATATTTTCCTCAATTACATATAGAAAATTAACATTCTTTTTTTTAAAAAAAATATTTGAGCTCAAAATTCTATCTCTCCTTCCCCCTCTCCCTTCCTCCATCCCTGAGAAGCAATCTAATATAGGTTTTATATGTTATGTTCAGTCATGTAAATGGTAGTTCCATATTAATAATTATGTGGAAGAAAATTCAAACCAAAAAAAAGGAAAGAAGGAAGTAAAAAATAATATGATTCAGTTTGTATTCAGATGCCATCAATTCTTTCTCTGGAGGTAGATAGCATTTTTTATCATAAGTCTTTTGGAATTGTCTTCGATCATTGTATTGCTGAAAAGAACTAAGTCATTCATGGTTCATCAAACAATATTGCTGTTAGTATGTACAATGTTCTCTTGTTTCTGCTTACTTCACTATGCTTCCATTCATTAAGTCTTTCCAGGTTTTTCTGAAATCATCCTGCTTGTCATTTCTCATAGCACAATAGTATTCTATTACAATCATGCAACACAACTTGTTCACCAATTCCCCAATTAAAGGGCACCCCCTCAATTTCCAAGTCTTTTCCACCACAAAAAGAGCTGCTATAAATATTTTTTTTACAAAAAGATCCTTCCCCATACCCCCACTTTTTAAAATCTCTTTGGGATATAGACCTGGTAGTGGTATTGCTAGATCAAAAGGTATGCTCAATTCGATTGCCCTTTGGGAATAGTTCGAAATTGCTTTCCAGACTTGTTGGATCAGTTCACAGCTCTACCAACAGTACATTAGTGACCCCATTTTCCCATGTCCCCTCCAATATCTATAATTTTCCTTTTCTGTCATATTAGACAGTCTGATAGGTGTTGTTTTAATTTGCATTTTTCTATCATTAGTGATTTGGAGCATTTTTCATATGATTATAGATAGTTTTGATTTCTTTGTCGGAAAACTGCCTATTCATATCCTTTGACATTTGTAAATTGAAGAATGCCTTGTGTTCTGATAAATTTGACTCATTTCTCTATATTTTTGAGAAATGAATCCTTTATCAGAGAAGTTCGCTATAATGTTTTTTTCAATTATGATTACTGTGTATTTCCCTCTACTCTATCCCCCCAATTTATCCTACTCTCTCTCTCCTTTACTCCTGTCCATTTTCAAAGGTATTTGGCTCTACCTCCTCTTCGAACACCCCCACCCCTTTTCTTATCCACTTTTATTTTCCTATAGGGTAATATATATTTCTGTGCTCAACTGAGTGCATGTTACTCCCTCTTTGAAACAATTCTACTTGCCCCCACATTCTCTACTTTTCCCTCAACTGTAAAAGCTCTTTCATGCCCCTTTTATGTGAGATAATTTACCCTAATTCTGCCTCTCCCTTTCTCCTCCCAGTGCATTCCTTTTTCTCACCCCTTAGTTTTATTTTTCAAGATATCATCCCATCATATTCAACTCACACCTATGCCCTCTGTCTGTGTGTAGTCCTTCTAACTGCCCTAATAAGGTGAACGTTCTTCGGAATTACAAATATCATCTTTCCATATAGGAATGAAAACAGTTTAATCTTATTGAATCCCTCTTTCCTGTTTGCCTTTTTATGCTTCTCTTGAGTCATATTTGAAGGTCAAGTTTTTTATTCAGCTCTGGTCTTTTCAAGAGGAATACTTGAAAGTTCCCTATTTCGTTGGCTATCCATTTTCTCCAGAAAAGAGTATAATCAGTTTTGTTGGGTAGATATTCTTAGTTGTAAAACTAGTTCCTACCCGCATGTACAAAAATATTTATAGCAGCTCTTTTTGTGGTGTCCAAAAACTGGAAATTGAGAGGATGCTCATCCATTGAAGAATGGCTGAACAAATTGTGGTATACGAATGTAATGGAATACTATTGTTCTATAAGAAATGATGAACAGGCAGACTTCAGAAAAACCTGAAAAGACTTATATGAACTGATACTGAGTGAAGTGAGCAGAACCAGGAGAACATTATAAATAGTAACAGCTACAGTGTGGAAAGACTAACTCTAATAGACTTAGCTCTTCACAGCAATGCAAGGACCTACAACAATTCCAAAAGACTGATGATGGAAAATGCCATCCACATCCAGAGAAAGAACTATGGAGTCTGAATGCAGATTGAAGCATACTATTTGCTCTCTTTTGTTTTGTTTTGTTTTGTTTTCTCATGGCTCCTCCCATTGATTCTAATTCTTCTATACAACATGACTAGTGTGAAAATATGTTTAATAGTAATGCATATGTAGAGCCTGTATCAGATTGCATGCCATCTTGAGGAGGGGAGAGCAGAGAGAGGTGGAAAAAATTTAAAACTTATGGAAGTGAATGTTGAAAATTAAAATTAACTAATTAATTTTTTAAAATCAGTTATAAAAAAAACAAAACAAAAACTAGTTCCTTTGCCTTTGAGAATACCGTATTCCAAGTCCTCCACTCCTTTAATATAGAAGCTGCTAAATCTTTCAGCTGTGGCTACATGATATTTGAATTGTTTTGATGTTTTTTGGGTTGCTTGCAATACTTTCTCCTTGATGTGGGAGTGTTGGAGTTTGGATATGATATGATACAATACAGTATAACATGATATGATATGATATATGATACAGTACATTATAACATAATATTATATAATACAATATAATTATAATATAGTGTGACATGACATGACTTAACATGACACATAAACTACAACCACCTTGTAACTCAGTCATGCCAGAGAGTGAATCCTGCTCTCATAATCTCTCTACAACTATAGTTTTTTGGCCATGTTCACATACCAGCAATGTTCACATTGACTTCTCTTAAATACCTGTAATAGTAACATAATTTAAATATCCCCCTGTATTGGCTTGGTTTTTGGTTTGATTGTGTTCAAACCCAGAGCTTGTGAATCCCACTTGTGGGATGGACTTGTTGACGTGAAAAGAGAGGGCTGAACTGGGAGGAGCTGGTGACGTAAATTTAGAGAGATACAAGAAAAGAGAGAGGCAGAAGAATTTTTTGGAAGCAGCATCTTGGAGGCAGAGAGACAGACTGAGAGGATTGCTGAGGGCCACTTTGAATTGCACAGGACTTTTGAGAGCTGCCATCCAGAGCTGCAAAGGACTGAGGAGACATGGCTGTAATGCTGATACTTTGTCTGTCTGTTTTGACGTTGTTTTGCCAGATTTTTCCACTGGTGAAGGGCAGTGCTGTTGTTGCAGAGGTCTGGGAACCTTGCTGTTGGTTCAGAGCTCCAGAGACTGTTCTGCAGACAGAGAGTGAATTCTGTCCACTGGTGAAGGACAGTCCTGTTGTTGCAGAGGTCTGGGAACCTTGCTGTTGGTTCAGAAGCCCTGAAGAAGGATTTTCTTGTTGTATGTTTACAGAAATCCTGGAAGGGGGTTTTGTTAATGTTTTCAGGGGTACTAGGACTGTTCTGCAGAAAGAGAATGAATTAACGAAGACACTGACAATGTATCTTGTGGCCTTGCTAAGCCTTGTCTCCCCAGGAACAAAGATTGCTGAGAACTTGCCTCATGTCAAGATGAAGAAAAGACCTCCATTTGGGTATTAAATTCTGTGCTTAAGCTTGTTGTAACTCTGGGGTAGATTCAATGGTGATCCAAGGGTGGGGAACTTTTGACCTTTTTGTGCTCTGTGATTGAACAAATGAATGTACTTTACTTATGATTAGAAACTAATCTCCATTTGAGAAGAGGGGCTTTGTGATGGACTAAATGAATGTATAGCCTAGGGGTGGAGTAGTATTTAGAAGAGGGATTTTGTGATTGATTAAATGGATGTAATGTCCAGGGGTGGGGTAGTACTTGATTAAATCACACTTGGGGGTAGTACTTGGAGATTATTTAATCAAACTTGGTAAATGCTGTATTTTGAATTATGCTATATTTTGATTCTGTCTGTTCTTAATTTGTCACTGAATAAAATGGAGAGCACCTATGCTGGTATTTTGAACCTTGGGAAGTTGCCTTTGCTTGGCATTACAATACCTTGACCCATACAGCCCAGGATGTGAAAGACCAAGAGACATACCCTGAGGCAAATATCAGTTGCTGTCTTTCTCAATGAACAGTCTCCTCTTTTTTGCTAACACTTAGAGCTTACAAAATATTTGATTGATTGTGACTAAGTTTCAGGTAGCACAAAAAAGAAGAATGCTTAAAGAGTTACAATATTCCCTCTGATATTGTGGGAAAAGCGATGAATTTGGAGATAGAGGATCTAGTTCAAATGCTTGTTGTATTACTATTGGCAAGTCACTTAACCCTCTCTGGGTCTCAATTTTCTTTTCTTTTCTTTTCTTTTTTAAAGCAATTGAGGTTAAGTAACTTGCTCAAGGTTACATAGCCAGTTATTTCTGGGTGGGTGCTAAGTATCTGAGCCCAGATTCGATCCCAGTTCTCCCAACTCTTGGGCTGGTGCTCTTACTCACTGGGTCACCTGGCCGCCCCTCAATTTGCTCATCTGTAAAACAAAGGTGTTATACTAAATGACCTCTGTGGACCTTCCAGGTTTACATTTCTTTTATCTTTTGCTTCCTAAATACAATATCATGAACTGCTGGCTAACTCCACATGAGTGACAAATTAGAATGATTTTGCTATTATCAGTACTTTTAACTAATAGTAGCTTTTCATGACCATGCAAATGAGTCAACTCTTTCCTTTAAGGCTCTAAGGAGTAAATGTGCCATGATAGAAAGGACTTGAGTTCAGCAGACAAACACTGAATTAAATAGGTTTACTGAATCCTCTTGAAGCTAAATATTTGTCAAAAATCTATTACAAGTCTTGGATTAAACCATGAAACATCTGCTTAAACTCCAAGGAAATTAACCAAAAAATCTCAATTTATGATTTTTTTAATACTCATAGGATGCCCCCTCCCACAAGCATGGGCAGAGCCAAGATGGCAGAGTAGAAACAGGACTTCCATGCAGCTCCCGCTTCCACCTCCTCCAATTCATGTAAAAAATTACTCTAAACAAATTTTGGAGCTACAGAAACCACAAAATGACACAGAGAAGCTAACTTCCCACTGAAGACATTCTGGCAGGCCAGCAGGAATAGGCCAGAGCAGCTCTCTGGGAGCTGAGCCAAGATCAGCGTGAGCCCAAAGTTTTAGCCTCAGGGTGGCCACAACCAGCCACTGGCTGGAGGGAGTTAAAATCACCAGCAGCTGTGGTGGTTTCCAGAATTATCAACTCATAGATGCTAAGGACAAAGTGAGAGGTCAGTGCAATGTGGACTTTGGGAACTGGGAGTCTGGGAGTGTGGTCCAGCCTTTGCCCCTTGGAGGGAGAAGCAACTGAGGTGCTGCGACCATACAGCCACCACTGCATGGCTGCTTTAGAGCTCCTGGCCTGCAGATTGTAGGGGGGGCCAAGCACCCAGTCTGAGCACAGCAATCCAACTTTGGACAAAAAGGATCAAAGCATGGAACAGGAAAAAGACAGTGCAGTCAGAACTCCTGCACCAAAAGTTTCCAAGAAAAATATGAGCTGGTTACAAGCCATAGAGGAGCTTAGGAATGATTTTGAAATCTAAATAAAAGAAGTGGAGGAAAAATTGGGAAAAGAAATGAGAATGATGCAAGAAAATTATGAAATGAGAATCAACAACCTCACTGAAGAAAATAACATCTTAAAATATAGACTAACTCAAATGGCAAAAGAGGCTCAAAAAGCCAATGAGGAGAAGAATGACTTAAAAAGCCAAATTTGCCTAATGGAAAAAGAATATCAAAAGCTCACTGAAGAGAATCGTTCCTTAAGAATTAGATTAGAGCAAATGGAAACTAGTGACATTATGAGAAATCAAGATACTATTAAACAGATGCAAAAGAATGAAAAAATAGAAGGCAATGTGAAATATCTCATTGGGGAAACCACTGACCTGGAAAATAGACCCAGGAGAGATCATTTAAAAAATTATTGGACTACCTGAAAGTTTTGATGAAAAAAAGAACCTAGAAATCATTCTTCAAGAAATTCTCAAGGAAAATTGCCCTGATGTTTTAGAACCAGAAGGCAAAATAGAGGTTGAAAGAATCCACAGATCACCTCCTGAAAAAGATCCCAAAAAGAAAACTCCTAGGAATATTATAGCCAGGTTCCAGAGTTCCCAAAGGAGAAAATATTACAAGCATCCAGGAAGAAACAATTTGAATATTGTGGAAACACAATCAGGATAACCCAGGATCTGGCAGCTTCTACATTGAGGGATTGAAGGGCTTGGAATATGATATTCTGGAGGCCAAAGGAGCTGGGATTAAAACCAAGAATCACCTGCCCAGCAAAACTGAGTATCATGTTTCAGGAGAAAATATGGTCATTCAGTGGAATAGAGGACTTTCAAGCATTCTTGATGAAAAAAACAGAGTTGAATAGAAAATTTGACATTCAGATACAAGAAGCAAGAGAAGTATGAGAAGGTAAACAGGGAAAAGAAATCATAAGGAACTTATCAAATTTGAACTATTTACATTCCTACATGGAAAAATGATAATTGTAACTTATGAAACTTTTCTCAGTATGAGAATAATTGAAGGGAATAGAAATGTATATATATGCACATATATGTTTCTATGTATGTATGTGTATACATACACATATGTCTATATAGGAGGATATATGGACTTATGAATACATATGTGAGTGTGTGTATATATGTGTACAGGTATACATAGACAGAGAGCACAGGACCAATTGAATAGGAAAGGTTGATACTTAAAAGGTGAAATTGAGAGGTGAGAGAGGAATATAATGAGAGGAGATGGGGAGAGACAGAATGGGGTAAATTATCTCATATAGAAGAGACAAGGGAAAACTATTACAATGAAAGGGAAGAAGATGAAGGCAAAAGGGAATAAGTCAACCTTACTCTCATTAAATTTGCTTTAGGGAGGGAATGACATACACACTAAATAGGGTATCTCACTCTACAGGAGAGTAGGGGGGAAGGGGTTGAAATGGGGGATGATTGAAGGGAGGGCAGGTTGGGCAGGGAGGGAATTTGAAAACACGCAGTTTTGAAAAGGGAAAGGGTCAAAGTCGAGAATAAAACAAGTGAGGGGGTGGGTTAGGATGGAGGAAAATATAGTCAGTCTTTCACAATATATCCACTATGGAAATGTTTTGCATAACTACACATGTACAATCTATATTGAATTTATCTTCCCAGTAAGGGTGTATGATGAAGGAGGAAGCTAAAGAATCTGGAATTCAAAGTTTTAAAATCAAGTGTTTAAAAATATATTATTATTTTGTTTTTTTTGTTGTTGTTATTACATGCAACTGGGAAATAAGATATACAGGCACTGGGGCATAGAGATCCATCTTGCCCTACTGGAAAGTTGGAGGGGAGGATGGGGGAATATATAGGAGAGAGCAGATTGGGGGAGGGATATTCAGTGGGATCACTGCTTTGGGGTGGTGGGTAGGGGAAAAAATGGGGAGAAAATGTGTAACTCAAAATCTTGTGGAAATGAATGATGTAAACTAAAAATAAACATAAAATTTAATTTAAAAAAATTAACCTACATTTGTGCTATTTGGTGTTAATAGCTTTGTATGTAAATAGTACTATAAATTACACAAAGAACATTACATTTGTTAGCTCATCTGTTCTTCCTAACACAACCCTGTGATATAAGAATTGTTATTATGATCATTATATAGATAGGAAAACAGAGGCTTTGAGAATGAGTTTACTTAATTGGTCAAGTAGCTGAGATTGCATTGAAATCCAGACCTTCCTTATTCTAAATTCAGTACCCAATCCACTGCCTTTACCACATTGAGTTAGTAGATAGAACATGCCTCTCTTTAACCATGCATGGCTCTTTAGTACTCACATTTTCATTTGAATGGATGAATAATAGAATGATAGATTTGGAATCAGGAAGACCCATATTCAAATTCTGACTCAGAGCTTATGCCAAACACTGTGCTAAGTTTTGTGGATATTTATAGAAAGCACAGTCCCTGATCTCCAGGAGCTCACATTCTAATTGGGGAGATAACATATATTTTGCAATCAATGAGACATAGTGTCCTATTGGAAGAAGCATGAACTTATGGGATCTTGTCATGACTACCAATAACTATTTCTCTGACTAAGGAAAATCACCTTCGGGCTCTGTGCCCCCCTTTCTTCATTAACCAAAGGGGGACTGTAATGCTTACTCATATAACCTGTGTGTGGATCAAATGAGAAACTAGAGATAAATGTACCTTGAAAACTTAAAAGTATTATAAAATCATTCATATGTTTCCATGGTAATTACAATATAAAAGAACCCCATGTGATCTAATGGGTTAACATTATAAGTCATTATAAAAAATTTATTGCCAGATTTTAACTACTGTTCTAAAAAAGCTTTTAAAAATTACATGTAAAAGACCCTTAGAAATGCACACCTATATGGCAAATGAGAAGCGAAATGAAATGGTTAAGAGCAAAAGATAGTTTTAGAGGGTCCAAGAACCTGGATAGGAAAAATAATGACATCTTTATTTCAGCATAATTGGTTTATTATATAATCCTATGTTTATCTGGCCCCAGGAACTTACTAGCTGTGTGACATTGGGCAAGTCATCTAACTTCTGTTTGCTTCAGTTTCCTTAACTGTAAAGTGGACATACTAATAATATCTACCTTACAGGATTGTGGTGAGGATTAAAGGAGATAACATTTACAAAAAGTGATTAGCATAGTGCCTGACATGCAATAATGTTTAATAAATGCTTGTTTCCTACCTCCCTCCTTCCCTTCCTTTCTTCCTCCCTCCCTTCTTTATATTTTATTATATGCATTTAAAAGACATCATTTTGATAGGCTTTACCAGATTGCCAAAGGGGTCTGGTAAGTTAAGAATTCTTACTTTAAGGGTGGCTAGGTGGTGTAGTGAATAGAACACTGACCCTGGGGTCAGGAGGACCTGAGTTCAAATGTGACCTCAGACACTTAACACTTGCTAGCCGTGTGACCTTGGGCAACATGAATTGCCCTGCCTTCCCCTCTCCAAAAAAAAAAAAAAAAGGAATTCTTACTTTAGAAGGTAAATTTTATATAATCAATGAATAAGTACATGGATTCTTTCTATCACTGCATAGGCATTTATTGTGATTTGTAAAGTTCAAGGCTTTTAAGGATTATTCAAAGTAGTATAATAAAAATAATTCCTACTGCTCTGACATTTTTAGTTTTCCAAAGCACTATCAACACAACAATCCTGTAAGAGGGACTAGAAATAGGATTGTTGAAAAGTCTTGGGGGGCAGTACTCTCTCAAGTCTTAACTAGCATAGGATTGATGTGACTTTGCCCCCTGTGCTGATGTCCATGGCAGAGTGAGTGGCATATGTTTTTCCCTGCATACTTTAAGTTCTCCAGATTTATAAGGTAGATGACCCCTGGCTTCCATTCTCAAGGCACTTACATAATGTCTTAACTAACAGAGTTTCCCAAAGGACAGATTGCAACTGTGGTGGAACTATTCTCCGAGTTCTGTTATGTCCCATTCCACAACTGAATTTGTCCAAGGTGCAGTCCTACACTCTGCCCAGTTAGACATTAGTTAAGTAGCAGAGCTGAGACTTGAACTCAGATATTCTTCCTCCCAGGTCTCTTTCCACAATGAGATCCTGTGTAGATAAATAGGAAGAACCTGAACATTTGGAAATATATAGATTTGGGGTCTAAATGAAAAAGGGTGCTTGTTTCTGAACTTAACATCTGATAAATACCTCCCATTTAAGGTTTTGGTTAATGGTGATGAAAAACCCAGCTGGAAGTCTCTATGGATACTTAAAAAGAGGAAACTGCAAAACCAGCTTTAAAGCTGATTCTTTTTTCTTTATGTTTGAATTGAGTGCAGCCTGGGGAAATTGCTAGAATTAATTCTAGGAAAATTGAAGTAAGTTAACACTTATGTCTGAAAATCAACTTCCATGTCCAGCTATACAAAATGAAATTCTATTTTATGCTAGTCTACAAATCTTTACCTAATGCCCACTATGTATGAGCCATTATTCTAGACTCTGATGATAGAAATTCTAAGATGATAAAGTTCCTGAACTCAAGAAGCTTACATTCTACTAAAGGGAATACAAGTCCTACCATATTGACCATTTTGAAATATTCAGTGTGAGTATTTATACCTTGGAAATCATCTAATGCTACAAATCAGGGCTTGATTTATTGTTTTGTTGATTCTCTAACTTTAAGAAAGTAATAAAGATGTTATTTATGTAAATTAAATTTAAAATTGTATGCTGCTGTACATCCCCCCCACCCCACCAAGAGTCAATTATTAAACACTTATCAGCACACTCTAAGAGGATGTCATAAGTACACATGTAAATATAAGATTAGGTTAGAGACAGAAAGGGCAGAGTAGAAATCTGGACAAAATGTTCTAAAAAAAAATGGAAGGGGTAGAAAACACTTTTAAGTGGGTTGGAAAAATCAGGGAAGGCTTTAAAAAGAAAACCTGAGATCATCCCTGAAGGAAGAAAGACAGGGATGAAGTAGGAGGTTAGTGCTTTTTAGGCATGGGGAACAAACTTTGAGAAAACATGGAGATATAAGATGGCACATTCAATTTAGAGACCAGATTAGGTGATCTTTAAGACAGATCTTTTCAGATTTAAATCCTAATATTGTAATGTTACAGAGGCCACATAACTGAGCCTTACTTATAAAGTTGAAGAGTTGGAGAACTGAGAGGGATAAGAATTGATTGCCACCAATGGAAATAGGAACTGAAGATTTCAAGGTGGCTAGAGATATGTGAGGAATAGAGGAAGCAAGCTGGTGGGTAGGGGGAGGGAGATTTTTTGTTTCTGGTTATACCTCTCTACTTGTGATGGGCTACCTTTGTTGAGAAGCAGTAATAGATACCATTCCATGGCAGGAAGCTGAATGGAAAAATGCCAACAATGGGACCTTCTGTCTTCTTCCAAGTTCTCTTTTTCCTGGGTCATTCACTACTTCATGCATCAGTTGAACATCAAATGGAAATATATTTACTATATTCCTTTGCTTGCTCACTAGAGGAGACACCATGGAGAAATTAAAACTGAATTATGCCTGGAACTGCTGGGATTATTGTGAATTATTTTCTATCTGGGGAAAACCTGGATATAGGATAAACTGTGGACCTTTACCTACTATTTGGTGCCTCAGCAGGAATAATAGGCAGAGTCCTAAGCTTTTTAATTCACACAGAATTTGCAGCAGCATGGTAGATAATTTATTATGCATTGTTTATTCCTTTTATTAGTTCTATGAAATAAGTAATATACTGTATACAATACAATATTCAAGTCTACCTGCCTTTTACTGTAGGAAACTTACTCTATTATGCCAAGGTCACAACTAAGGTAGAGTGAATTATAGCAGTCAGGGAAAGACCTCCTGCCATATGAAAATCTCTAAAAGTTTGCTGGACAAAGGAATTCTGACAAATATCTATAAATTTCAAGCAGTCCACACTATCTACCCATACTCCTCTGGTTCCTTCATCACTGATTCTCACCATTCAAGACACTAATGATTCTCCCATCCTTTGGATGAATCTGCTTAATATATAAGTAATCTGTTGAGTGAAATCCTCAATTTTCTTCCTGATCTCTGTTTGCCCTCCCACATTCTTCTGCTTTCTTCTCAGTATGGGGTAAGTTCCTGCCCTTGTAAAAGCTTCATTATGAAACATTGTATTACTCTGTACTCATATACTTTCCTGGCAGTCATTGTCCTAGCAACTAGGCTTGGTCTCTACCATAACAGTATGAACTTTCTTTCTGTTACTTTTCTGCTTCTTTTTCTGAGTCAAATTCACAACAACCCTCTCTTCTACCACCTGAGAGCTGCCAGCTTTCTCTTCTAAAGGAGAGCCTGAATGCTGGAACACAGCCAACTTCATCTTCAATTGAGTTTCTCTTGTAACAACTTGTCTCTACTCAGCACCCTTAGTAAAACCCAGACCCTTGTACACACTGCCTCCAGCTCACTCCCTGGTTTTATTGGTATTTTTTGCAAACATGTTTCTAAATCTATAGGTTCTCCCTGCTGTAACCTTAGTTCCCAGTTTTTACAGAGCCCTATACTTTTAGACCACTCCCTTGCTAGGGAGGTATAAGGTAAATCATCCCATCCTGGGATATCCATTTCTTCTTCCAAATCCCTTCTACCTCCAAATAGAAGTCTGATCCTTTGCAATCCCATTCTCATCACCGAATGTAGTGCCAATGCAAAATTTACAGCACCCATGGTCACTATAAATATACCCACATGGTGCTCAATTGCAAAATGTAACAGACTCTCCATATTTAAGACAGAAGCAAAATTTATTCAAATACCAGAAAACTGAATCCCAAAACCAGTAAGCCAATTCCATCATAGTATCAAAGAAGTTAATAAGCCATAACAGCACAGAGACCCATACCATACATACAAGTCATAGGAAAGATGCTCCTCTTCAACTGGTTAGGAGAAGGTTCCCACAGAATTGAAGAAAGGTCTCTATTCTGTGATCTAGGACATGCCCTTTCTATGTTACTCATTGAATAAATAAAATTTATTCTTTGTGGACTTGAGTACTGGCCAGGGGAACTGATGGCCCCTCTTTAGGGTATATTTCTATATACTGACATTCCAGCTATCTCCATAGCAGCAGAAAAAAAATGAGCCAGATATTGACCTTCCAAAGATTTGTTTGAGTGGAGAAACGAGCAAGACACAAGAGATCTCTTAAAGTAACCTGAGACCTTCAAGATAGGAGGGAGCATTTGACAAGGATTACAAATTAGAAGTGTGGGGAAAAAATTATTCAGGATTAAGTAGAGCTGGTTCAAAATAAAGTGGGATTGCAAAGGGTACAGTGGAAGGGGGAAGCAAGAAGATAGGGACTGCAGTGGGGATATGTATGCACTTGATAGTAATGAGAATGTGGGGGAAGGTTTTTTGTTTTTGTTTTTCTCCTCCAGCAGATGGGTCTGAATCTACATGAGAGGAGCAGAAGGTAGAAGTTTGCTAGCCATAGGGCAAAGAAATATTAAATATAAAGAAAGCTTCTAGCTTACTTGTAGACTTATTCATCCCCAAGGTCCTAATTGGAATGCTGATATGAAAGAGATATCTGTTGATGATGTCACTGAAGTGTACTCTTTCTCAGTTGATTAGAAAGTGAATGAATGATAATGGTGACTGGAAAACTCCTCTGATGCAGAAGGCCTCTACAATATCTATTTCTATAGCTTCCATTTCCATATAGAGCCCAAACCAATGTCTAGTCAGGATTGTTGCATACTCATAAATAAAAATTTCATTTTGAGTCCACAATAGCCAAATGTTGTTCTCTTGATTTATCCCTGGGGAACAATCAGGGTTTTCATCCATGCATATCTTATGCAGACAATTCTGAAAAATCTAGGTCCTCTCCAAATCACAAAATATCCCTTGTCTCCAGATGCCATGCATCTGTGTCCTCTGGGATATCATAGAGCTGTCTATAGTACTCTCATCCAGGAAAGTAAAACACACACACACACACACACACACACACACACCCTGCAGTGATAATTGTCACCATAGCAGCTTTAATTTCAGCTCTTAAAAGTTATTCCTTGACATATACAAGATCAGTAGTTTCAGTGGACTGATTAGAGATGTTAGAAGTGAAGTTGTCACAGAAATAATGGTTCCTGTCATTAAATAACTTAATTTTTAGTTTTTTTTTTTAATTCTAAACTTAAAAGCAACCTAAATTAGCATTTCCATATACAGATTAGAGAAGAGAAATAGAATTATATGTGAAATTGTGAGTTTCTATTAAGGACAGCCTGTCTGTTTTCTTCTAAACGTAGTGTCTTCTTTCCATTAAAAATGCTTCAATGACCATCTTTTCTTTCTTTTCTTCTTTCGAAATAATTCTTCAAATCTTCAAACTTCATCAATGGGGGAAAAAAGGAAAGAAATATGCAATTCTTGTAGAAAAAAAAAAAGCTGCATATTTGCTGTGTCCAAAAATGTATGTCTCATTCTGCACCTTGAGAACATCACCTCTCTGTGAGGAGGCAGGTAGCATGTTTCCTCTTCACTACTCTGGAGATTGACTCTTGCTCTGATTGAGTCAAGTCAACCAGTACTTATTAATCTAAGTTCTTAAGTTTTTAAAAGGCTTTTTTTTTTTTTACAATATTGTTGCTACTTTATAAACTGTTCTCCTGGTTCTGGTCACATCACTCTGCATCAGTTTATATGTCTTATGAGGTTTCTCCAAAACCATTCCTTTCATCATTTCTTATATTGCAAGATTATAGCAAAAATGACTGCTTTGTATTTGCTCTTTTTCTTCTCCAGTCAAGAGATCAGAAAGCTATTAAGAGTAAAAGTTAGAGAAGGTCATATTAGTTTGCAAATGAAGAGGAAAAGAAAAATTTCCTTTACTTTTTAAAAATTAAATTTTAATTTTTAGAGAACAGAAATCTATTTTTTCTATCCATCCCACCTCATTAAAAGAAAAGTCTTTTAAACAATCTTTTATTCAAACTTTCCTCACTATAAGCACAGTGAAAGATGGGAACAATTGATTGCAGCAATTCTACAGAAGTATTTAGTGGGATGGAAATAGGAAGGGTGATGGTGGATGGCAGATGTAGGTAAAGGTAGAAGGTGGTTGGTATTTGGTAGGATAGAATGAGGGAGAATAGTGTTACTTGACCTGAGAAGATTGCACAGTATATGGAGGACAGATGAGTAAAGACTGAAATGTATACGTATCTATCATGTTGTTAGTTAGCCTTGGGTCTCTTCTCCTCATGTAATCATTGTAGTGGATAGAAAGTATTCAGTTTGGGTTCACAACCTGGCTACTCTTTTACTAAAAAATGTAATGGACACACGAGGGCATAGATGGAAACAAGTAATGATTAAGTATTCATATTTTATTTGGTCTACTACTGGTGGAACCATAGCTCTAGAGATTGAAAGGACTTCAGAAACTATCTAGTTCAACCCCTCATTTTACAGATGAGGAAACTGAGACCCAGGGATATCTGTTTGAATGGTATTAGTTTAGTTAGCTTGAAGTTTCCTATTACTACAGCAGAGTACTAGGAGAGAGGGAGTGAGAGAGTACAATGGGAGATAAAAACAATCACCAATGCCTTTAAGTAGTGAGGCTAATGCTAGAGGTCCATTGTCTTCGAAATGTTATACTCCATCTTGGTTTGTTTAACTTTGTGACATTAATTTCTCCTAAAATTATATATGTATATATTAAATACTTATATAGGCATATATGTGATTCATGTATGTGTTTATATACATATATTTATAAGGAATTAAAATAAGTTTAAATGACTTTTTTCTTATGATTATTCTGAGAATTTCATTAATGCCCTCTGAGATGACTGGGAATAGCCTGGAATATTGCAGATCTGAGGGCTGGAAACCATTGCTCTAATGCATGATGAAATACCCAAAAGATGGGAAAGGATAGAAGAGACACAGGTCTGAAGGTAATCTATATCCTATTAGAATTATTCATTTCTGAATAATCAAGAGTTGACTCTACTTTTTATAATGTCCCACAGGAGATACTTTTACTAAATGGAATCAAAGTTATTCTTTGAATTACAAAGTTAAAAGAGTTGTTATTCAAGAATGCCATCTTTTTATATGGAATTACACAAAGTGCTCCCACAAACATTATCTTATTCTTTTCTTTTCTTTTTTAAATTCATTTTTGAACTTAAATACAAAAAGAAAAAAAGAACATTTGCAGCACAACATAAAAAGAGAATTTAATATAAAACCATGAATTTACATTTCACAGTATACTTTTTTTAACTAAGTGATATATAATACACATCACTTTCAAAGCTACCTTGCTTTTTGGTGCTTCCTTCAAAATTTTCTTTTGGTCTCTGTTGTTCCCTGTTTATTTTTTTCCCCTCCCTCCCCCATTCACCCTAGAGAAGGCTTCCATGAGAACCAAATATGTCTGTGTACATGTATATGTATGTATATGTATATGTTTATATGTATATTTATATATGTGTGTGTGTATATGTAAAACCATACTATACATACTTCCATTTATCAGTTTTTTCTTTGGAGGTGGATAACCTCTTCCTTATAGGTCCATTGTAGTTGATTTGAATATTTATACTACACAAAATGACTTAGGCATTCAAAGTTGCTCTTAGAATAGTACACTATGTACAATGTTCTCATGATTTGGAGCATTTTACTCTTCATTATTTCATGCAAGTCTTTCCATGTTTTTCTAAAATCAACCAGCTCATCATTTCTCATAGCACAGTAATATTGCATCATAATCATATACCACAATTTGTTCAATCATTCCCCAATTGGGTCATCCCCTCAATTTCCAGTTTTTTGCCACCACAAAGCAAATATTTTACTTGATCTCTGTCCTGTGAGGGAGACAGGGTAGGCATAATCCTATTAATTTTTCCAATGAAAACCTGATAACTAGAGAAGTTGTATGGCTTGCCTCCAGTCATATATATATTAGGTAGCAAAACCAGGCCTTCTGATCCCAAGTTCAAAGCTAATCCTCCTAACTCCCAAGTTTGGTGCTCTTCGAAGTGTATTCTGCTACCCCATATACCTTGCAGAAAGGAAACCTCCCACCATATTGAGCTACTGCTGTAGGGAGGCGGTGGGGGGAGAGGGGACAAGGGCAGCTTAAAACTTTTACTTAATATCATAAAAGTAAGGTAATTTTGATTGTTGTCTGGTGACTATATTTTGAGTACAATCAATGTGCAAAGCATTGCTAGAGTACTACTTCACCAGCCTTAGAATGTCTAGAGGGCCACTCCCACTTACTTAATTTGTAGCATAGCTGCTAGGGAATTGGCTGAGCTATGTAGCTAGACTACTCATAATGAGAAATTTGCCTGGCCTCTTGAGTGGGTATGATTTGGTGACCAAAGATGGGAGGAAGGGACAATTGATAGATATTTGAGATACTCATTCCCCACTAAAATTACCAAACTGCTAATTTCAGAATTAACACATTCATAGTTTTACTCATCCAAGATAGTGCTTTGGAAAAGGCTTGTAAGACAAAAAACTAAGTTGAATGAATTGACATGTGATGCAGATTCCATTTACTATAATAGGCATTTATTAAGTAGTTACTAAGTGCTATGTTTGAGGGATATAGACAAAAACTGGAGTTTATATTCTACAGAAGGAAACTTCTTATACACAGATAAGTTAATAGAAAGTAATTAGGGATGGGTAGCAACACTGTCACCTGTAGGAATCAGCCCTCCTATAGGGGGCACTTCTTTTTTTTAAATTAATTTATTTACTTTTAGTTTTTCAGTTCCACAGTCCCTTGAGTTTCTAATTTTTTCACTCACTCTCCTCTCCCCCCTCCCCGCCATGGCAGCACACAGTCAAATATAGGATCAATGAATACCTTCACATTAAACATTAGTCAGGTTGTAAAAAAGGATTATAACCAATGTAGTGAACAATGACAAAGAGGAAGAAAAATTTTTAAAAAAGATAGAGACCAAATAGTTTGCTTCCGTCTGCATTCAGACTCTGTAGTTCTTTCTCTGATTATGGATATCTCTTTCCATCATGAGTCTTCTGGAGTTGTCTTATAACCCTGAATTGCTGAGAGGATCCCAGTTTTATCAAAGTTAGTCGTCACACATATGTTGTGTCTGTAATTGTGTACAAATTTCTCCTGGTTCTGCTCTTCTCACTTAACGTTAGTTTATACAAGTCTCTCTAGGTTATTATAAAGTCCATATGCTCCTCATTTCCTATAGCACAATAGTATTCCATTACATTCATATACCACAACTTGTTTAGCCATTCCTCAATTGATGGGCATCCCCTTGATTTCCAATTCTTTGCCACCACAAAAAGAGCTGCTATAAATATCTTTGTACATATGGGTCCTTTTCCCACTTCTATGATCTCTTTGAGATACAACCCTAGAAGTGGAATTGCTGTGTCAAAGGGTATGCACTTATTTATAGCCCTTTGGGCATAGTTTCAGATTGCTGTCCAGAATGGTTTATTCAGTTCAGAACTCCACCAACAATGCATTAGTGTTCCAATTTTTCCACATCCTCTCCAGCATTTGTCATTTTCCTGTTTTGTCATTTTAGCCCATCTGACAGGTGAGATGTGGTGCCTCAGAGTTGTTTTGATTTGCATTTCTCTAATCAATAGTGAATTAGAGCATTTCTTCATGTGCTTATTATAGATATCTTTAGTTTCTTCCTCTGAAAACTGCCTGTTCATATCCTTTAACCATTTATCAATTGGGGAATGACTTGTATTCTTAAAGATTTGACTCAATTCTCTGTATATTTTAGAAATGAGGCCTTTATCAGAGACAGTGGTTGTAAAAATTCCCAATTTTCCATTTCCCTCTTAATCTTGTTTACATTGATTTTGTTTGTGCAAAACTTTTTCAATTTAATGTAACTAAAATTATCCATTTTGCATTTCATAATGCTTTCTAATTTTTATTTGGTCATATAATCTTATCTTCTCCATAAATGTGACAGGTAAAGTATTCCTTGCTCTCCCAGATTGCTTACAGTATCAGCCTTTATACCTAGATTGTACACCCATTTAGATTTAATTTTGGTATATGGTGTAAGATATTGGTCTATGCCCAGTTTCTGCCATACTATATTCCAGTTTTCCCAGCAATTTTTGTCAAATAGTGAGTTCTTATCACAAAATAGGGGGCATTTCTTAAGTTGAGATTTGAAAGGAGCTAGGGATTTCAAGTGACAGTGGTAAGGAGAGAAAGGATCCCAAGAGAGCATCCCAAGAATAGCAGGCATCCTGCGGGTGGGGGAAGGTGGGAAATAGAAAGTTTTGTGTAGGGAGCAGCAGGCCACATTTTTATTCAAATCACTTAAAATCAAATAAATTATTCCCATCTTTTACCATCACACTTTCCCACTTGTTATACAACTTGGCATGGCAAGTTATTAAGGAAGTTTTCATGCTTACTATGTAAAGGAACTAGTGATATTTAACTTGGAGAAAAGAAGAGTTACATGGAGACAGGATTACCATGGGCTAGTTTAGCTCAGTGTGTTTGAGGAAGTTTGGAAAGTTATTCTAGAGTCAGAGTATGAAGGGCTTTAAATGTCCAATTGAGTTGTTTGGCTTTTTTTTTTTCCTCAGAGGCATTCATTGTGGAACAGCAATAACAGAGGCCTAGGGCTACAGATTCCTGTACTGGGATACTTTTCAGAAAGAACAGGTGTTTATCCTAAGGCCAGTTCTATGTGATGGGAAATGACACTATTGTTAATCTAAGTCACTTAGAATCAATTAAACTATTCCCATCTCCATTTGTTTTTATAGTCTGGGGATGTTGTTGAGGCAATTTTCATGTTTTCTACTGAAGGAACTAAGGATATTCAAATAGAAGAGAAGACAGTATGAGACATTATCAGTGTCTTTTAATAACTAAAGAGTTGTTATGTGGAAGTGGGATCAGGCTTGTTCAGATCAATGACAAGTGGTACAACAAAGAGAATATAATTAATTTATTTCAAAAGCATTTATTAAGTATATATTTTATATGAACCTATAGGGTTCATCTTGGGGGAAAGCCCTAAAATACAGTAGTAATAACTGAAAAGTCATAAAAACTTAAACTCCGTGAAAAGTGGAAGCCTGGACATGGGGACCTTATATTTTAGACACTGAGTCAAAATGTAAGATACTATGGTCTAGGAAAATGAAACAAGAATATTGTGACTGATACATGATTCACACGCAAACTTATGTTTGGGCATAACATTAGCTTAAGTCCTAAGCTCATTAATAAGCAGAAAGTCAAAAATATCAACCAGTCAGTAATAATACACCTCTAGCTCCTCTTGCCTTTGCCTGTTTTCTATAGTTACCATGGGGATATTAGGGTTCTTCAGTGTGGATTCCCAAAACTGTCTGACTGCTGCCCCAGAGGGGAGATTGCCCCTGTTTGTAAGTATTCATAATTTTTGATACTACCTATAATCAATCTAGAGTTCTGTGGCCTTTTCCTTTGGTAACAAAAAACACTGTGTGGTTGTGCAGGAAGTACAGGGTTCCCCAGCCAGAAGCATTGGGTTAAGTGCTGGAGATGAACATAGAAAACCAAGACAGTCCCTGCTCTCAAGGAACTTACATTCTATTAGGGAGAAACAATATACTTGGGAGGCTTCAGCTATAGATTAAATGAAAAAGCCCCATGGTACTTAGGATTTGGCAAGAAAGTAGATGGTGATGCATCTTCTTTTGGTGTCATTTCCATGGATAAAGCCATATATTTTTCTGCTCTGAACTTTGACTGTGCCAAGGACTTTGAAATGACAATTTTCCTAGCTGTCCAGTATTTGGGGCAGCTTGAGGGGATGAGGGTGCAGTACCTGCAGAGGAACTTGCCAAAATGCATTTCCACTGAGATTGCTACTTCAGTTATGGCTTAGGGGCTGGGTTAGAAGCAATGCCAGCAGTCTGGGGGTGGTGTGGGTGGTAGAGAACTGCTATTCCCAGGGCTGTTGGGCTCAAGGTGCCAAACTGTCTCCAGTGGGGTTTGAGGGGATGTAGTGTTTGAGCAAGAGGCAGACTTTGGTAGAGGCAGATTTAATTTTGATGTCAAGGAATTTTTCCTAACACTTAGAGTTTCCCCAAGGGGAAGTGCTCTGCCTCAATTTCAAGTAAATGAACTCCTCTCTCAGTGGAGATCTTTAAGTGTAAATGAGAGAATAGTTTACCAGGTATGTCTTTGAGGGGATTCTTGTTCAGGTATAGCTATGACTGGATGACACCTTCCAACTCTGAGGTTCAATGATTCTAAGGAAAAATTTACTTTGGCTGAGTAGATAACAGAGCCTCAACAGTAACCTAGTGGGCCCAGAAGTCAATTATTTTCTGTAACTGTGGTGCCAATCCCTTGCCTAGCATTGTCTAAATTGTTACACAGTCATCATTCTTTCCTATCTCTAATAAAATAAGAAGCAAGGGCAGCTAGGTGGTGTAGTGGATAGTCGGCCCCTGGAGTCAGGAGGACCTGAGGTCAAATCCGACCTTAGACACGACACACTTACTAGCTGTGTGACCTTGGGAAAGTCACTTAAACCCAATTTCCTTGCCTTCTCCCCTCCAAAAAAAAAAAAAGAAGCATTTATTAAGCATCCACTAAGCACTAGGGATAAAAAGAAAGACAAGCAGTTCCTCCTTTTAAGGAGCTCACATTCTAAAGGGGGAGACAACAGGTAGAAAACTGAGTGAAAATTTACTATAAACAAAGTAGATGGAAGGTAATCTAAAAGAGGAAGGAATTGAGGGAAGGGGAGATTTGGAAAGGCCTCTTGGAGAAGATAGGATTTGAGCTTAGTCTTGAAGGAAGCCAGGTGACCTAAGAGACGAAGAGGAGGCAGAGCATTCTAGATGTAGGAGCAGTTAATGCAAAGGCAGCTAAGGGAGATGGAGTGTCATGTTTAGAAATGGCAAGTAGACTGGTGTCTCAGTGATCTTTTACACTGATTGGGAACAGATATGTTGGGATGCACCAGGATGACAAAGAATAGATGTGTGCTTGTTGCAGTGTCTTGAATAAATTCTCTCTTACCGTCTCCAAGCTAAGTAAGGTATTTATTGGGGTGATGCACCCAGTGGGCCCTCCTCCCTATGGAAAACAGAGCACTTAGCCAGGTTAGGTGTCTGGTAAATATACAGTTTGACAGGACAGGGGGAAAGGGAGCTGGAGAAGGGTGTAATGGGGGAAGCATGGCTCTGTAATGCTTGGAATGTCAGGTAATCCAGAGTGTCTTTGTAAATGCATACAAATAAGCAAAGGGGACAGGAAAGGGGTACAGATAAGTCTGAGGTGGTATATCGTCAATGAAATACCCATAACAGCTGCTATGAATATGCAGACATATTTCCAGGGTTGAATCCCAAAATATAAATAACTCTCTTCCTCAAAGACAAAACCAAGATATTTATTCAGATACCAGAAAGCCAATTCCACAATGGTAAGAAAAAAAGTTTATACCTATCAACAATCCAGAGAACACTGATATCCCCAAGCCTTTCCTCCATTAGGCCTCCCCACAAACAAGCTCCCCTAGATAAAATTCCTCCCTTTCTCATTCATGCTGGCTGCTCTGCCTCAGCTTTTTCCAATTCTGCCTCACTCTCTCCCAGATATGTCTCCCTCTCTCTTCCTGCTCCACCTATTTGGCAAACTTCTCCCACTACGGGCTCCATGTGACTCAAGCTGTGGACTGGGCCAAAGCTCAAAGCAGTTCACATAGGCCTATTAAGGGACAGGGAAGATCTTCAAATTCCCTTAATATTATATTTGGCCCCAAGATCTTTTGTGTCTATTAATAGATCAATGGGAATTTAGGGGTAACTGGTACCAACATAACATCATGACAATATAGCAGGGATAACACAAAATAAACACATAAAACTATCTTAGGGTGGGAGCTTGAACACAAGCACCCCATCATTCCCCTCTCAAATGAATGGGACCACAAATCCCTTGGGGTAAGGGGAAAAGGTCTCTTCTTCTATAACTACTTCCTACTAAGATTAGACATAGAGCTGTCCCTGCCTCGAGAGGTCCCATTTGAGGAGTTGGTTCTTTAGTCAGTATTGGGAGCTTGGTTGATGTCAGGTCCAGGAGTCACACATCACAATTTTGGACTGAGGGCAACATCCAGCTGAAGCAGTCAGTCATCTACAAGTGGAGGGCACTAAGCCTGAAAGGAACAAATCTAGCAAACAGGTTAAAAAAAGACCAAAAGAATAAGGAGACAATAATCAAAAGCAGGGTAAATATAGTGTCACTTGTGGTCCTGGAGTCCATGAACCCACTATCATAGCCTTATTTATGGCAAAATATGTGAGTTAAGGGCACAATTTGGTAATCATTTTTTCCTGAATAAATAACGGTTATAGTGGTTGATTCCATTTTTCCAGTATAGGGTTAAATTGATATGAGGTCTATAATCTTGTCTCTGTACTTTTTTTTTTGCCTTTCTGGAGGGCAATTGGGGTTAAGTAACTTGCCCAAGGTTACACGGCTAGTTTTTGTGTGTGTGTATGTTAAGTGTCTGAGGCTGGAACTGAACTGAGGGTCCTCCTGACTCTGGGTCCGGTGCTTTACTCACTGTGCCACCTAGCTGCCCCCTGTCTCTGTACTTCTTTAATCTGAGTTGGGGCTTGGCTAGTTTCCTATTCTCCCTGCAGGTGTGACAAACTTGGATAAAATGATTCAGGAGGATTTGTAGGAGAAGTTCTTACTTCCCTATTCCATCTAATATTAAGTCCCTTTTCTTGGTACATCTTATATAGCTCATTAGTTGGAATACCATCTCTAAAATACCATCTTCCAAAATCTATCCCTGCTCTTAATAAAGCAGTAAACAATTCTTTCCTTGTTATTCTAGTCTGACTTTTAATCTGTTCACTATTTGCTCTTCTCTCTTGAGGAAATTTATATTTTCCCCATTCCCCCAATTGTGAATTCTTATCCAGCACCTCTAAAAGAGGATGCCCTATTTCCATAATTAGTAGAGACAGAATTATGTGTTTATAGGCAAGAGGAACAGACTTCACTATTATATTTCTATGAGGAACCGTTAAGGGAGTACTATAATAAGCATCAGTGTCTCTGACCATTGTTGCAGTTTTCATTACCTCTTCCTTTAACTTTCTCATGCAGTCTCTAAGCAAATACCAGGGTCTGTCTCCACTAGGCCACATAGAGTCAGTGAGATACTGTTTATTGCATTCCTTGGCAGCTACATCTAACAAATTGGTGCCCTCATTACCTCCCTGAATATGGTAATCCCTAAAAGCTTGTTGTACAAAAGGATTTTAATACCTATAAATTTCAAACATGTTATCTATCCATACTCCTCCAGCCCCCTCATCACTGATTTTCACCATTCAAGATACTAGTGATTCTCCATTTTTGGGGGTGAATCGACTTAAAATATCTGTGACATCCTGCTGAGTAAAATCCTCAGTGACTTAGTTAAACACTGTGTGGCTCCCCTGGTTCTCCTGCTTCCTGTGTAGTATTGGATGGACATCCACAGTCCTAGAAGCCTCCTCACCTATATTGTTTCATTTTCCTTCCATGTATCTTCCTCCCAATCAGGCCCACCATGTGCAAGTGTTACATACACCTTCCTCTTGTTAACTTTTTTCTTCTTTTTCTAAGCTGAATTCACAGTTGCCTTTTTTTTCTACCACCTGATACTTTCTAGCTTGCTCTTCTAAAGGAAACTTTGGATGCCATTGCATAAAAAGATCATGCAAATCAGCAAATCCTTTTCCAGCTGAATCTTTTCTTCCATCAATTTGTCTTTCCTTCTACATATAATACAATAACTTGTTAACAATACTCATCCTCCTCTACACATCCCTGCCATTTCTTTCCATGGTTCTATTGGTATTCCTTGCAAACTTTCTAAATTTCCTTTCTAAATCTCTGGGTTCTCCCTTCTACACATGCAGTTCCCAGTTTTCACAAAGTCTTGTGCTTTTAACCCATTCTCTCACCAGGGAGGAAGAAGATAAATCCTCCCATCTAAGGATACCCATTTACTTCCCTAAAGCCTTCCTGTCTCCAAGTAGAGGTTTCATTTTGCAATCCTGTTTTGGATGCCAAGTATATTGCTCTTCTCAGCTCTGCCTCACTCTCTCTTCTTGCTCCACCCTTTCTGATACACCTGTTTGGTGAGCTCCTCCCACCATGAGCTCCATATGACTCAAGCTGTGGGCTGGGTCAAAGCTCAAAGGAGGTCACATGGGCCTATTAAGAGGTAGTGAAGATCTTCAAATTCCCTTAACATTACAGGTGGGGATATCCATACATAGTCTTCTTTATTTGCATAGTATAGTGAACTCTTTATTTCTTCAGCAATAAACTAAAGCAAAGCATTCAAGAAACTAAAGCACAACATTCACAATAATATAACATAACAACTTATTACTAAAGTGGCCACATAGTCTTAAACAAAACATGTCACTTAGTAAGTCATACTTTCCTCAATCAATATAGAGTACTCAAGGAGAGTCTTCTTTCATCTTGACTCCAGGCTAACTTTTAATCATCCTTAAGCCAATTATCCTTAAGGGATAACAGAAAGTACAAACACCATCCACCTCTAGGTCATAGTAAGTTACAAAATTATCAGTCACTGTTGAGTACCTAAGTAAAGTCTTCTTTCATCTTAACTAGAGGCTGGCTTCCAAACTCCATGGCTCCTCTTTCATGGGCTGGCTGCTCCCAGATCTTGCCTGGATTCACACACAGGAAGCTCTCTGCTCTGGTTCTATATTTCAGCTCAAAGGGACTATTCCACTCCAAGCTCTTCTAAGTTTCTGTTTCTAGGAAGGCAAAGGTTAACAGAGCTACAACAATATTTACACACATTGCTGGCACTATCATCTCAATTCATTTTTCTATCTGACAAAGTAACATAAACCAGTAGACGAAGCTTCTGTCTGAGTAATCAAACATAAATCAACAGTAAAGTCCCAGGACTTCTGTAAATAGCAGTAAAGCCCTCTTTCAGGATTTCTATAAATAGCAGTAAAGTCTTCTTTCAGGGCTTCTGTATCATCAGTGAAGTCCTCTTTCAGGGGTTCTGGTCAGGTTCTCTTTCAACAGAAAAAATGTTTCATTCTGAAAAAGTAACATCAACAAAGACAGAACAGACAGACAGAGTGCCAGACATCACAAACATTCTCCCTTTCAGTTCACCTTGGTCCCAGCTCATGATCAAGCTTTTATCTACTCTGCTCCTTCCTGTTCCACCCTTCCTGTTCTAGCAAGCTCCTCCCACCATAGGCTCCATTTGATGATATTAGGTCTATTAAGAGTTGGGCAGGTCTCCAAACTTCCTTAGGCTTATTAAGAGCAACATGAATATATACTACTTCCAACAAACACTTGACACAATCAAACGTGAGGCTCAAAAACACTTGAATAGCTGAAACATGCAGCAAAGTATTACTTTGCTTGCTATTACAACCTCATATCTCACATTCTGTATCCTGTTTGTTCCATCTGCCATTATAACAACATGCACCCTACCACATCCAGGGTGGCTTGCTATAGCACACAGGTTCTTTTTATCTGCTTTATAAAGGAAAGATAACTTTAAAGGGGTTAACAATTCTACTTTAATTACAGAGAAAGAAGTGAGTATAAAAAATACAAGCAGAAGGGTTGGCCAGGTGGCGCAGTGAATAAAGTGCCGGCCCTGGAGTCAGGAGAACCTGATTTTGGTTCCAGCCTCAGACACTTAACACACACACACACACACACACACACACACACACACAATTAGCCATGTAATCTTGGGCAAGTTACTTATCCCCAATTGCCCTCCAAAAGGCAAAAAAAAAAATGCAAGCAGAGAAATTAGCACAAAGACCAATAGACAGGGTTCCAGCTGTCTGAACATAGCAACATGACTACATACTTTACATGTATCACTGGATTGAGGGACCACAGAAATCTGAGCAGTCAGAGTGGGGGGGAAGGGGGTAGACAAACAGTTACTAAGAGTATCTGAAGTGCCCACCAGAAATTATACACCAAAGCTCCCTCCCAGTTGCAACCTGCTAGAAGGGGACCCCTACCAGGGTCCCTGGAAACCCCCTAATAGGCCATAATAGTGAGGGAACATTTCACCTGTGTTGCTAGAAACATGCCCCAGATTCATGTCTGTTTATGTTTGTATCCAGGGGTTTGCTAGGTAATCAAGGCTTCACTAGAAACAGCATTAACAGCCCCACCCCCTTGGAACCACATTTTGTTGATTAGCAACACCTAACTCTATATAATTGTATCTTACAGAAGACTGAATGCTGTTTTCCCTATTGGGGAGGGAGTCACTGAGGTTAATAAACACTCCTATCAAATTATAATTGGCTGGGCTGTCATTTCCATTGTATTTGTCCATTTCATCTTGACCAGAAAATCAAAACATCCTTCTCATGAGTGAAACTCCAAAGCAAAATGCCAACCTCCCAGAATATATAACAAAGATTTGATTCCTGATTGATTCAGAACCAGGAGACACAAAACTTACTTGACTCAGCACAAGTGTGAATTAACAGGGTTGAAATCCTTCAGATGTTTACAATTTATCCTGAGACTGAGAAACTGAACTCCAACAACAATAAGAAAAAAAAACACAAAAATCCCACCTTGCTTAGGTTTACAGCCATAAACATTACTATCTGCCTCATCAGATACACATAGTGGCACGGGTGGGCTAAAATCAATGATAATGTGTGGCGTAAAGCTGGTCTGACCCTAGGAGTCTCTCACACCACCCAGAAAATGGAGTTGTAGATGAGGAACCAGGAGAACATTATCAGATGTGTGTCCTCCAGGCCTGGTAAATCATCAAGATAAGAGGCTGACCTGACACTGGGACCTCTGATCCAATGAGACTAGGCACAAGAAATCATCTAAAGAGATAACCTGGGTTGACTGTTTCTGGGGATGACACTAGAGACAGCAGCTGTTGTTGTTTCTCCTTCATTTTTCAAGAATAACAATGCCATCACAGGGTGATGTCTTGACTCATATGTGACTTGGATTTAATTGAGGCAAAATTGGGCAAAATCATCAGTCTCACTCTCTCTTCCAGAATGCAGAGTCAAGACAAAAGTCAAGATGATCTGTGATGGCACAGGTTGCAGTGGATGACCTTGGCATCTTTGATGTTTGACCAACTTCTAAGCTCCACTATACCTACTTTTAGCCACTTTCATGGCTATTGAAACAAACTCTTTTCATCCACCCAAAGTCAGAACACACTTGGGGTTAAATATCCCCTTAATTCACTAATGGTCTGTTGGTTACCCTCAACCTAGTTTTGCCCAACTGCCCAAATGATTTTACCAGGGTGTGACTACTGTGCATACTACAGATTCTTGGAGCCACATGTGAGAGTTGAGTGATAGGTGGACACTAAAGATGGATAAGCAGACCTGAAAAGGGCCAGTAAGCCTCACACCAGAGGTGCTGAATAAATGATAATATCATGGTATTTATCATTCTATTCAAAGGTTGCCTTCCTGTTCCCAGAGGTGGCTGAAGCTTTCTATTCATCTGAAAACAACAACAACAATAATGGAAAAAAAGACAAAGGAAAACCCCTTGAGGTATTTTTGACAAAGATAGAGTAAGCCTTTCTATCCCATAGTTGTCAAGATTCCATAAAGATTCAGTCCCTGTCCCTTCCATTTTGTTATAAGAGATTATTTTTAATATTATTGATAGATTTTGTTTTGACATTACATGAAATACTAAAAATACCTCTTCCCTGTCCCTACCCAGTATGTGTTTCCTTCTTAACAAAGATTTCAAAAGAAATTTAAATACTTCCACCAAACCAGTTAGCATAATATTCTACTGTGACACCATATTCCATACCCCCAGTCCAAATTCAGTTATTTTAATTATAATAAATTACTCTTTATTGCTCTTTCTCTTTAAAATATCATAGGCATTTTGCATATTATTTCCCTGCTTCTTTTTTCACTCTGCATCAGTACATAAAAGTCTTACCATGTTTCTTTGAATGTTTCATATTTGTCATTTTTTATATGCATGCACTACAGTTTGGTCATTTCCTAATCAATGGTTACCTACATGGTTCACAGTTCCTTGCTACCACAAAAAGAGCTGCCGGGAATATTTTGGTATATGTAGGAACTTTCATTCCAAACTGCTTTCCAAAATGGTTAGACCAATTCACAGATCCTCCAACAACATATCAATATTCCTATCTTCCTGCAGTCCCTCCAGCATAGCCTATTTCTAGCTCTTGTCAGTTTCTTGGGTGAAACAAGTTGTTTTGTCTTGAGTTGTTTTAATTTTAATTTCTGTTATTATTAGTGATTTGGAGCAATTTTTGTATGGTTATTAATATTTTGAAATTCTTTTTTTGAGAATTGTATATTCATATCCCAATATGCCTATCTATTGGGGAATTGCTCTTGGTCTTCTATATTACTGTATTGATTGGGAAAGCTTTTTATATTTTTCCATTGTAAATAATGCTGATGGAGGATGGGATCTGGATCCCTAAAAAGAAGACTCTCAGTCCTTGAACTTTCCCATACATTTCAGCAACCCTAATCACTGGAGTTTGCTTGAGGTCCATTCCTGTATAATCCTTTCAATTGTCCTTCCTTTGTGGCCATACCATTTAATTCCTTCCATTGTCTGAACCTGGCCCCACCCCAGGCTATTTGCCACTCCTTGGGTCCATTCAGATTTTCTTAGTCTTTTTATGCATAAAAGTTTCAGTTCCATCCTCATCAAATGTGCAGATTCTAAGAATCTCCCCCAACCAACTTGTGTTATAATAAAACCTTGTCTCTTGACTGAAGGAAGACTTGAGGTCAAATTCTTTTGAGGCAAACTAGCCTTGTACCCTTGCATTTTAGGGGTCCTAGCACTCCTAGACCGAATCATATTTGATTCCCTGACTGGGAAGCCCGCCTAATTTCCTCTAGCCCTCCTCCAGCCAAGACAAGAAGGTATGTAAGTCTTCCCACCCACCCCCATCCCTGTTGCAGCAAGCACCCTAGCATACCTAGGGTGGCTGCAAACAGTTTCTTAGATCTGCTTTTCTAAAAGAAAGCAACTCAAAATGTGTTAACAATCTTGCTTTAATCAATCAAACATACCATTTATCTAGTTCAGGGAGAAAAGTGAGCATCCCTAACTTCAGAGTATACAGACAGAAGTTAAAAGAAAACAGAAAAACATATCAAGCAGACAGGTCTCCAACCGTCTTGACCATTACATCCATACCTAGTAAATTACCAGAGAGGGAAGCATCAACATCTGTGTTTTCCAAGCCAGGGGGCTCTCAAAGGCTGCCCAGAGTGTTATCTGGTCAAATCACGCAACACTTCTCAAAGTGAGGCCCAAAGCAAAGCCTTATATCAAGCTTTATATAGCCTTCTCCAGGCTCAGAGAATGTAACAACCCTTTTGACCCACTGCTGAATCACAAAGTATCTCCTGAAAAACAAGCCTCCCACCACAGGCTCCAGGTACACTTAATCTAGGGGTAGGGAAGATCTTAAAAATTTACATTCCTATAACAACCCCCCACATTGGAATTCTGGTCAAGTTCTGAATATGGAGGGACAGACAAAGAAAAAAGGGGCCTCCCTTTCCCCTCAGATCAAAAAGAGGCAGGTTAACTAGTATTTAACCATTTCCTATCTCACATAAGGAGAAAAGTTTCTGTGTAACATGACTCCCACTAGGTAGTCTCCTGAAAAATGCACAAATTTGGCTAAAGAGAAGCCTTAAAAGTGAATCCTTGAAGGTCTCCAGAATGGGGGAGAAGGGATGAGGCACCACATCCTGACTCACCTGTCTGAAAAGTACTTTGCCCCACTTTGGATGTAGAAGCAAAGAAAGTTTGAGTAAAAGTTAAAATAAAAACCAACCTTTTTATTTTTTCCTTAAGATTGTTCTTCCTAGGGTGGCTAGGTGGTGCAGTGAGTAGAGCACTGGCCCTGGAGTCAGAAGGACCTGAGTTCAGATCTGACCTTGGACACTTAACACACACACCCAAAAAAAAAAAAACTAGCCATGTGACCTTGGGCAAGTTACTTAACACCAATTGCCCTTCAAAAAGCAAAAAAAAAAAAAAGATTGTTCTTCCTGTAGTTCAAGTCTATATCAATGCCAAATTTTGTTTGGAGATATATGCTTTTTGTAATATTAAAAATGGTACTCCTAATATGTATGCAATTTAGCATAAGTGATGTTATACTTTGCCAAATGCTTTTTTTTTTAAAAATCTATTGATATAGCAATGAGGAGGGTTTTGGGTTTTGGGGGTTTTTTTTTGTTTTTAATATAATTGTGTTAAATGTTTTCCTAATGTTGCAGTATGAATACAACTATGTTACAGTTTCATAATTTTTGAATATTACTGTAATCTCTTTTTCTTTGATTTTATTTTAAAATTTAATTTCAATATTCATAGATGGTCCAATGGATAGAGAGGTGGAACTGGAGTTAGGAAGACCTGAGTTCATAAACCTGTCTCACACATGGCTAAGACCCTGAGTAAGTCATTCAATTTCTGTAAGCTTCAGTTTCCCCAACTCTAATATGAGGATAATAATACCACCTACCTCCCAGGCTTGTTGTGAGGATGAAATGAGATAATACTTGTAAAAAGTGTTTACTGAAGTTGTTGGCATATACTAGGTGCTTAATAAACACTTGTATTTTTTTCTTTCAATCATGATATTGATCTATAAATCTCTTTCTTTGCTTTATCCTTTCCTGGTTTAGGTATTAGGACCAGATTTGTCTTATATAAGGTCTTTGGTCGGGTATTTCTTTTTTGTTGTTGATAATTTATGTATGACTACTGCTCTTTAAGGGGCAGCTAGGTGGTACAGTAGATGGAGTGCCAGGACTAGAGTCAGGAATACTCATCTTCATGAGTTTAAATCTGGGCCTCAGACACTTATTAGCCCTGTGACTCTGGGCAAGTTACTTAACCCTGTTTGCCTCAGTTTCCTCAGATGTAAAATGAGCTGAATAAGAAAGTGGCAAGTCACTCTAGTATCTTTGCCAAGAAAATCCCAAATGGTGTCAGTCAGAAAGGATTAATCAATCAGTCAAACAAGCAAACAAAAACCCATCCCCTCCAAACATTTGATAGCATTCAAATGTAAATCGACATACAATTCCACCCCCTCCACCCCCTCCACCACTTTGTTAGTTCCTTCTTGGCTTTTTCAGTTCCATTTCCTGAGACTGGATTGTTTAAGATCTCTATTTCATGCTGTTAACTTGGTCATTTTGAATTTATAAAAGTAGTCATCCATTTCCTGCTAGCAAATAATTATCATAGTAGATTATAATAATCCTTTTAATTATTACTATTACTTTTATTTTTGCTTTTTGGAGGGCGATTGGGGTTAAGTGACTTGCCCAAGGTCACATGGCTAGTTTTTTTGTGTTAAGTGTATGAGGCCAGATTTGAACTCAGGTCCTCCTGATTCCAGGGCCGGTGCTCTATTCACTGCGCCACCTAGCTGCCCCCTATTACTATTACTTCTTTATTGTGATTCTACTTTGTTCATTTTTTATTTTAGTAACTTAACTTTTCTGGGGGTTTTTTTGTTAGATGAACTAAAGGTTTACCTATTAGTCTTTTCAAAGAACCAGATTTTAGTTTTGTTTTTCATTTCCATATTCTTCTGATTTCCATTTTACCTATTTCTCCTTAGAGATTCTTTTAGAATAGTCATCCAATCATCTTTAGTTGGCTACTTGGTATCCTGAAAAGGGTACTGAACTGGGTTCTATTTTAGGGCTGGTTCTTTTGCTTACTCATGTGTGACTTCATGTGATCACTGCATGAACCAAAAGAACAATTCATACAATGACCACAATAATGTGAGAGAACAACACTGAAAGACTTCAGAACTCTTATGTTTAAATGATCAGTCATGACCTCAGAAGTCTGGTGGAGAAGCAAACATGCCTCTTACCTCTTACTAGAGAGGTAATAGAACAATGATGTGGGATATTTGGACATGACCAATGTGTGTATTAATTTTGTCTGACTCTACTTATTTATACTGGGGAAGATCTGAGTTCAAATTTAGCCTCGGATACTTACTAGTTATATAACCTTGGGCAAGTCACTTAATCCTGTTTGCCTCAGTACTGTCATCTATAAAAGCTGGAGAAGGAAAAGGCAAATAAACTCTCTCTCTCTTTAAATATATATACAAATGTATGTGTGGATAGAAAAGAAAAAAGTGCCAATAAAACATTTAAAAATATAAAAATGTCATGGCCTCTATAGGCCTCAATTTTTGCATCAGTAAAATGGAGATGATTATATTTACATTACCTATCTCAGGGTTGTTAGAAGGACAACACTAAAAAACTTTTAAGTGTTATATCAGTGTGTTAATTATTATAAACACTCTTAGAAGGGATATTAAACTATTATTTCTCACTCTCACTTTACCACTTTTGTGTGAATTCACTCATCAGAATCCCTCCTCCATCAGCAAAACTGTTGGCTCATTCATGAGTGCTGTGCATCTGGGAGGATCTGAAGTAGTATCTGAAATAAGGAGGACAAAGGAAAGATGGTAGCTGTCAAAGACAAACTTCCTACATTTTTTCCCCTCAGAGCCTGATGAGGGTAAGAAAAAATAAATTAAACAAATTCATTGACTAATAAGAAATGTTCTGATAGAAACAATAAAATTTTAGCTTCCATCCCATGGATGGGCAACTAGGTAGTGCAGTGGGTAGAGCACATGGCTTAAAATCAGGAAGACTTATCTTCCTGAATTTAAATCTGGCCTTAGATACTTATAAGCTCTGGGCAAGTCACTTAACCCTTTTTGCCTCAGTTCCTCATCAGTAAAATGACTTGGAGAAGGAAATGGCAAATTACTCCAATATCTTTGCCAAGAAAATCCCAAATAGGGTCAGGAAGAGTTGGACAGGACTGAAGTGACTGAACAACTACCTAGGCATATAGTGCAGAGACTATGTAAGCTTGCCCAAGATCTATGCAAATCATGTAAATACCATCCTGGCCCTTCTGAATATCTTATAATTCCTGAAAGAGGTAACTTGGTGTAGCAGCAAGCACCCCAGAGTCCCCAGGGTGGCTGCAAACACAGGTTCTTAGATCTGCTTTGTTAAAGGAAAGCAACTCAAAATTGGTTAACAAGCTTACTTTAATCACTCAAATATGTATCGTTTACCTAGTTCAGGGGAAAAAGGTCAGCACCCCGAACTTCAGAGTATACAGACAAATTATCAAGACAGAGAAACAGACAGATCAAGTAGACAGGTTTCCAAACTGTCCAACCATTACATCCATACCAAATCAACATCTGGATTTTTCAAAGCCGGGGGGCTTCCCAGATTCTCATCTGATCAAATCACAGAACACTTCTCAAAGTGAGCCCCCAAAGCAAAGCCTCACATCAGGGATTATATAGCCTTCTCCTGGGTCAGAGAATATAACCAACCTCTTGACCCACTGCCCAATCACACAGCATCAAGATGTGGGCATTCCTGAAAACCGAGCCTCCTGCCACAGGCTCCATGTGACCACATTCAGACTATTAGGAGGCAGAGTATATTTTCAAATCAAGGAAGGTTCTCAGAGTCTCTTAAGCCTATCAAAGGGCCTAAGGGCAGGGAAGATCTTTAAATTTGCATTTCCATTACACTTGGGAAAACCATAACAGAGACTTTATGCTACAATTTGTAAAAGTGGAGACTTAAATGGGCGGGGGGGGGGGGGGGGGGGGGTAATATGGTTTCTTAGAGACCCTCTGCTAAAGTATGTGCCTTAGGCCTCAGCTAGGTGACCTTGGGGGGAGAAAAATGAAACTCTAGAAATCCTCTTGTCACTCCACCTGCCAAATCAGGGAATGTTAACAGAACAGCCAATCAATTTAAAAGATTACATGAGGAAGGGGAGGGTTGTAGTTTTTGCATGGTTTTAGGTTATATAACCCAGCTTTGGCTTCTATAGGGTGGCCTCCTCTCCCTGGATTTCCCAGTGACTGGACCGCCTGCTTCTCATGAGATTCTAATAAAACTTTCTACCTTCACCTTGAGAGGTCTACAAGTAGTCAGTTTGGGTGAAGGTCTCTGTACCCGACACAGTTTTGGGGGCTCGTGTCCTGGGATCATGTGACTCGGCAGGGAACGACCACCACCCTATTTGGAGGCAGGCGCCCATGGGACACTTTGTTCCTGTGGTCTCCGGAGCAGGGTGGTGTTTCTCCTCTCTGCCCAGCAAAGTACCCCATCTGGAGAGACTCAGTGAAGGAGAAAGTGAAAGTGACAGATCCGAAGCTCCACGTGCAGATGTTGGATTGATTGAGTTCACAGTCAGGAGAACCTACCTGAGTGTAGCCCGAAGGTAAGCACTCAGGAGTCTGGGGGTAAATTGGCCGAGTTGAGGGAGACCCAAGGGGAAGAGCATCTCATGTAAATTGTTTGGTGAAATGGACTGCAAACGACCGCAGGGGAAAGGACTCTCCAAGAACGCTATCAGGTGACTGCTGGCAGGAGGGCGACCGCTGTCCAGATAATTTGGAATATAGAAGAGTCTAAGGGCAGTCCTCATCAAATTATGGGGAAAACGTAGTCCAAACGCCAAAATCAGGAGCAATGTCAGGAAGTGCCAGCTAGTAGTCCCTTGGGAGATAGGTTACAGAATTGGGATGAGCTGCCAAAATATAAAGGGAAGGATAAAAAAAAAATGATCAAGTGAAACTGGCTTGTATATTCATTCTTTGTGTTTCTGTGTAAATTGTCTTTCTGTGTAACAGCCTCTGTGTGTTCTTGGAATGCAGCTTTCTCTTTGTCTCCCCCTCCCTCTTCCATCAGGTGGATTAACAAAAAAAAAAAAAAAGAGAAATACTTGTTTAGGTTATATGATAATAAATGCAGGTCTAAGAGTGTAGGCGAAGTATCAGGTCAGAATTAGAAAGAAATAGGGTATGTGTGGTTTTAAAGGGGCTTCAATCAAAGTCCAACAGAAGAATGAGTAGACAGTAGAAAAAGCAAGGAAGTTTAAGCATGTAGCAAAGAAAGGAACATGGGTAGGAAGTTAAGATAGGTATAAGTTATTGCTATTGTGAACAGACGTTTTAAGATTTTTTAAAAATTTTAAAATCTCCTCCTCTTCATTCCACCTTGACCAAGTGGAGTGAGGAGAAGGTGATAAGAAAGGGAGGGAATCTTCTCCCCTCAGATCAAAGAGGCAGGCAGACAAATATTGAACTATTTCCTACCTCACCTAAAAGAGGAAAGTTTTGTGTATCAGAATGCAACTGAAAGGCAACTGAATACATTCTGGTCATTTTTGAAGAGTGTCACTCCTAATTCAATGCTAAAGACAAATACTATTTGGCACTGAGGCAAATTAGGGAAATACATAGATCTGTAAAAGAGACACTTCCGAGGTGAAACTTTGAGCTCTCCAGTACAGAAGGGGACACCAGGATCCCACTCACTCAACTGGCAGATTCAAAGCTCTCACTTTCAAAGAAGTTTCTAAGGAGTGATAAGTGAAATTTATGGGAGTAAAAGTTAGAACAGCTAAAAACATTTGAGAGGATTTTGTTAAAGCCTCTTCCACCAGATCAGATTAAGGAAAGAGAGTGCTGAAGAATAGTAGGGAATTTGAGTTACCCTCCCCCACTTGAAAAAAAGGGGAGTGAGGCATAGCAGCTATATCGAGGACCCCACTGGCAACAGCCCTGGGCCCCTGGGTATCCTGAAGCCCACACCTCTAGGAATTCAGATGACCCTCTCTCCTTTCAAACCCCCAGGTCTACAACCAGGCTCTGCAACTGTGGGGAGAGGAGAAAAGCTTCTGCATTTGGTTTATGTATCACCACATTCATCATCTGTGTGAGATTCCAGAATGTAATTGATTTCTAGTGATAAATTGATTGGTTTTATGGCACCAAGAAAACTTTAGCTCTGTATAACTTAAAAAACTGGAGTTTTAAGATCACCAGATTGGTAATGCATTTGTTTTTATTTAAAAGTTCAAATTTAAGAACATAATAATTGTTTATGATATTGTTACTGGTAAACAGTTGTATTATCTATGTTCTATGAGAAGCAGTTTCTCTTAAAGTCTTGGAGTATTGTAATTTGGGAGATCATAAGCTTTCTTCAAATCTGTCTTTGTTTAAAAGAAGTTTCAGTTAAGATTGTTTAAACTTGTAAGATTGTTAACGAAGTTGTTTGGCTACTGTTTTAATGCAAAAATCTAAAATTGTTAATTCATTACTGTATATGGAAAGGGGAAAACTGGATGAAAATTTTATTTTGACTAGTTCTGCTCATTTAGAACAGTCCTCCTGCATGATGTTGTATGATGTTGTAAAACTGCCAAAGCCCCTAGAAATTATCTCTATTAGGCAAGGTCATTCAGTCTGGGAAGGGAGCTTGTTTTAGTTATGAAGCTCCTAAACAATAAACTTGACTTGCTGAGAAGTGGCAAGTCTATGTGCAAAAGAGTAAAAAGAATCTCTAACAATTGGCTTTACCAGGATGAGTTCAAAAATTGTGAAAGGAAAGATGTTAAAGGGAATCCCTTATGTATGTGAGTACTGGTAAATCTTTGTGGTATATTGCAACTCAATGAGAGTAAATGGATGTTAAGGTAAAAAGGTTTTGAGACTATTGTGCATGTGGATGCTTTGTCCAATCAGGTCCCTATTTTTCATCTTTATGGCAATTCAATGGAAAGTTAGGCATAAGGCAAATTATGAAATTTTGCTGTTTTAACCATTCGTCCAGAATATTTTTGAGAATAATTGGATACATAATTAACTAGCTTTTGAGGTAGACATTAACTTCTTTATTTATTTACTCTAGGATTTCAATACAGAACAGTTAGTAATAGAGATAAGAAGGTTGAGAAGATAAATGAAGATTTAGTTAGAAATGGGGATTACAGTGTGAGTTCAGATTAAGCATAGTCCCAGGAAGATAGGGAAATTTGGGAAGTAGATGCAAATCTATTAGAGCAATAATTTATAATCCTGTTGGGAGATTTGATTTTTATGAACAAGAGTAAATATAGATATGAATACAAGTTATTTGAGGCTCTCTTTAGAGATGTTCCTTAACCAATGTGAGGTTATAATCATATCTTAAACTGATTGTTGGAGCTTGTTAAGATTTGATGGGACTGTTAACTGACTAATCCTCTGAGTCTAACTCCAGGTATGGATATTAAGAAAGGCTGTCCAAGCTATCTGAGCTATTGATCCATGATGCCAGACCCCATGAGGTACGGTTATTGAGGTACGGTTATGGAAGGCCTGTAAAGTATGGATATGGAAGTTTGGGAGAATGACTGTTCCATATGAGGTGAGGTAGGATTCTCCTGACTTGACCCTCCCAGTGACACCTGACAGACTCTGAGCTTGGCTCAATGAAGATGGCAGCCTGGTATACGTTTTGCCTGGAATTGACATTCTGAAGTTGGGGAAAATGGTTCCTTCATTACAGTTTTGTCCCTATTCTTGGTGGCAAGTTTCAATAATCAAAAGTTTTGAAAACACAACAATAAATCTATTAAATACTTGATTCTGGGACATCTCACGTTACTATAAGATAAAGCTATTAGGCTTAGGATTTAGTATAGGTATTCCTGTCTTGGTAATAGTAGAAGGACAAATAATAGATCAAGGGTTTGTGGGAATGTTATTCTGTTATTTAGTTAGTATCACACTTGTCTCAGCTTTCTCATGATTAGTCAATGTTAAAAGGAGGATAGGTTTTATACTTGGTAAAAATTTTTAATTCTTTGAATTGTGAGCTTAATGTGAATCCCTTAGTGAAATCCCATCCTCCTAGTGGAGGAATTAATAATGGATTAATGTGAAATATAAAACAAGCAAACTGATTTTAATGTGTGATCATGACAATTGACCAAGATTCCAATTTCAATTTTGTAAGAATGATAAGGGTTCTGGAGTGGTCATTTAGATTGGTTCCAAGGTTCCTTTTGTAGGTAAATGAATGAAAGAAGGTGGAAGAAAGCAAGGCTAGGATGCAGAACTGAAAATGGGATGACCCTAAGCAAAGACTTCCATCAGATGGTATACCCTTGCCAGATAACAGTGTGAAAAGAAACTTTGGGACTTCAGAGGGGACTTGTTTCTTACTGTTTTCTTTTGAATCTCTGTACCTGCAGTCATAAAGGGGGCTGCCCCCTTGTATGTTGTTAATGCAACGAGGGGAATTAGAATTAAGAAAAGTGGGGAAATTTCAAAGGTATTAGACTATCTTTTAGCTGAAGAAGGAGGGGTATGTGAGAAGCTCAACTTATCCAATTGTTGCATGAGAATTGACAATAACAGAGCTGTAGTCACATGTACCTGTACAGATTTGGCAGTCACCTTTTAATACATCTTGGTGGTACTGGTTTGGAGGAAGTTAGTGGAAACAGGCCTTGTGGTTTCTGCTTGTAGCTATTAGTGGGATTATATTGATTCCTGTATGCCTCCCGTGTATGATCAAGTTGATCACAAATATGGTGCAACCTGCCCTTGCCAAAATGATCAGATTGGAGACAAAGACTACTGAGGGAATTAGACTGATGTTTTTAAAAAGGCAAGGTTGGGAACTAGTACCTACCACCACAAGGGATGAATCAGAAGGAACCGGTGACTTAGAGAAGCGTTGTGAAAATATGCTCCGATTATTTGAGGAGAAGGAATGTGAAAGAATGCTGAGAAATTTCTAATGAGAAACCACAGTAGGGTATAGAAGAGGAGGGATTTTGTGTGTGTGTGTGTGTGTGTGTGTGTGTGTGTGTGTGTGTTTGGGGGGGGGGTAGGTAATATGGTTTCTTAGAGACTCTCTGCTAAAGTATGTGAAGCCTTAGGCCTCAGCTAGGTGACCTTGGGGTAAAAAAATGAAACTCTGGAAATCCCCTTGTCACCCCACCTGCCAAATCAGGGAATGTTAACAGAACAGCCAATCAATTTAAAAGATTACATGAAGAAGGGGAGGGTTGTAGTTTTTGCGTGGTTTTAGGTTATATAACCTAGCTTTAGCTTCTATAGGGAGGCCTCCTCTCCCTGGATTTCCCAGTGACTGGACCATCCACTTCCTGCAAGATTCTAATAAAACTTTCTACTTTCACTTTGAGATATCTCCAAGTAGTCAATTTGGGTTAGGGTCTCTGTACCCCACACAGTTGTAATGCCACACAATCAGCAGTGGCAATTTTTACTTTTTCCTTGACAATATGACAGTAATTGAATCAGGAAAATGTGGCAAGTCCTTAATTTAAAAGGAAGGAAAAATAGAATTTGGTGTTTTTAGAAATATACTTAATAAGAACTTGAATGGATATATGGATTTCATAAAAACTGGAAAATAGCAAGGGGCATCCACCACCTAAGTGCCTATTTAATTCTATCACTGTGCAGAAACATGAGTTTGGGCAAAGTAAAGACTAAATTTGTTACAGAGTTCAAACAAATTATTATTATACAGTGTATGGGGAGACTACAGTAATGTGTCTAGACACAAACTGCTCTTACATCAAATTTCAGGGAAACCAGATTCAGTCTAATCCTGGAGAATATTGAGTTAGGATGACTACGTGGTTTACTGAGATCACTATGGAGACTGATTTTTCCCCTTTACTGGGAATTAAAGTGGGAAGGCCAGTTGGGATAGATGAAGCAGGAAGGGAGAGTTGGGGATAGATTGCCTTGAGGCCTCATAGTTAGGATGCAATTGAAAATAGGGAGTCAGAGGAGAGGATCAAATCAGAGGCATGGATTAAGAGGAATTGGATGAGAAAATAAACATCAACAATGGATGATTGAAACTGAATCTCAGTGAAGGAAAGAAGACTTTTCCAATCTAGTTTTACCCAGTGTGGTAGGTAAGCAGTAAACTAGTATTAAGAAAAACTGGATGGGGGTATTTTAGTGAAAGTGAATTTGGAGTCCTGCCTTTGACCATTGGCTTTTGTGTTTTTTTTTTTCCCAAGTACAATAGAAGAGTTGAGGGGTGGCTAGGTGGCACAGTGAATAGAGCACCGGCCCTGGAATCAGGAGGACCTGAGTTCAAATCCAGCCTCAGACACTTAACACAAAAACTAGCCATGTGACCTTGGGCAAGTCACTTAACCCCAACTGCCCTCCAAAAAGCAAAAACAAAAACAAACCAAAAAAAAAAAAAAACAATAGCAGAGTTGCAACTAGCTGTTCTCTCTCTTCACTGAGGAGAGAAGAGGAGGAAATGAAAATAACTTGAAGCTCCTTAGGGTCTTGCTTAATCATAAAAAAGTTTCTGAAAAAAAAAAAAAAGGCAGGGGGGAGGTTGTAATCCCTCACTGTGCCCTGGTTGGTCTATGGCTGAACTCCATTAAGGTGGAAAGGCAACCTAAACAAGGCTTTGCCTTTGAAAATATTTTTGCAGGTTCTGACATTTACATTTTGACAAATGTGGGTTACTTTGGGCTTAGTGGTTTTGGAACAGATCCTTTTTTCGTTCTGTCTCTGTCTTAAAAATCGTCTTTTACTAAATGAATATCACAGACCTGAACAGCTGTTTATGACTCTGAGAGCATATGTGCTACCATTCCAAATTAAATGGCTCAAAGGATGGGAATCTGCTAAAGAGGGCAAGGGGAAATAATTTCATACTAATTAGACTGCCTCCTATTAAAAATCTTGAATGAATTCTTTGCTTTCCCTATTAACAGTTGCTGGTTGCACTGTATTGTGGCAAAGAGTCTTTCAGGCCCTGCTATGTTAATATCTTCTCCTATCCTTAGAAGAGAAAACCAGTGAGATGATGAGGGTTGATAAACATGGTTTGAGTCCTAAATCAAGCTGAGTATTTGAAAAATTCCAAGCCCACTTCAATTTAAAAAGATATAAAAATGATTTCTTAATTACACAAGACCATTGAAATGTGTAGCGTCATGTTTGTCACCTGTTATCTTTGATGTTTTTATTTTTGCTATTTCTTCTTAGAAATAATAGCAAAACAACAACAATAATAATAACAAAAATTACTCCAGGCAGCTGATATCAGGAAATTATTTGAAGCATCCAAAATTCTGCCTGCATCGAATTTCAAAATGTTAGTGTATTTTGGATTAGATTCAAAAATACAATGCTGCCACATGATGCCATTTCATTACTTTATGCAAAATATCTCCATTTTTGCATCAATTAATTCCAACTCTTTAGCTTTCATTCTGTGTCCTGTGCAAAATGTGGTTTATCATTGTTTCCCTAAAAACAACACATTTGCAAAGCATATTTTTGAAAGAAAATAGGCAAATACATTGGCCTTATTAACTGGGATTAAACCAAAGTAGACTTTCCAGTAACAATATATACCTTATTAATATAAGATTTCTTAACCAATCATTTTATTACACATAGCTGCCATATATAAATAAAAGAAGAAAGTTCTCTTAAAGCTAGTTTTGTATTTTGGGGGGGTATTTTTCTTTCTGTATTATTTCAAAAACATATGGACTGAACCTACAAAAGGACCCTGAAACACTTTACAAATGGACAAAATAAAATCCTATTCCCTTGTCAGAAGGGATTACTCACCACTGTGAATGAATGGGCAAGTGACTATTCACAGGAGTCCTAGAAACTGCACATTTCCTGGCAAATTTTTTGACCAACAGTAAACAACACTTTGAGTCTGCTTCTTTCAGTGTCTCAGCTAAGCAACAATCCAATTATATCAGTTAGACACCCTTGGAAGTGGCTATAACTTGCTCAGATCACATTTACCCCAGTGAAACAGTAATTTTCTGCATGAGATTATGGTAGCCTTGAAAATAGCAAATTTTTGGGTGGCGCAGTGAGTAAAAGTGCCGGCCCCAGAGTCAGGAGGACTCAAGTTTGATTCTGGCCTCAGACACTTAATACCCACACAAAAAAACTAGCCATGTAACCTTGGGCAAGTTGCTTAACCCCAATTGCCCCCCAAAAGGCAAAAAATAAATTAGCAAATTCTCTTCTTGCCCAGGGCTAGTATACTATGCCAGTTGAGAGTCCATTCATTATTCTAGGGTGTCTCCTTATAGAGGGAGGACTGATAAATGTGTGGCTAGTACATGCTGATGGTACAACATTTTATCTTTTTTGTTTGTTTGTTTTTTCTTGGAGCAGGGGAGAGGTTAGATTATACATCAGAGATCAGTGGTGATATCTATGTTTCTTGCACAGACTTCCCTATGTTGGAAAATTAAATCCTTTCTTGGGAACTCTGACATCAATTACCTTGACCCTTATAACTCTTTTTTTCAAACTAATGTCTTTACCTTTTAAGCCTTTTAAACTTATAGGCAGAGTTATAGCTAGGGTTGGGCTACTGGGGAGCTGATACAGGGGAGGTAGGGGAAGGGTGACAGTGCTTCCTTCGAATGGAAGTCCACCGTATTTGTGCCTTGAAGTCCTCTATTAGCCTATATTCCCTTGGGAGTGGGAAAAAAGTAGACCTCAAAAAGGATGAGAATGTGGGGTTTGGGGGTGAGGAATTAGATAGTCACCTTTCTGTAGAACTAACTCTGTAAGCTGGGCTATTTCTTCCAAGGCTCACCTGTGCCATTAGCCACTTCCATTGCCACCTACACCTCCCCAAGTGACTTTTCCCCAGGTGCTGAGATTTCCAGTTGTAACAATAATTATAGTCACCTATTTTCAGTGCCCTCTGTGGATTGCTTTCCCAGGTTAGCTATGAGATATTAATAATAATTATTATTTAGCATTGATATCTAGTATTTATGTAATATTTTAAACTTTGTAGATCTCTTTACATAAATCATCTCATTTGCATGTCTTTATAATAGCCCTGGAAAATAAGTGCAACAGGATTTATTATCATCATTTTGTAGACAAAGAAAGAGGCCTAGGAAACTTAACTTATCTGACCATGATAACCCAACAAGTGAATCTCAGAGGGAAGATTCTAAGGCCAAAGTCTTCTTCATATCAAGTTCAGCACCCACAATGCCAGCAATTCTTAAAGTATGGTCTGTGGACCTCTGGGGGCTCCTAAGACACTTTCACAGGGTCTATAAGGTCATAACTAGTTTCATAATAGTAGTATTAGTACTTGTAATAATACTAAAATATCACTTGCCTATTAAAATACTTTTACCTTTTCCAACTATGTATTTTTGTGAGTGGATTTCTTCACACATTTTTACCAAAACAACATATCACAAAAGACTGAATACAGAAATAGATATCAGAATCCATTTGTCTTCTTTTAAATGCAAAAATGTAAAACAATGCCATTCTTCTCACTATTTGGGGGGGGGATACAGTAATTTGTCATAAAGATATATGAACATGTAATAGGTTTATTGTTATTTTAAAGAACTAATAAATATGTATTTTAAAATTTTATCAGTCTTAATTTCTAATAGAGTAAATGTCGGTGTAACTCCATAAACGGAAATTTTTTGGGGTCCTCTACCATTTTTGAAAAGTGCAAACCAAAAAGTTTTCCATAGCACTTAAGTAAAACAAGTTTTAAAAAGTACATGATTCAGTGACTCCAGTGAAGTACATGAAAATTACAACAAATTCAGACTAATTGCCATGAAAAATCTTGGTTCTAAGGCAGAGAAGATGTACAAACAGGACCACAGGTTCAGAATATTTCATTTACTATCAGACAATACTGACTGCCAGAATTTTGCTTAACTGTTTTTCTTTGTTGCAAAGGAAAGGAAATGGGGGAGTGGGATTTGGAAATGACAAGAGTAGCTGGTCATAATGTTCTTTCCATAAATAAGCATGCATTTATGACTTTTCATAGACTTTTTATAGTACATTAGTGTGGCTTAATTCTACATGACTCATATTTGTATAAAGGCTAGTTAAAATATGTCTTTAACCCTGTGATATAGGCAAGTTCGAACAGACCCAGAAAAAAGAAAAGAAGAAAAGGGATTTGTAGATAGAAATAGTTAGAATGAATGATGAATGATTGAAAAAACAAATGAATGGGCGGATGAAAAATTAATCCCTAAGTGTTTATTACACACCAAGCACTGTGCTGAGTGGTGGGGATATGACTACTTCCCTTAATGAGTTTACATTTTTTTTTTTGGCTTTTTGTAGGGGGGAAGGTAGAGCAATTGGGGTTAAGTGACCTGCCCTCACATAGCTAGTAAACATTAAGTGTCTGAGGCCAAATTTGAACTCAGGTCCTCCTGACTCCAGGACCAGTGCTCTATTCACTGTACCACTAGCCACCCCTCAAGGAGTTTACATTTTAATGGAGGAGGGAATGGGGTTGAAGACTTGACTTTGGGTAGCTCTGTCTCACTTTAATCTAATTGAGGTGCAAGTCAAGACATTACCATCATATTCTTCTAGAACAACAACAAACAACAGTAATGGGGGAGACCAAATATCAAAGACAACGGTAATCAGGGAGGGATATTTTGACTTGGAAAGTTGTAGATATGGTGAGTGGAATTATAGGAGAATAAATTGATGCACCCTCTCCAGGAGCTGTGAAATAGTTGGTTTGATTATGATTTCAGAATCAGCTGGTCAGGTAGGTCAGAATCAAACTTCTGCCAAGCAAGCTTGGCTATTTGTCATGATTCTTGGCCCATGAACACACAGGAAATTGCTTTTTTTTGGTAGAAAGATTCTTAGGGGCAGAGGTGTGTTGGTAAATGTTTAAAAACTAAACTATTTTTTAATAAGTAAACACACACTTTTAAGTTTAATCTGCATTTTTAATACTTTCTTAAGTCTAGACAATCAACAAACCAAAAAATCAAGTCCTATCTTGTAGTATTATCTGTTTCTGACATATCAATGTGCACAATAAAAAGTTAACATTTGTTTTGAGTTTTTTAATTCTTTTTCCTCCTTCCTTTCCCTTCTATACAATTTCACATAGTAATCTCATCTACTACCAAGGATTCAATTACCTCTTCTATGCAGACCTAGTTATCCAATCCTGGTTTCTCTAGGCTGCATCACCATTTGATCTTAGGATGTAAGCACCTTCCTACTATGGATTGTCTAATTCTTTGTACATATACCCCCAGAACCTAGCATAATATCTGGAACATAGTAGGCACTTCAAAAAACTTGATTAACTGATCAATTTTTAACATCTCAAACTGTATTTCATAGGTATCTCAACAGAATACTCTCCCCCTTTTAAATTTCCCTATGATTGCTGAAAGCACTATCCTCATTCCATTCACTCAGTCTCAAAACCTCCATTTCATCCTTGAACCATTCTCACCCACCCAACCACTGTTTCTACTTTCATTACATCTCCTCAATGCATCCCCTTTTCTCTATTCACAGAGTCTGAACCCTCTTCCATGTCCTCATGCTTCTTTATCATGCTTACATTATCTTCCCTTCCAAATCCTTATTTCTTCCAAACCTTCTTATTATTTGAGAGAACCACCATCCTCCCAGTTCCCTGGGATTAAATCTAGCTGTCATCCTCAACTCCTCACTTTTTCTCATTCCCCACCCCCACCCCCATATGCAATCTTTTGCCAAGGTTTGTCAATTTTACCTTTGTAACATCTCTTGAATATTCCTCCTTCCCTCTTCTGATACTGCCACTACACTAGTACAGGCTCTCATTTCCTTTAAGCCTAGACAATTGAATAGACTACTGGTGCAGGCTACTAGCCAGAAATCTCTCCCCACTCTAGTCCATCCCCCATTAGTCACCAGAGTGATTTTCCTAAAGTGCAAGTCCAACTATGTCACTTGATGCCCCATTCCCACCCCCACCCCCCGCAATACTCAACAAATTCATAGCTTCCCTATTACCTACAGGATCAAATATAAAACGCCCTCTTTTGTGTTCAAAAACCTTCCTAACCTAGTCTCCCTGCTCACCTTTCTAGAAATCTTATACTTTACACTTGCCCATGTACTCTTTGATCCAGTGATACTAGCTTCCTTGCTATTTCTCAAAAAACATACATCTCTTAACTCTGGGCATTTTCTCTGGCTGTTCTCTATGCCTGGAATGCTCTCCCTCCTCATCTCTGACTTCCTTCAAATCCCAGCTAAAATCCTACTCTAGGGGAAGTCTTCTCAATCACTTTTAATTCTAGTATGTTTTTCTCTGTTGATTATTTCCTATTTAATCTGTATATAACTTGTTTTCACATGGCTTGCATGTGGTCTTTCCTATCATATTGTGAGATCCTTGAAGGCAGGGACTATCTTTTGTCTTTTCTTTTTATTTCCACAGCTTAGTACAATGCTGTTTTTTTTTTTATTTTAAAAAAATTGTACAGTGTTGTTTTTTTTTTATTAAAAAATACTTTCTTTTTTATTTTTTGGTTTATTTTTAGTTTTCAACATTCATTTCCACAAGCTTTTGAGTTACAAATTTTCTCCCCATCTTCATCCCCTCCCCCCAACTTTCTAGTGGGGCAAAATGAATTTCTGTACCCCATTGCCTGCATATCTTATTTCCCAGTTGCATGTAAAATAATAATAATAATAATTTTTTAACATTTGATTTTACAATTTTGATTTCCAGATTCTTTCCCTTCTTCCCTCCTCACCCACCCCTACTGGGAAGATAAGCAATTCAATATAGGTTGTACATGTATAGTTACGCAAAATATTTCCATAGTAGATATATTGTGAAAGACTGGCTATATTACACTCCATCCTATCCCACCCCCCACTTATTCTATTTTCTACTTTGACCCTATCCCTTTTCAAAAGTGTTTGCTTCCAACCACCCTCCCTCCAATCTGCCCTCCCTTCTATCATCCCTCCTCTCATCCCCTTCCCCCCTACTTACCTGTAGGTTAAGATATCCAATTTAGTGTGTGTATTATTCCTTCCTTACGCCAAATTCAATGAAAGTAAGGTTGACCCATTCATGCCCTTTCACCTTCCTATTCTTCCCCTCCATTGTAACAGTTTTCTCTTGCCTCTTTTATATGAGATAATTTACCCTATTGTGTCTCTCTATCTCCTTATTATATTCCTCTCTCACCACTTAATTTTATTTTTTAGATATCATCCTTTCCTATTCAACTGATTCTGTGACCTCTGTCTATGTATACATGCACACATATATACACAGAGTCACATAAGTATTTATACACACATATGCCCTCCTATATAAACATATATGTATGTATACATATATATTCCCTTCACCTATCTTCATAGCGAGAAAAGTCTCATGAGTTACAATTACTGTTTTTCCATGTAGGAATATAAATAATTCAATTTTGATAATTTCCTTATGATTTCTTTTCCCTGTTTACCTTCTCATGCTTCTCTTGCATGAAGTACTTGAACATCAAATTTTCTATTCAACTCTGGTTTTTTCATCAAAAATGCTTGAAAATCCTCTATTTCATTGAATGACCATATTTTCCCCTGAAACATTATACTCAGTATTTCTGGGTAGGTGATTCTTGGTTTTAATCCTAGCTCTACCTCTAGAAGATCATATTCCAAGCCCTTCAATCCTTTAATGTAGAAGTTGCTAGATCTTGTGTTATCCTGATTGTGTTTCCACAAGAGAAAAATTGTTCCTTCCTGGCTACTTGTAATATTTTCTCTTTGATCTGGGAATTCCAGAACCTGGTTTTAATATTCCTAGGAATTTTCTTTTTGGGATTATTTTCAGGGGGTGATGGGTAGATTCTTTCAACCTCTATTTTGCCCTCTGGTTCTAAAACATCAGTGCAATTTTCCTTGAGGATTTCTTGAAGGATGATTCCTAGGTTCTTTTTCTCATCATGGCTTTCAGGTGGTCCAATTATTGTTAAATGATCTCTCCTGTATTTTCCAGGTCACTGGTTTTTCCAATGAGATATTTCACATTGCCTTCTATTTTTTCATCTGTTTGGATCTGTTTTATGGTATCTTGATTTCTCATAAAGTCATTAGCTTCCATTTGCTCCAATATAATTTTGAAGCAATGATTCTCTTCAGTGAGCCTTTAAAATTCCTCTTCCATCTGGCAAATTCAGCTTTATAAGGCAATCTTTTTCCTCATTGGCTTTTTTTGGGCCTCTTTTGCCATTTGAGTTAGTCTATTTTTAAGGTGTTATTTTCTTCAGTCAGGTTGTTGACTCTCATTTCATAATTTTCTTACATCATTTTCATTTTCATTTCATTCAGTATTTCTCTTCCCATTTTTTCCTCCGCTTCTCTCCCTTGATTTTAAAAATCCTTCTTGAGCTCCTCCATGGCATGTAACCAGTTCATAATTTTCTTGGAAGCTTTTGATGCAGGAGTTCTGACTTTGTTGTCTTCCTCCCATTCCATGCTTTGATCTTTTTTGTACCCAAAAAAGGAATTTAAGGTTTTATTACTCTGCTTGCTTTGCTTCCTCTGCTTGTTCATGGTGACAATTACTTGACTTTTGAGCTCTTTGCCACAGTAGAACTCTGCTTCCAGAGAGGAGACCTTTGTCCTAAATCACTGGGATTTTTGTAGCTGCCTGAGCTATCAGGAGGGCACTCTCTCTGCAGCCCCCACAAGCTCTGGCCCACTGATGTAGTGCCAAGCAAAGGCAACTTCCAAGGTTCAGAATACCAGCAAAGTAACTCTCCATTTTATTCAGTGACAAATTAAGGCGAACATTCACAGAACAGAGAAAATAAAAATACAGCATTCACCAAGTGTGATTCAATAATTTCCAAGTACTATTCCACCCCTGGGAAGTACATTCATTTAGTCAATCACAAAATCTCTCTTCTCAAATGGAGATTAAGATTAGTTTCCAATCATAAACAAAGTATATTCATTTTGTCAATCACAGAGCCCCAAACAGTCAAGCTTTCCACCCCTCGATCACAACTGAATTACAATTATAATCAGTTAATGCCAAGCACCTTCTCAAAAAGGGCAGTGGAGAGCACAAAGGTCATTTACCCTTGATCTACAGCAAGGTTAAGATATCATCACAACATTTAATACCCAAAGAAAGGTTTTTTCTTCATCTTGACCCAAGGCAAGTTCTCAGCAATCTCTGTTCCGGGGGAGACAAAGCTTAAAAAAGCCACAACATACATTGCCAGCGTCCTCATCAATTCAATCTGCCTACAGAACAGTCTCAGAACCCCTGAAATTATCAGCAAGACCCTCTTCCAGGATTTCTGTAAACATACAACAAGAAAATCCTTCTTCAGGGCTTCTGAAGCAACAGCAAGTTTCCAGAACCTCTGCAACAACAGCACTGTCCTTCACCAGCAGATGAATATGACAAAACAACATCAAAACAGACAGACAAAATACCAGCATCACAGCCAAGTCTCCTCAGTCCTTGGCAGCTCCAGGTAGCAGCTCTCAAAAGTCCTGGGCAGCTCCAACTGGCCCTCAGAAATCCTCTCTGTCTCTGCCTCCCTGATGCTGCTTCCAAAAGTTCTTCTGCCTCTCTCTCTGCTTGGGCCTTCTCTAAATCCATGGCACCAGCTCCTCCCAGTTCAGCCCTGTTTTCACATCAACAAGTCCATCCCACAAGTGGGATTCTGTATCAGCAATGCCATATTCACAATGCCTATGGAAATTACAGATATGCTGATATAATTATCCATCACAAAATACATCATGCTTGCCATATGGGGGAATAAGCTAGAAATTTTATTAAGATACCAAAAGACTGAGTCCCAAAACCAGAAAGTGAAAGCCATCAGAGTAGTTATGACATTGGCACAGGTAGATAAAGTAGAAAGCACCCACATTTTTAAGCCTTTAAAACAGAACAGGCTACCTCAGGCAAAGGTCCTCCTCTCCCCACTCACAGCAACCACCCAGCGTCCCAGAAGCGTGCTCCCAGAAGCTCCGGCCCCTGGCAGTCCTCAGCAGGAGTCCTTAGCAGAAATTCTGGCT
>NW_027185655.1:83849582-83867038 GCF_028583685.1 Petaurus breviceps papuanus | reverse complement strand
CGGCCCCTGGCAGTCCTCAGCAGGAGTCCTTAGCAGAAATTCTGGCTTACCCAAAAAGGACTTCGATCTGCCACTGCCGCTGCCTCTGGCCACCACAGGAGCTCTAGCTTGGCTTCCGCTTCCTCTTGCTCTGCCCCTTCCTGCTACGTCAGCAAGTCCAATGGTGCATGGAAGATCTTTAAATCCCATAACCCTTACAGATTCACAAGCTCAGGATTTCAACACAACCCTAAAACCAAGCCAATACAGGGGGATCTTTAAATTCCATTACTGTTACAACTGGCCACATACCCCAGGACCTCCACCCAAGACAGAGATACAGATCCAAGCAGGTTAAAGCAAGAGTGATTACCCTCTGAATGGTCTCTTGGTCCCCCTGTGATCTGCAGGCCAGGAGCTGTGGAAGCAGCCACAGGGCAGGGGCTTCAGCCACCACAACTCTAACACCTCTCACCCTGGAGGGGGCAGGGGTGGAGGAGGGACCATGCCCTTCCTTACCAACAGAGTTCCTGACTAACCTTTTACTTGCTCTTTGGCATTTATGGTTTGAGGAGTCTGGAAACCACCACAGCTGCTGGTGGTTCACTCTCCTGAAGTCTGCTCTAGCAGCTGATGGTTGGGGCTTCCATGAGGACAAAACCATGTGGCTCATGCAGGATTGTGCTCTGCTCTCAGAGTGCTGTGATGGACCTATATATAGGCCTGCCTTTAACAGGAGATTTGTTTCTTTCTGTCACTTTGTGGGTTCTGTGGCTCTAAAATTTGTTTAGAGTCATATTTTATAGGTATTTGAGGGGGTTCTTGGGGGAGCTTGGAGAATTTCCTGCTTCTACACCACTTTCTTGGCTCTGCCTCTCAATATCTCCTATTTTTAATGCTTTTTCTCTGTAAATTATTTCCTTTGCTTCATGCATATAGCTTGATTGTACATAGTTGTTTGGATGTTGTCTCTTTCATAAGATTGTGAACTCCTAAAGGGCAGGGACTATCTTTTGACTTTCTTTGTGACTCCTTTTTGTCTAGCCTGGGGCTTTTTTTTTCATCTTTCAAGACATCCCAATTAAAACCTCTGGGAAAGGTCACACCCTAATCCCTTATCAACAAACACCTTAATTCCCAATTATCACTTTAATGGAGATTGACAGAAATAGGACAAAGAACCAGGTGAAGAAGGAGTGAACAAAATACTAACCATTACCAAGAGAGGCAAGCTGTGGTATAATGGGGCAAGGCCAGACTGTAGCTTTCCAGGGCCTGGGCTACTTAATTTGTTACCATGGACAAGTCTTTTGACTTCTCTAGGTTTCAATTTGTTAGTGTGAAAAACGAAGAAAATGTTTAGAATTAGATGACTCTGCAAACCAGGGATTCCTAAACTCTGTTTCCCTCCCTTCCCTTCCCCTCTGCCATAGACCCATTTACCAGTCTTAGGATAGTGGTTTTTAATGCATAAAATACAATGTATAAGATTACAATGGAAACTAATTATATTGAAACAAAATCCTAAAAATATATATATTTTAAATAAATTCATAGACTCCAGGTTAAAAACTAGCACCAAATCCTTGGTCCTAAGACTTTTACACAGTGCCTTGCACATGACAAATGCTATTTAAATGTTAGCTATTATCATCATTGAGAAAAATAAGAAATCTTTGTATTAGGAAAACTACTTTTATGATCCTTGAAACTTCTCAAAACCTTTTCTCTCACCTGTCATTGCCTAGGAGGATATTATCATTGCCACTGACCAACACTATAATCATTATTGTGTTTAGGTCATAAAGGCACTTAATAAATGTTTATGGAATTGAATTAAACTATCATCATCTCCACCTCCCTATGCAAGCATTAACTAACTGAGTTAGTATTGTGTATAGGGTGTACCTCTAGGCCCTGGGACATTCATTCAACATTTATTAAGTTCTTTTACCTGTAATTCACTATGTGTAGAACTGGGGAAAATATAGACATAAATAAGGCACATTCTCTGCCCTGAAGCTTATGGTCTTGGAGGGAGCTTACAAAGGTTACTATTGAGTTGTAACTCCTACTGAACCTAGCTCTCCACAAGATCAACCACAACCACCTCTTTTTTTTTTTTTTGTTACCTGCCTTCTGCATCTACCTAACAGTGATAATCTTGTGTTAAGATGAGAAGCTGGACTTGGGGGAGAAATTTTAAAAATTATTTCCATTGACTTTTCAGGAAGTCAAAATTGAATCACTTCTAAAGTTTAGAGACCTAGTTGAAACACAAAAATTTCAGAAATGAGAGATTTTAAAATAATTTGACCATTCTTTTTTTTAATCAAATTTTTTTGACTTCTAGTTTGCATCATTCATTTCAGAAAGATTTGTAGTTACAAGTTTTCTCCCCATTTTTACCCTACCCACCACCCCAAAATATCGATCCCACTGGATATCCCCTCCTCTAATCTGTTCTCTCCCATATCTTCTCCCATACCCCCTCCAGCTTTCCAGTAGGGCATGGTGGATCTCTATGTCCCAGTGCCTGTATATCTTATTTCCCAGTTACATGTAAAATTATATATATATATATATTTATAAAATATTTGATTTTAAAACTTTGAATTCCAGATTCATTACCTTCCTCCCTTGTCACCCACCCTTACTGGGAAGATAAACAATTCAATATAGGTTGTACATGTGTAGCTATGCAAAACATTTCCATAGTAGATATATTGTGAAAGACTGACTATATTTCCCTCCCTCCTATTCCACCTCCCACTGGTCCTATTCTCTACTTTGATCCTGTCCCTTTTCAAAAATGTGTGCTTCCAACTTCCCTCCCCCCAGCCTGCCCTCCCTTCCATCATCCCCCCACTCCTTCCCTTCCCCCCTACTCTCCTGTAGGGTATAAGAGATACTCTATTTTGTGTGTAAGTCATTCCCTCCCTAAGCCAAATTCGATGAGAATAAGGGTGACCCATTCCCCTTTGCCTTCCTGTTCTTCCCTTCCATTGTAACCATTTCCCCTTGCCTCTTCTATATGAGATAGTTTACCCCATTCTGTCTCTCCCCATCTCCTCTCATTATATTCCTCTCTCACCTCCTAATTTCACCTTTTAAGTATTATCCCTTCCTATTGAATTGATCCTGTGCCCTCTATCTATGTATACCTGTACACATATATATGCACACTTACATATGTATTCATATGCCCATATACCCTCCTATATAGACATATATGTATGTATATATATACATGTACATATAAATGTGTGTGTGTGTGTATATATATATATATACACACACACACACACATTTCTATTCCCTTCAATTATTCTCATACTGAGAAAAAGTCTCATGAGTTACAATTATTGTTTTTCCATGTAGGAATATAAATAATTCAACTTTGATAAGTTCCTTATGATTTCTTTTCCCTGTTTATCTTCTCATGCTTCTCTTGCTTCTTGCATCTGAATGTCATATTTTCTTTTCAACTCTCATTTTTTCTTCAAGAATGCTTGAAAGAAGGGGCAACTAGGTGGCACAGTGAGTAGAGCACCAGCCCTGGAGCCAGGAGGACCTGAGTTCAGATCCAGCCTCAGACATTTAACACACACACACACACACACACACACACAACTAGCCATGTGACTTTGGCAAATTACTTAACCCCAATAGGCCCTCCAAAAAGCCAAAAAAAAAAAAAGAATGATTGAAAGTCCTCTATCCCACTGAATGACCATATTTTGCCCTGAAACATATAATACTCAGTTTTCCTGGGTAGGTGATTCTTCGTTTTAATTCCAGCTCCTTTGACCTCAGGAATATCATATTCCAAGCCCTTCAATCCCTCAGTGTAGAAGCTGCCAGATCCTGGATTATCCTGATTGTGTTTCTACGATATTCAAATTGTTTCTTCCTGGATGCTTGTAATATTTTCTCTTTGATCTGGGAATTTTAGAATGTGGCTATAATATTCCTAGGAGTTTTCTTTTTGGGATCTTTTTTAGGATGTGATTGGTGGATTCTTTCAACCTTTATTTTGCCCTCTGGTTCTAAAACATCAGTGCAATTTTCCTTGAGGATTTCTTGAAGGATGATTTCTAGGTTCTTTTTTTGATCATGGCTTTCAGGTAGTCCAATAATTTTTAATTGATCTCTCCTGGGTTTATTTTCCAGGTCAGTGGTTTTTCCAATGAGATATTTCACATTGCCTTTTATTTTTTCATTCTTTTGGATCTGTTTAATAGTATCTTGATTTCTCATAAAGTCATTAGCTTCCATTTGCTCCAATCTAATTCTGAAAGAATGATTCTCTTCAGTGAATTTTTGAGATTCTTTTTCCATCTGGCAAATTCAACTTTTTAAGGCATTATTCTCCTCATTGGCTTTTTGGTCCTCTTTTGCCATTTGAGTTAATCTATTTTTTAAGGTGTTATTTTCTTCAGTCAGGTTGTTGACTCTCATTTCATAATTTTCTTACATTGTTCTCATTTGTCTTCCCATTTTTTTTTCTCTACTTCTCTTATTTGGTGTTCAAAATCCTTCTTAAGGTTCTATATGGCCTATAACCAGCTCATATTTTTCTTGGAAGCTTTTGGTGCAGGAGACTTTGCTGTCTTCCTCCTATTCCATGCTTTGATCCTTTTTGTCCCAAAAAAAGGAGTGTAAAGTTGGATTGCTCTGTTTGCTTTATTTCCTTTGCCTGCTCATGTTGCCACTCAATTACTTGACTTTTGAGCTCTTTGTCACAGTAGGATTCTGCTACCAGAGATGGGAGCTTTGTCCCAAATAGCTGGGGTTTTCTCAGCTGCTGAAGGTATTAGTTGGGTGCCCTCTCTGAAGCCTTCACACACTCTGGCAAACTGGTCACACACCCCAGGCCCTCCACCCTAGACAGCGATCCAGATCCAAGCAGGTTAAAGCAAGAGTGATTAGCTCTCAGACTGGATGCTTGGTCCCCCTACAATCTGCAGGCCAGGCACTGAAGCTGCCATGTAGTGTCAGCTGCACAGCTGTAGTGCCTCAGCAACTTCTCCCTTCAGGGGATAAAGGCCAGACCATACTCCCAAACTACTGGATCCTAAAGTCCACTCTGCATTGACCTCTCACTTTGTCCTTAGCCTCTATGTGTTGATAATTCTGAAAACTGCCACAGCTGCTAGTGATCTGAAGCCAGCAGCTGGAGGTCAGGCTAAAACCTCCAGCCCTGAGGCTAAAACCTCTAGCTTCTTTGGGCTGGTCTCAGTTTTCAGAGCCCTGCGCTGGCCCATTCCTGCCGGCCTCCAGGGCTGTCCTCAGAAGGAGATTAGCTTCTTTGTGTCATTTTGTGGGTTCTGTAGCTCCAAAGTTGGTTCAGAGTCACCTTTTACATGAATTGGAGGAGATGGGAGCCAGAGCCATGTGGAAGTCCTGTTTCTACTCTGCCATCTTGACTCCACCCCTTAATTTGACCATTCTTTAATGTGTGATGTAGTAGAATGGACATTGGCTCTGAAGTCAATGGATCTGAGTTCAAATCCTGCTTCTGACTCTTAGAACTTGTGTAAACTTGTACAAGTCCTTACCTAGAAAATGAAGGGATCAGACTAAGGTAGTCTCTCTGAGAACCCTTCTTCCTCTATATCTATGATCCTACATATACATCAATCTGACAGCTGGTCTTTCAATGGCCTGTGTTTTTTGGCAAGCATGATCCCATTCTATCCACCCCGATGTGAAAACATCTTTACGTACTTTTCCTCTTCGATATTTTTGTCACTAAGCCAACAACCCCTTTTTAAAGGAGGGAAAGGATGGGAAACCCAGCTGGAATGGATATGACATGTTTAACAGGCAACAATGAGAAGTCATTCCTCCTCTGCAGCACTGGCTTTATCTCGACCCAGTACTTGTTTGCACATGGTATAGTACTGATTAGGACCTTGCTGTTGTCTTGCCACCTCCAGATTTGGGGTTTGGCAACTAGAGAAGATAGGCAAGAAAAAAAGTTTCTTTTCTGTTTCTTTTTTTAAGTCCTTTACTGATAGATAAATACATATGTGTCTCAGATCTTAAGGCTGAAAATGAAAAACAGAGGAGGAAAAAAAATAGTATTTTCTTTATACTCACTCATGGAGCTAACTCACATCATCCCTTGTTTCCTTCCACAATGAACAAAGACAGATTATGAGCTCCCACTGAGATTCCATCACCATAATTCAATTTATGGCTAGTCTCCAGGTACCATCCATAGTGTGATACATTTTCAAGCTGTGCCCATTCACATGCTGCCTGAAGATTTTAACAGGTCCATGTTCTTTGCCAAACTGTCTTTATACAAATGGCTATTTATGCTATTTAAGGACCTCCTTTCAGAGCTAGGTAGTGGCCATATTGCACTGATACATTGTGTTTTTAGGAGAAGGCTGAACCACCTTTGTGCCAGGCCTATGCCATCTCCCTTGACTGTGTAAGCCAACCTAAATCAGCATGACAGGTGGGGAGGTTTGTGGGGTTTTTTTGTTGTTGTTGTTCTGTTAGCATACGACCATATCACAAAAGGGTGAACGGTCTCCTTTAAAAAACTTGTTCAGGCTTGAGTTCAAATCTCAGTTTTGTTGCTGAACTACCTGTGTGACCTTGAGCATCACTTTGAGTCTCAGTTTCCTCACCTAATAAAAAAAGACTTGATGATCTCTTCAGTTCCCTCCTGATCTAAGCCTATAATTCCATAATCCTATAAACATGAATGGGCCTCTAAGAATTTGTTGAGTCTTTTTTCAGTTATGTCTAACTTTTTTGTCACTCCTTTGGAGGTTTTCTTGTCAAAAATGCCAGAGTGATTTGACATTTCCTTCTCCAGTTCATTTTACAGCTGAAGAAATTGAAGCAAACAAGGTTAACTAACTCATCCAAGGTCACACAGTCAGTAAATGTCTGAGGTTGGATTTGAACTCAGGAAGAGGAGTCTTCTTGATAGCAAGCCTGGCACTCTATCTACTAGTGCCACCTAACTGTCCCCAGTAAGAATTAGGCTGTCACAAAAGCTGCAAAAGGAAATGAGGAAGTAGTGTGAGAAGTAACTATTGCTGTTTTCTTTTTAAGAAGTTTTCTCTGAGATAGAAAGTGTTTCTGAGGCCCTATGGTAAGAAATAGATTTATCTATGTTCTGCTGAACTTTTGAACTGTCTAATCAATTTTCAGCTGGTCTATGTTTAATTTGAAATTAGAGATTTATTGCCCATTTGTGGGGATGCACTTTTTTGGTTCCTTCAGTAATTCAGTTGACTTGCTACAAAAGCAAAGCATACAATACAATTAGGGCAATTCACAGTTTGTTTTATGAAACCCTGAAAATTCAGGCAACAAAATATAATCTTTATCACTTAGGAAAAGTCACCTGGTATCAACAGCCTAAAGAAAGGAGAATTTGATTTTTCTCAACAGTCAAGGCACATTTTATACTAACTAAATCTTTTTATGAATTTACAGAAGAGTTAAATCAGAAAATGAGCAAAATTACAGAAAACACCTATATCTTTCTTAATTTAAAAAAGGTCAGACTTTCTAAAAAGAAGCGATTTATTGATGCTATTTGTTTTTACATTACAAGCACTTCCAGATATTTCATTATCCCCAATAAACCCTTCTTTGTAACAAAGCAAAATAGTAAAGAATAACCAACAGTAATTATGACTGACAGTGAATCCTATATTCCATACCCATAATTTGTCATCTCTGCCATTTCTCCTGATCTCATCATCTCTTCTCTGAGATCGGAATTCATCATTAATAGCACTGAGTTAATTTTTTTTGTTCTCTTACCATTTGCATTTTATTATTATTGGATATATTATTTTGATTCTGCCTACTTCAATTTTCATTCATTCAAATATTTTTACATTTCTCACAAATCTTTATATTTGTTGTTTCTTATGGTTCAATAAGTAAGTATTCCATCATATTAATATATCACAATTTGTTCAACAGTCACCAATCAATAGGCACACATTTTGTTAACAGAGATAGTTGTTGTTTGGGGGGGGGGTTTCTTTCTTTATTTTTTGCTGCTATAACAAATATTGCTATAAACATTTTAGTATAGATGAGCCCTTTCTTTCTGTCCTTAGTTTTCTTGGGGTATGTGTCCCTAGGGTTTGGTAGTGACATTGCCGAGTTAAAGAGTAGAACAGTTTAGTTACTTCTCTTACATTGTTCCAAATTGTTTTGCAGAACAATTGGACCAATTTACAACTCTCCCAACACTGTAATAGTGTGTAAATGGTCAGATTTCACAAGATAGTTTTAGGGAAAATATGCCACAGTCCAAAGTCAGATCAGTTAACTTCATATAGTCCCCCAGAGTGGAAAATAAATTCAAATAGGCATGGCACAATCAGGCTAAAGTATTTTCTGGGAGTTTTTATATTGCTGAATAGGGGTCATATTGGAATGACTTTTGTTTTTTTGCCCATGGGAAAATAGGAAAATATTTATTTAACAAAATTAATTATCAATACTTTAGTAATGAATTCATTAATGGCCCTAAGTAATAGAGCTTCTTAAAGTAGAAACACAATGGATATAAATTCAAGATCATATGTAACAACATGTGCCATTTAACAGAGACCCAGGCATCCTTCATGTGTAATAAAGATTTATAGATAGATATGGAATGCCCCACTCCACATGTCAGGAAAAGTGGAGGCACATTTGGAGGCAGCAGGAAGATGGCCATTGCTCTCCCCTCTTTGAGAGGGATATTCAGCGGAGAATTGTATCTGGGGTATTAGGCTTATTAATCTTTCTATTACCCATCAGGTATTTGCAGTTTAGGGGTATAGGTCTTTGGGCTAGTTGAGATAAAAGTATTTTTCTCTGGTCCCGGGGGATGAGGGTGGATAATTCTATCCTCTGAAATTAAGGAAGCTGAATTCTCCTACCAAACCCTTGTTATACAAAAAGACATTTGTAGATAGCAAACAAACAAATTTCTCAAAGCAAGCAAGTAAAATAGTAATCAGTGAAGCTATACAGATTTGTTCAGGTGATTGAATACACAAGATTAAAGGGGCTCTGTGGCCCTAGAATGAGAGGAAATCTCAGCTCAAGCAGAGAGACTTGATCTCTCTCAAGATGTCCGATCTTTGTAGTTTGGGGGAGTACGACTGGTTCACCATTGAAAATATATTCTTCTCTCTTATTCTAGCTCCTCTTGCATAAATCTCTCAGCCAGCATCACATCTCTCTGTACATGCATTTATTGCCATAAGTGTTTAATTATTTGGGTTATCTCAATACCTCAATACTTGAAAAGATATATGATTTTATTAGTGTAGATACTCCTACTATCAATGCAATTTAAAGAGAAACACCTTAGTAGGTTTCATGAATTTTTATGGAAAAACAGTCAATGAATGATCCAGTTGCCAACTTCTATTGATAAACTTCTCTGAACCTCACAAAACTAGTCCATGAGGCAGTGAGGTGATTGTAGAAGATGGCATGTTGGACCTGGAGACAGAAAAAATGAGTTTGAATCCCTCTAACATTTGCTAGGCAAGTCACACTCTTAAGATAAGTTTTCTTATTCATAAACTAGGGGAAATAATAGTACCTACTTCATTGTGCAGGCCTGGAGTCAGAAATACCTGAGCTCAAATCCAACCTCAGGCCAGCTAGGTGACCCTGGGCAAGTCACTTAACCTTGTTTGCCTCAGTTTCCTCATCTGTAAAATGAATTGGAGAAGGAAATGGCAAGCTATTCCAATATCTTTGCCAAGAAAATCCAAATGAAATCATAAAGAGCTGGACAAGACTGAAATGATTGAACCGCCACCTCAAAGGATTGCTATGAGTAACAATCACCTACTATGAGTTAGATACTGTGCCAAGTGCTTTACAAATATTAACTCATTTTATCTTTACAATAATCTTGGCAGATAGGTGCTATTATCATCTCCACTTAATAGTTGAGGACACTGAGGCAAGCAGAGGTTAAGTGACTTGCTCAACTATTAAGTTAATTGAAATTTGAATTTAGAGCTTCCTGATTCCTGGTCCAGTGTTCTATTCACTCTGCCACACACCTGCCCCAAATGATACAATATATGTAAAATGCTTTGAAAACCTTAAGGTATTCCAAAAGTGCTACATATTATTAACACCATTCTACCCTGTCTCTGTTCAATGTGGTCAGACCAGCAAAAGCTTGTATTCTATTAGCATAACCTTTAAGAGTCTAATCACTTCTATGCTATAACCAATCACTGGGGTCACACTTTAGTGTTAAAGGATTTGGACTAATAGGATTATTTTTTACCATTGAAGGTTGCAACATGTCTAATTCATCAAATTGGGGGGAAATTATGAATAGACAAAATGAAGGCAGAACACTATAGATAATTTTCTAGTTTTTAAGCGTTGTGTACAGAGTTATGCCAGAGGAGATGGGCCATACTAAGTAGTTTGTGGCTTTAAGGAAGGAAGGGAAGTGTGTGTGTGTGTGTGTGTGTGTGTCTTTGTCCGTCTGCAATTTCTATTACTTATTGAACCCTGATTCTCCCAAACAGGAAATAGAGTGTCTATTGTTTCCAATTTTCCCACAAAATAAGTTGGTTGTTGACCCTTGCCATGCATTCCAAGAAAATATATAGGAAGATATCTATTTTAATTTTTCAATTGTTCATTCTTTGTTTTAACTTTTGTCTGTGAGAGAAACGCAGATTCCCTCTAAATAGAATACTTAGTAATGTATTTTTGACAAGAATGGGAACGTAAGAAAAGTTTCTGCAAAAAAAAAAAGAATGAAGTTGGTATTTTCAATGCAATCCACTGAGTTTCTAGTGAGAGAGGGCCCAGTTTAGCTCTGGTAGGAGCTTCTTGTTTCTGCTTTGAGATATTAGATAAGGACATAATTCACCGAAGGCTTCAAATCTACTTACATAATCCAATTACCCATTTCCACAGTTTACCTCTAGACCAGGATATGGTAGAACTACCTGGTTCTTATATGCTGGTCCTCCTAATGGTTAATGCAAGAGCAAGTCTTGGGAAAACTCACTGCCATAATAAATAGACACATCTTAGAAGAGGCAAGATGTCGGCAAATCATTATTGAGCAAGCACTTTTAATAATCTATCTCCTGGTTTCCATATCTACCTCCTTGGCTTTGGATCCTTGCAACACATTCTGATCTCAGTCCTTTAAGTTTATTATTCCCAAGAAACATCTCATTCTACTTGTATGAACTGATCCACAGGGAAGTTAAAACAACAACAACAAACAAAACAAAAACCCCAGAACAATTTGCATGAAATAATATGAATGTAAAAGAAAACAATGCAGAAAAGCATCTAAGTTCTGACCTCTACAGAGGATTCATTGTGAAACACACCTCCCCTCTTCTCTTGGCAGAAAGGTCATGGGTACAGAATCAGACACATGTTGTCAGACATACTTGAATGTGATGGTCTGTTTTCTTTAAATACACTTCTTTATGAGGAGAGAAAGTTGTGTTGAAGAAAGGGATAGTTAATGGAAAGTAGCAATGATATTTATAAAGCATCATAAAACACTTTTTTTTAATGTGAGAACTCTGTTTTCTGACCCAATCTGGTTTTTGATTTATATAAGCTTTGTACTTCATCCCACTTCCCCCTGGAAGAGGTATCCCATCTCTTCTGGTGATTGAACAAATCACCAACCCATGGTGGTGATATGACGGCAATAATTGTATCATCCACATAGCATCTCTAGAGAAGGCAGCCCAGCACGGCACAGAGAATACTGGACTTGGAGTCAGGAAGTTGTTGTGATTATTTAGTTGTTTTCAGTTGTGTTCAATTCTCTGTGACTCCATTTGGGGTTTTCTTGGAAAAGATAGTGGAGTAGTTTGCCATTTCCTTCTCCAGTTCATTTTACAGATGAGAAAACTGAGGCAAACAGGGTTAAGTGACTTTCCCAGGGTTATGCAGCTAGAAAGATCTGAAGCCAGATTTGAACTTAGGTTTTCTTAACTTCTAACTCCATTCTCTATCCACTGTGCCACCTAACTGCCCTCAATCAGTAAGACCTGGATTCAAATCATACCTATATAAATCTTAGCTTCTCTCCTGTAAAAAAAATGAGGGGGTTGGCTTTAAGAACCTCTAAGTTTCCTTCTAGTTCTAAATCTGGGATCCTATCAAAAGTTTGTCCAAGTTATTAACACTTGGGGGAAAAGTCCATTTAAAAATGTGACATAATACCTCTTTTTGTTCCATGAAAGCACATTTCATACTTCCTGGCTATATGGAAAAGGTGGACTTTTCGCATCCCTTACACATCTCATCAAAGCATCTGTTTTAGTTGATATTTTTGCTTATGGCTGAATCTATGTATGTATCAACTTGCCCAAAGCAGTCTCTTTTCTGGGAAGACAAAGAGATGTACTGAACATGTTCCTCACAAGTATTTAACAAAGATCATGAGGTCAAAAGAAGTTCTAGTTGATCCGCACAATGTGATGAGGCCTCACATACCTTAGGCAAGTCTTACATTTTCCTACCTCTCCCCACCCACCTCTCTTCTGTTCTCCCTCATAATCACCTACAGCAAATACATGATTGCCCCAGCTGTCAACAGTTATTGAAAGGGGAAATAATAGAGTTGATCAGCTGGTCACTTTTTGAAAAAGAAGTATCTGTTTAAAAAAAAAAAGCTAATTTTAACTTAGATAGCCTTAATTGTGTGGAGGATGAAAGAAGTGAAAATCCCACTGTATTCTGCAATATTCAACCCCTATCTGGAAAGCTATATTCAATTCTAGTCACAATGGCTTAGGAGAAACATTGACAATTTGGAGTGAATTCAGAGGAGAGCTAAGAGGATACTTTTACTCTGATTCCTCCACTCTCTTTCTTTCCTTCAACAATTTACTTTATATCTGATATAAAGATTACCTGATAATTTAAATATGTTTCACTAACATCAGAAAGGTGGGATCTTAAGATTATAGATTTAGAGCTGAGAAGTAACTTAGAGGTCATCAGATTCAACCCCCTCATTGTACAAAAGAGGAAACAGAGCCTCAGAGAGGTAAAAAGATTGTCCCAGGGTCACACAGTTAGTAAATGTCTGAGACAAGATTTGAACCCAGGTATTCCCAGATACCAAGCCCAGAACACAATCAATAATATCAGTCTTTATCTCAAATGGGATTCAGTTAGGGGAATTACAAAGTTTCAAAATATAAAAAAAAAGTATAACTTCCTCATCTAAATTCTTGATTCAATAAAGGCTGAATTGGAAAACCAAGTATTTAATCCAACTTCCTAAGATATTATCAATTTAATTAATATGCTAAATGTGAGATTCTCACATAATAATGATAATAATGAGTGACTTCATTATTCAACTAAAATTTTACTCTCCAAATTACCAATGATGTCTTAATTGCCAAATATAATGACCTTTTCGTAATCTTGAGTCTCCTTGACCTTTTTGCAGCATCTGACACTATTAATCACCTTCTTCTGAGAAGCCTTTCCTTTCTAGGCTTGTGTAACACTGCTGTCTCTCTGTATTTTTATCTGTCCAACTACTATTTTCCAATCTCCTATGCTGGTTCTTCATTCATATAAAGTTCACCGATTGTAAATGTCCCTTAAGAATATGTGCTGATTCTCTTTCTCTTTTTCACACTATACTGTCACTTGGATTAGATCCCATGGATTCAATGATCATTTCTGTGCAAATGATTCCCAGATCTAGATGTCCAGCTCTAATTTAGTTTCTTTCCAACTGCCTCTTGAACATCTTGAATTCAGTGTCCTATTAAGCACCTGGAACTTAACATGTCTAAAACATAACTCATTATCTGTCACTACAAATGATTCTCCCTTCCAAACTTCTCTATTATTGTTGAAGGCACTATCACCTATTTTAGCGTTACCCTCCAATCCTAACTCATACTCATGTCACATAGCCAATTCACTGTCAAATCTTATCATTTCTACCTCCTAAGATCTCTCATAAATGTCCTCTTTTCTCTAGTTAGCCATAACCCTACTTGTTCAAGTTCTCACCTCACTGCAATATCCTTCTTTAATTTTTAAAATTGATATCTCTTGTTTTTACTTTGCCTAAACTTTCTCCTAGTTTGCTTTTCCATTCCTATGACATCCTAATAGATATCCCTTAAAATGAAGAATTTTTTAAAAGAAAGATTAAAAGATGGAGAGAAAAAAACAATCAACAAAACTAATTAATATCTAGGGGGAAATGGAAAATATCTGTAATGTTCCATAGTTATGGAACTTTTTACCTCTGGAAAGGATTATTTTCTTGGTTCTACTGACTTCAGTTTGTATCAGTTCATTTAAGTCTTTTCATGCTCCTCTATATTTATCGTATCCATTCTTTCCTACAGCACAGTCATATTCCGTTACATTTATTTATGTACCACAACTTGTTTAATAATTCTTAAACCAAAGGACATCTACTTAATTTCTAGTTCTTTACTACCATAAAATGTGTTTTTATGAATATTTTGTAATAGTCTTTTAACTGATCTCCCTATCTCAACTGTCTCCCCACCACTTCAACCCATCTTCTATTGAGCTGCTGACATGATTTTTCTAAGATATAGGTGTAATCATGTCACTTCCTTATTCGATGATCTCAAGTGGCTGCCTATTACTTCCAGGGTTAAATGTAAAGTCCATTGGCATTTAAAACTCTTTAGAACCTAGCTCCTTTCTTCTTGTCCAAGCTTTTTACATGTTATTCCTCTCATGATTTTTACAAGCCAACCGCAATGGCTCCCTTGAAGTTCCTCAAGTAGGGTACTTCACGACCCATTGCCCTGACTTTGCATTGATCAAATGCTCTTCCTCTTCTCTCTACCTCTTAGTTTCCCTGCTTCCTGCAAGACTCAGTTCAAATTTCATCTTCTCCAAGAAGCCTTTCCTGGTTTCCCCGACCCCCAATCTCTCCTATTGCCTTCCATTTACTCTCCCTATTTTGTATATATCTTATTCTTTACACGCTGTCTCCCCTGACCTTGAAGGCAGAGACTTTTTTTGCCTTTCTTTGTATTCCAAACACTTAACCCGGTTACTGTCACGTTGTTGTTGTCATTTCAGTCTTGCCCTACTCTTCATGAGCCCATTTGGGATTTTCTTGGTAGGGTACTGGAGGGGTTTGTCATTTCCTCATCCAGCTCATTTTACAGATGAGGAAAGTGAGGCAAACAGGGTTGAATGATTCACCCAGGGTCACACAGTTAGACTTGCCCAGGATCACACAGTTATTAAGTGTCTGAGGCTGGATTTGAATTCATGAAGGTGAGTCTTCCTGATTCCAAGCCATTCTCTACCCACTGCACCACCCAGCTGCTCCTGTCTGTCACTTAGTAAGTGCTTAATAAATGTTGTTGACTGATTAACACTCCCAAAAAACTATATAATTAAGTATAAATATGGTACTGAAAAAAATAAAGAGAACAGCTGGATTTTAGCATGTATATGCACAAGAAATCTGCTGGAAGAAACATTTTGTGACAGCATTGAGGGATTGATATTCAAGATATTTGAAATGTGGGAGGAAACCAAAGACCTGTAAAAAAAAAAAACCCAACTCATTGTTAACCTTTAAAGATTTTAATAAAAATTTTTTTTTCTTTTTTTTTTGGAGGGCGCAATTGGGGTTATGACTTGCCCAAATTTTCCTTTGGCTTTTTTTTTTTTTTTTTTTTTTTTTTTGTAGCCCCATGTCAATAGAATATTAATAACAACTGACCCTTATGCCTACTTTCCTATCTTTATAAAACTTTCATGGGAATAATCTATATACAACTTGAGGACAACCTTAATGAAGGAATTGGGATGGAAATAAGCAGGCTTTCACAAATAATACTCTATAACAGGTTACAGTTATCCCTTCCACATTGCAACTTTCCCCAATGTGGGTTTCATTATATCTTGGGTCAGCATAAGAAATTAAATGGGAATTTTTGATGGGTTTTTAGGAAGCCACAGATGACATGAGAAGGCCAGAAGATAAAACAGAAAAAGTTTAGAAGCTTAGGATTGCATAAAATATCTGTATAGTTTTATATAATATCAACTCAAATTATACAATAAGCTACTGTTTATTATAATTACCACATAAAAGAAAAAGAAAAAAATTCAGACTTCTATGTTATGAAGGGAGGGCCAAAAAATTTTACAGGGTTTTCTAGATCATAGGGGTGCCACACTCCTAGCCCCCATGATATGGAAGGGATAGCTGCTTATCTTTCCAGTCTCATGATAAATTGAAAGGTATAATGAAGGATACAAAATTCTGTTTTTGTTCATTTTAAAAACTGCATTTGTTTTGGTAAAGCAAAATGTCAACTTAACTTACTGGCTATTTTTCTTTTTTTTTTTGGAAGGCATTTGGGATTAAGTAACTTGCCCAAGATTACACGGCTAGTTTTTGTGTGTGGGTGTTAAGTGTCTGAGGCCAGAACCGAACTCAGGTCCTCCTGACTCCGGGCTGGTGCTTTACTCACTGCACCACCTAGCCGCCCATTACTGGCTATTTTTCAACAAAATATTTCCCATGCATATTCCTGTACAAAATCATATAAGATTGTTTGAAAGATGTAGTAATAGAGATAACCTTGTTTGACAACTCTGATCATTAATATTAGGTGAGGCATAAAACAAGGAAACATATGTTCCCCAAAGGTGTTTGTCACTCTCTTGGAGGATGTCCAGCACAGAATCAAATCAAAGAGGGATTCTCTGTTGACAGCAAATTCCAACAGATGCTCCTGTTTGTGGATAATGTTATGCTAAATGTATCGTGCCCCAGAATATTGAAAGCCTTCTAAGGCCCTTGTTGAATATGCCAGGAGTTATCAGCCCGCTATTTGTACAATCACTTGTTTAACTTCATAACATGCCTATGAGTAGGATATGTGCCTATAATCCCCTGCTTCTGGGGCAACTGAGGCTGGTGAATCACTTGAGCTCCATTGTTTGAGCTAAGACAGGGTTATAGTTGATCTGTTATCCACTTTTATGTTTAGCAACATTGCAACAGTGGTGTGTGTGTGTGTGTGTTTGTGTGTGTGTGTGTGTGTGTATGTGTGTGTGTGTGTGTGTGTAGGGGTAAGAGGCTGCCTAGGAAGGGGTAAACCAGCCCAGGTCTGAAATAGAGCAGGTTAAAGGTTCCATGCCAATCAACAATGGTGATAAGTCCCCATGAGTAGCCATTGAACTGACAGCTTGGGAAAGAAAGAAAGAAAGAAAGAAAGAAAGAAAGAAAGAAAGAAAGAAAGAAAGAAAGAAAGAAAGAAAGAAAGAAAGAAAGAAAGAAAGAAAGAAAGAAAGAAAGAAAGAAAGAAAGAAAGAAAGAAAGAAAGAAAGAAAGAAAGAAAGAAAGAAAGAAAGAAAGAGAGAAAGAGAGAAAGAGAGAAAGAAAGAAAGAGAGAAAGAGAGAAAGAGAGAAAGAGAGAAAGAGAGAAAGA
>NW_027185655.1:83830948-83844582 GCF_028583685.1 Petaurus breviceps papuanus | reverse complement strand
GAGAGAGAGACAGAAATAGAAAAAGGGAGACACAGAGACAGAGATAGAGACTAAGACAGAACCAGAGATATAGAGACAGAAAGACAGGGAAAGAGGAGAGAAATGGAGAAAGACTGATGAGACAGAGAGCTAGAGACATACACAGAGCTAGACAGACAAAGACAATAGAGACAGATACACACACAGACACACAGAGAAACACAGAGACAGAAAGACACAGAGATAGACACACACACACACACAGAGTTACTGTATAACATTGGGCAAATTCCTTTCCATTTCTGTGCCTTAGTTTTCTCAATTGTAAAATTTGGAGCCTTTACTAGATCGTGTCTAGAATCACTTCCAGCTTTGACATTCTATGATTCTACTCTCTCAGAAAGGCTATTTCTTGAGGCCAAGAACACTTTCAATTTCTGGGTTATGCATGGTATCCACTACAAATGGCCCCAAGTCAACCACAGAGATTTCTATTAGCAATAAGTGATGTTAGAAATTCTCCAGTTCAACCTTTTAATTATATAGTGATGAAACTAAGGCTCAGAGAAAGAAAACAGCCTGCCTAAGGTAATATGATGGTAAATAATACACCCACACAGCCACACATACACACACACACACCACAACTTTTCAAAGGTTCAGCTTTTCTTTCTTAAACTAAGCAAAAGAATGTATCCATGGTGAGTTGGCACTTTCTCTCTCCCACTGCTCAGCGAGGTCTCAGGCTTCAAATGAATGTAGAGTATGGTCAAATAACATAAAATCCCCAGAGATTGAGCTGACTGCCAATGAACCCTATTATGATGACCAGGATTGAATTGCTTCTGTTAAGATGTTGTGTATTTCATATGTTGTCAATTGTTGATGATTCATAAGAGGATTATCATTTGGAAGATTATTCATGATGACAGTGGGAAATAACTCCACTGACTGCCTGTCTGGATCCCAGGATACTAACATAAGGGCTGAATTGAAAGGGATTAAAAATGGACATGGAGTATATGAATATATGAAATTGTATGGAAGTATGTCTGAATGAGCATGAATTTCTTGCTGCTTTTCAAAGACAGGGAAAATGGTTTGAAAGTATACCTTATATTATTTCCACTTTTTCTGTTTATTAGTCTGTATAACTACAGAGTTGTCTATATAACAGCTTATACCAAAGTACTGATGAAATTATACAAATATTTCAACCATTCTCCCTAAATAGAAATCATGTTCTTGTAATTGCACCTACAGTCTTTGTGATTGAGCATTTTGTTGCTTTACTTTGCAGGGTCTGGGTGAAGAGACCTCTGTATTTGGAGTCAAAGACCCAGATTTGAGTTCTGGCACTGCCATATCTTAGCTCTATGCTCACTGAAAAGACACCTAACACTTAACAAAGAAAGTCAAAGCAAGGTTATCAAGGAGAAGAAAGAATTATTAATAAAAGGAAGTTTGAGCAGGACTAAGGTATGATATGACCCATGAGTAGAATTTGACTTTGATATACATTATTCAAAATTAACAGAAAAACTATGAGTATGAGATGATGGTATGAGAATGATGGAAATATTTTATATCAATAAAATATACTCATGTGAAGTAATCCAGGAACCAGAGGGGGAAGGCATGGCCAAGAGTGTTTAGGTGAAATTCAATGGCATCAGGTTCTGTAAGCAATTATTTGGGGGCATTGACTGAAGTTTAGAACAAGCCAATACTGATAAGAATAACTAAGAACAATTTAGAAATGGTTGTTTTTACAGCATTGGGGAAAAGAAGAAATCCAAAGATGAGTTAAGACTGTTTGGGAAGTAGAGCTCAACTCTGATGGGCTGGCCATGTAGTCCAAATGCCAAATATACATTTTCCTAAAAGATTATTTCACAGGGAACTCACACAAGGCAAGAGCTCACAACAGAGGTCAGAAGAAGTGAAGCAAGGACACTCTCAAAGTCCCTCTGAAGAATGTTAGTATCAATTTTGAGACATGGGAGACGTTGGCACAAAACCGCCCAGCATGGAATGCCCACATCAAAGAAGGCACTGTGCTCTATATGAGCAAAGCAGAATTATAGTAGCTCAAAAGAGATGTGTGATATTGTGATAGTAATGGAACGTGGAGATCCCCCTGTATTGGCTTGGTTTTCAAATTGATTGGGTTAAAACCCAGAGCTTGTTAATCCCACCTGTGGGATGGACTTGGTGTGAAAAGAGAGTCCTGAACTGGGAGGAGCTGGTGACGTAGATTTGGAGAGACACGAGAGAGGCAGAAGAACTTTTTGGAAGCAGCAGCTCGTGGAGGCAGAGAGAGACTGAGAGAATTGCTGGGGGCCACTTTGAATTGCCCTGGACTTTTGAGACCTGCCGCCTGAGCTGCCAAGGACTGAGGAGACATGGCTGTTTTGCTGGTACTTTGTCTGTCTGTTTTGATGTTGTTTTGCCAGATTTGTCCACTGGTGAAAGACAGTCCTTTTGTTGAAGAAGTCATGGAACCTGGCTTTTGGTTAAGAAGCCCTGAGACTGTCCTGCAGACAGAGAGTGAATACTGTCCACTGGTGAAGGACAGTGCTGTTGTTGCAGGGGTCTGGAGACCTTTCTGTTGGTTCAGAAGCCCTGAAGAAGGATTTTCTTGTTGTATGTTTACAGAAATCCTGGGAGAGGGTTTTGCTAATGTTTTCAGGGGTTCTGGGACTGTTCTACAGACAGAGGATGAATTAATGAAGAGACTGGCAATGTATCTTGTGGCCTTGCTAAGCCTTGTCTCCCCAGGAACAAAGATTGCTGAGAACTTGCCTCCTGTCAAGATGAAGAAAAGACCTCCATTTGGGTATTAAGTGCTGTGTTTAAACTTGATGTAACTCTGGGGTAGATTCAATTGTGATCCAGGGCTGGGGAACTTTTGACCTTTTTGTGCTCTGTGATTGAACAAATGAAGGTACTTTACTTATGTCTGGAAACTAATCTCCATTTGAGAAGAGGGGCTTTGTGGTGGACTAAATGAAGGTACAGCCAAGGGGTGGAGTAGTATTTAGAACAGGGACTTTGTAATTGATTGAATGATTGGAAGGTCCTGGGTTGGGGTAGTACTTGGATATTATTTAATCACCCTTAGTAAATGCTGTATTTTGAATGATGTCATATTTTGACCTTCTCTGTTCTTGGTTTGTCACTGAATAAAATGGAGAGCACCTACGCTGGTATTTTGAACCTTGGGAAGTTGCCTTTCCTTGGCATTACATTACAGATATACAAATCTATAGACATCTCCATCCCAAATGTTCAAATGGGATATTTGTGCCTGACCTGGAAATAGGATTTTCTGAATTCCTATTGCTTTGATCAGCCAGAGTCAAATACACTGTACCTTGACCCCAATACCATGATGTCATTTGATTACAAAGGATGAACAATAAGACACTGTTTGGGATGTAGATCAGATAATGATAACAAATGACATTTTGCTTCCATTTCCTCTGCCAAAAAGAACAATCTTTAGATTGGAAAAAGATAAAATAGAAAATGGCTAATGGCAGTACAATAAACAGAGTGTTGGTTTTGGAGGAAGAAGGTAGTTCAAATCTTGTCCCAAACATTTACTAGCTGAATGACCCTGGTACTTAATTTCTCTCTGCCTCAGTTTCCTCATCTGTAAAAGAAAGACTGTAGTGGCATGTACTTTTCAGGATTGAGAGAATAAAATGAGATACTTAAAAATTGCTTTGCAAATCTTAAAGTACTATATAAATGCTACCTATCATTATTACCTAGTTGTCTTTGACAAGTTTAAGTCACCAGATTCTTAGGGTATTACAAGAACTAGAAGATATAATTGCCAAGCAATGTCCATAATCTTTGAAAGATTATAGAGAATGGGAAAGACTATGCACTAGTAGAAGAGTACAAAATGTCCTTTTTTAAAAAGGAAAATAGTAGAATCTCAAACTAAGGCCAATGAGTTTGACATCTATTCCTGGCAAAATTTTAGAATGCATTCTTTGACCAGTTATTAGTGAACTTCTAGTAAAGGAAGCTATGAGGATAAAAAGTCCTCATGGCTTCCAGAATAGTTCATCCCAAACTAACTTCATTTACTTCTTTGACAGGGTCATGCTGTAGAAGAAGTTGGTTCAAATTTAAACAAAACTGTTAAAAGTCTTTAATGCTATCATTGAAAAAGAAAGAGAGGGAGGGTAGGTGGTGCAGTGAGTAAAGCGCCAGCCCAAGAGGACCTGAGTTAGGTTCCGCCTCAGACACTTAACACCCACACAAAAAATGAGCCATGTAACCTTGGGCAAGTTACTTAACTCCAATTGCCCTCCAAAAGGCAAAAAAAGGAGAGAAAGAGAGAGAGGTATGATAGAGGATAATACTGTGTATACTGCTTGATTCACATATGAAAAATGCACATACTTGCACATGCCACAGATTTTCAAAGGTCCAGTTTTTCCTCTCAAGCTCAGCAAAAGAGAATCTAGCCATAGATTGAGCTGACTGCCAATGGCACTTCCTCTACCACATTTATTAAGCACTTACTCTATACCAGGCACTGCAGAGCCTGTTGTATTTATATATATATATATATATATATATATATATATATATATATACAAACACACACATACACACACACTATATATACAAGCTCTGCAGAGCAAAGTGTAAGAAGATTGGAAAAGTAGGGAGTGGCCAGGTGGTAAAGTGATTTATAAGCCAAGCAAAGTATTCGATTCTGGAGGTTACTGGGAGCCACTGGGGCTTATTGAATAAGGAAGTGACATGGTCAGATTTCTGCTTTAGAAAGATTAATTTAATAGTGAAGTGGAGGATGGACTGGGGTGGGGAGAAGTGAGAAGGCAGACCAACTATAAGCCTATTTCAGTAGGCCAGGCATAAGGTAATGAAAGCCTGCTCCACAGTGGTGACAGTTTCATAGGAAAGAAAAGGACTTATATGAGAGAATATATTAGGTAGGTGGAATTGACCAGATTTATAAGATGTGGGAAATGAAAGAGTGAGGAATCAGAGAAAACCCATAGGTAGTGAGCCTGAGTGACTGGGAGGATAGTGATACCCACAATAGTAATATAAAAGTTGGGGAGAGGGAAAGGGATCATTTAGACTGAATGCAGAACACCCAACTTAGAAGTCTTTGCTGGAGTGCCCCAGTGATCTTTTTTTTTCAAATCAATGACTTGGATTAAAGCATATTTATCTGATGATGACCAAAATCTGCAAGGGATAGCTAACCTGCTGGATATTTATTATTGTTGTTGTTCAGTAATTTTTAAGTTTTGTTCAACTCTTTGTAACCCTATTTGAGGTTTTCTTGGCAAAGATATTGGAATGGTTTGACGTTTCCTTCTCCAGCTCATTTTATAGATGAGAAAACTGAGGAAAACCGGGTTAAATGACTTTCCCAAGGGTCACACAGTTAGAAAGTGTCTGAGGCCAGATTTGAACTCATGAAACTTAGTCTGAGTCTGGCACTCTGTCGACTGTACTACCTAGTTGCCCTGGATGGCCTTACAATCTCAATCTAAATGGCCATGGATCCTGGAACAAACAGAGGCACTATGCTTTGTAATCCTGCTGACTACGCCATAATGTAATGCCAAGCAAAGGCAACTTCCCAACGTTCAAAATACCAGCATAGGTGCTCTCCATTTTATTCAGTGAAAAATTAAGAACAGAGAAAATAAAAATATAACATCATTCAAAATACAGCATTTACCAAGTGTAATTCAATCAAGTACCACCCCACCTCTGGACATTACATTCATTTAATCAATCACAAAGTCCCTCTTCTAAATACTACTCCACCCCTAGGCTATACATTCATTTAGTCCATCACAAAGCCTCTCTTCTCAAATGGAGATTAGTTTCCAATCATAATTAAAGTACATTCATTTGTTCAATCACAGAGCACAAAACAAGTCAAAAGTTCCCCTTCCGCACCCTTGGATTACAACTGAATAGGCCATCTACCCCCAGAGTTACAACAAGCTTAAGCACAGCATTTAATACCCAAAGAGAGGTCTTTTCTTCATCTTGACCCAATGCAAGTTCTCAGCAATCTTTGTTCCTGGGGAGACAAAGCTTAGCAAGGCCACAAGATACATTGCCAGTGTCTTCATTAATTCATTCTCTGCCTGCAGAACAGTCTCAGGAGCTCTGAACCAACAGCCAGGTTCCAGAACCTCTGCAACAACAGCACTGTCCTTCACCAGTGGACAGAATTCACTCTCTGTCTGCAGAACAGTCTCAGGAGCTCTGAACCAACAGCAAGTTTCCAAGACCTCTGCAACAACAGGACCATCTTTCACCAGCGAACAAATCTGGCAAAACAACATCAAAACAGACAGACAAAGTACCAGCATAACAGCCATGTCTCCCCAGTCCTTGGCAGCTCTGGGTGGCAGCTCTCAAAAGTCCTGGGCGATTCAAACTGGCCCTCAGAAATCCTCTCCATCTCTCTCTGCCTCCAAGATGCTGCTTCTAAAAAGTTCTCTGCCTCTCTCTTTCCTTGTGTCTCTCTAAATTTATGTCACCAGCTCCTCCCAGTTCAGCCCTCTCTTTTCATGTCAACAAGTCCATCCCACAAGTGGGATTAGCAAGCTCTGGGTTTTAACACAATCAAACCAAAAACCAAGCCAATATAGGGGGATCTTTAAATTCCATTACTATTACAAAGTGGGACTTTAATTAGCTGGTCACTGAGGTCTCTTATGACTGGGAGATTTTAGGACTCAGTTTCTTAGTCAAAACCTGGTAATACCTACTCTGCTGCATAAGGCAATTGGATGACTCAAGTGGATAGAGTGCTGGGCCTGGAGTAAGGAAAACCTGAGTTCAAATGTGGCCTCAGACACTTACTAGCTGTGTGACCCTGGACAAGCCATTTAATACCTGTTCACTTTAATGCACTATAAAAGGAAATGGCAAACCACTCTAGAATATTTAACCAAGAAAACATCATGGTCAGTATTAGTGTGCTATGGTTCATGGGATCACAGAGAGTTGGACATAACTGAATTACTGAACTCATCATCTGCCTCATAGACTTAAAGTAAAAATCATATGAGTAGATTGTAAACTCTTTTAATCCAGTTTTTCATTTAATTCTGTTTTTCATTTTTTTTTCTGTCTCGGAAGCTCAATCCCTAGTGTATTCATAGTGTTTGCTGTATGAAAGCTTATTCAATTGGATTGAAATGAGAGCCCAGAATCTCAGATATGGAAGGGACACTCCCAAGTGGTACTTAGGCCTTCCACAACATCTCTGACAAGTTGTCACCCAGCTTTCATTTGCATATATCTCCAGTGATAGGGAGGGAGCCAACCTCCTCCAGAGTCAGACCTTTTAGAAGATTCTTCCTCATATTAATCAGTCCTATATCTTATACCAGGTAGTCTTAGTTCTGTTAAATTTAATCCCTCTTCCACATACCAGTTCTTCAAATATATGAATATGGAGATTATAAATAATGTCTAGGTGGCACAGTAGACAGAATGCTGAGCCTGGAGTCAAGAAGATGAGTCAGAACTCATCTTCATGAGTTCAAATATCATCTTAGACATTAATTGTATGACCTTGGACAAGTCATTTAACCCTGTTTTCCTCAGTTACCACATCTGTAAAATGAACTGTAGAAGAAAATAGCAAACCATTATAGTATCTTTGCCAAGAAAACCCTAAATGGGGTCATGAAGAGTTGGATACAGCTGAAAAAAAATGAACAAAATAATACATAGGAAATAATGCTTAGAAACTATAACATGGTCTACAAATATAATATATTTTATTCTGCATGCCCAGACTATGCAGCCTAGATTATGGATATGGCTGAAGATCTGTTATGACTATTGAAGAGAAAGCTGCTAATAATCTAACTATGGGGATATTTCCTGATTGGTATTAATTTGGTTGAAATGTGTTTGAGAAGGAAAAAAAATGGTCCACTCACTTAAGAGAGCTTTTCCTCCATCTTACAAGGATGGCTAATAAAATGTATTCTTTGCTATCTATTCTAATATTCTTTCTGCTATCAGTAATAAGAGAGGCACAGGCCTGGGGTAGAGTGAAATGACACGTTAGATGGACACTTCTTCTCCCAGTGTTTATTGTAATCCATCCTGCCTTTTCATCCTATGTGACTAATTCTCCTCCCTGGAATAGGGGTGTGTGTGTATGTGTGTGTGTGTGTGTGTGTGTGTGTGTGTGTGTGTGTGTATCAGAAAGAAAGGGAGGGAGAGTTAGAGTTGGAGGGAAGAAGGAAGGAAGGTGAGAAGAGAGTGAATGAATGAATGAGTGAAAGAATTTATTAAGCCTTATTATGTACAAAGTACTGAACTAAATGCTAAGAATTCAAATAAAAAATTAAGACAGTTTTGGCACTCAAGAAACTTATCTTCCAAAAGCGGAAAAGAATAATATAATATCTTCCCAATATAGTTATAGCCTTTTTGTGGTTCTTTTAATATTTCAAGGATACCAATTCAGTATTCAGACTGTCCATAACTATTATTCCTTTTTCTTGATAAATGATCATACTTGACTATACATAACCTTAATGACATTTCATATCACATCTGAAATATTAATTATTGTTGAAAATATACTGAACATATAGTCATTTAATCTGTTTTTTTTTTTTTTGCCTTTTGGAGGGCAATTGGGGTTAAGTAACTTGCCTAAGGTTACATGGCTAGGATTTGTTTGTGTGTGTGTGTGTGTGTGTGTGTGTGTGTGTGTTAAGTGTCTGAGGTCAGATCCAAACCCAGATCCTCCTGACTCCAGGGCCAGTGCTTTACTCACTGCGCCACATGGCCACCCCCTATAGTCATTTAATCTTGATGATTGGTGGTCATTGTCTTTTGTTCTTGAAGAGGACAAAAACAATATGAGTATGTTGGCTTTGGTCAAGGTACAGTCTGGTTGATCAGACCAATATGACCTTGGAAGGCTATACCGCAGGTGGTACACAAATAATCCATATGAACACTTGGAGTGGAGATGTCTCTGTATTTGTGTATCTCGTGTTTCCTTTGAGCTATTGCAATTCTGCTTAGAGTACAATGCATTTTTTTTTCAGAAGAGAAGGCAAGGCAATTGAGATTAAGTGACTTGTCCAAGGTCACTAGTAAGTGTCAAGTGTCTAAGGCTGGATTTGAACTCCTGACTACAGTCCTGACTACAGGACTGGTTCTCTATTCATGGCATCACCTAGCTGCCCCTACAGTGCCTTCTTTGATGTGGGCACACCATGCTAGAATGTACTGTGCTCTCATGTCTCACACTATATTTCAGAGTTCTTCAGAGAGACCTTGAAAGTGTCCTTGTATCATTTCTGACCTTCATGTGAGCACTTGCCTTGTGTGAGTTCTCCATATAGTCTTTTACACCAACATACTTTTGACATTTGAATGATGTAGCCAGCCCATTGGAGTTATGCTCTCTACAGCAGAGTTTGAATGCTTGGAAAGTTTAGCCATCAAGGGACCTTAGTGTCAGGTACTTTATCTTGTTAGACAATCTTCCTAAGACAATCCAAATTGAAGTGATTCAGTTTCCTGGAATGGTGCTGGTAGACCATCCTAGTTTCACAGGTATACAACAAGGAGGTCAGCCAACCAGCTGTTTAGATCTTCAATTTGGTAAGCAGTCTAATACGTCTTCTCTCCCACACTTTCTTTTGAAGACTCCCAAACCCTGAGCTTGCTCTGGCAATGAGTGTGTGAACCTCATCATCTATGTCTACATCCCTGGAAAGTATTCTGCCAAGATAAATAAACTTTTCCATAGCATTCAAAATTTCTCCATTTATTATAACTGATGGTTCCACATATGGATGGTGTGGTGCTGGCTTGTGGAGAATCTCTGTCTTCTTGGTGTTAATTATTACGTCAAAATTACACAAGCAGAAGCAAATCAATCTGTTTGTTGCTGCATTGAGTGTACAATCATCTGCAAACAAAGTCATGGACTAACTCTCCCTCCACTTTAGTCTTAGCTTGTAGCCTTTTCAAGTTAAACAATTTACCATTAGTGTGGTAGTTGAATTTGATGCTGTTTTTGTCCTCTTTGAAGGCATTTGACAACATCACAGAAAATATCATGCTAAAAAGATGGGAGTAAACACACAGCCCTGCTTCACTCCATTGGAGACTGGAAAAGCAGGAGAGTATTGTCCATTATCCAGAACCTGGGAAAGCATACTATCATGAAACTGACATACAATACTGATGAAATTCTCTGGGCAATCAAATTTTGCCATAATTTTTCACAAGCCCTCATGACTGACAATATCAAAGACCTTGGTCAGATCCCATCACATTGTGAAAAAGGACCTGATACCTATATATTCTGCTTAAGTCATCTAAGTTGGATAGCCTTCTTTTATTTTATTTTTTTAAAGCAATCAGGGGTAAGTAACTTGCTCAAGGTTACACGGCCAGTTATTTCTGGGTGTGGTGCTAAGTATCTGAGCCCGGATTTGATCCCCAGGTCATCCTGACACTGGGGCCAGTGCTCTTACTAGCTGAGCCACCTGGCTGCCCCTAAGCAATTGGGGTTAAGTAACTTGCTCAAGGTTACACAGCCAGGTGTTTCTGGTTGGATGCTAAGTGTCTGAGCCCAGATTCGATCCCCAGGTCATCCCGACACTGGAGCAGGTGCTCTTACTTTCTGTGCTACCTGGCTGCCCTGTCTTCTTTTATTTTCTATTTATTTTCAATTCCAAATTCTCTCTCTCCATTCATTCTTTTTTTCCTATCCACTGAGAAGGCAAAAAATGTTACCCATCATACATATGAAATCACACCAAAAATGTACACATCAGCCATGTTATAAGGTGGGAGTGGGGAGGGGAAGCAAGAGAAAAAATGTATATTTCAATCTCTACTCAAAGTCCATTAGTTCTTCATCTGGATGTAGATAGCATTTTTCATTGTGAGTTCTTTGGAATTGCCACAGACTATTGTAATGATCAATTGCTAAATCTTTCATAGTTGATTTTCCTTGTAATATTGCCATTGCTATGTAGATGGCTCTCCTGGTTCTGCTCACTTCACTTTGGATCAGTTTATAGAAGTCTTCCCAGGTTTTTCTGAAACCATCCCCTTCCTAATTTCTAACAGGATAATAGTATACTGTCAATTCATATACCCATAACTTGTTTAGCCATTCCCCACTGATGGATATCATGTTAGTTTCCATTTCTTTTCCACCACAAAAGAGCTGCTATAAATCTTTTATTCATTTTATCTCCCTTGAACCTCTCCATCTTGGTCATGAACTCTTCCCCTATTCATAGGTATAAAAGGTATTTTTTTTCCTGTGCTCACCTAATTTGCTTATGATATTGTCCTTTATATCTAAATCATGTACCCATTTTGAGTATATATTGGTTTATTGTGTGAGATGCTGGTCTATTTTGTTTTTGCCAGACTACTTTTTAGTCTTTCCAGCAGTTTTTGTCAAATAGTGACATCTTGCCCCAGTAGCTAAGATCTTTGGGCTTATCAAACATTAGGTTAATGCTCATTTGCTTCTGTATATTGTATGCCTAATCTATTTCATTGACCAACCACTCTATTTCTTATTCAGTAGTTAGGTAGCCTTCTCATAAGAAGGAATTCAAAGTCAGTCAGTTTACTGATTTTCATTTTCAACTATCTGTAATTTTCACCTTATCCAGAGCTAACTTTAGGAAACAAAACCTGATATGAGATGAGATTCCAATGTATTCTCTCTAGTAATATAGATCCTAACTCATCCATACAACACACACATGTGGGTGCATGTTTATATATATTGACATTTATATTTTTATCTAAAATATTGATGGACAAGTTTTATAGTAGTTACCAATTGGTGAGGCTACTGACTAAGAAAATTTTTTTTTAAAGATGGGCAGTAAACAGCTTAGCATAATTATATTTTTCTATAAACCTAGAAAAATCTCTTAATTCCCACTGTTGTATATATGAAGGGCCTGATAGAATCTACTGTTTCATTTCAGCTTTACAATAGTTTGATAAAGCAGACAATAGAGCAAAGGTTTTTAATCCCACTTTACAAATAATGAAACTTTATGTAAATCAATTAACAAGACAGGTTGGGTCAAGGTTCTAAAGCTAAACATAGAAGTTTGTCTTTGATTCTAGAGTCAATAGGACCCCCAAGAATTTAATGAGTAGGAAGATGCCATGGTCATAGTCAATCATTAAGAAAATCACTTTTTCAGTACTATGGAGGACCAACTAAAGTCAAGAGAGAGGAGGCAGGGACACCAATGAGGAGGCTTGTTGCAATAATTTAGGAAAGAGGTTAAAAAAAAGATATTTACATGATAACTTTATTATATATTTAAAATAAATAAACTGTACAGAATAGATTTGTAATTTCATGTCCAATCATTTTTGTCTTATTCTACTATGTTATAGAAATGCTTGTTTTATTTCATAAATTAAAAATAAAATAAAATAAAACTAATAAAGCTATACAGAATGAAAATTTAAAAAAAAAGAGGTGATCAGGTCCTGAACCAAAGTAGAAGCTGTAGAGTGGAGACCAGTTGGATTCAATACATTTTATGGCAAGACTTGGCAACTGATTGGGTGTGTGGGATGGAAGACAGGGAGAAATCAAAGATTACACCAAGAAGCTCCTTAAGTAGCCAATGGGAGGCTTATTAGAGTCAAGAGCAGGCTGAATATTCTAAAGAGGAAAAAAATGGAAGAGCTTTGAATTTTTAAAATATCAACAAGACGGGCCCCCTGCTCCCACCGGCCCCAGTTCTCATCGCTGCTATTATACTAGCTGTGATGCTTAAGAGGGGGAAGCAGCGACCACCCAACCCCAAGGAGAGTGGAGATGAGGAGAATGGGAGCCCCGCTGGTCCACCTAGCCTCCTGGGCCCTCCTCCCATAGCCAATAGGAAGTTTGGTGGCCCTGATCCAGGCTTCCATAGAGGCCCCCAGGGCTTAAGGGGACCAGTGATTCCACCACTTCTGAGCCTCCCACTTCCTTTCTGGGGAGGATGTCCAATGAGAGGGGGCCCAGGACCCAGACCTCGACCATACCTACATAGCCATTGGGCCTATGAGGATCCAGAACCTAGGTGGGGAACTGGCTATGGGGACCATGCCAGAAATGGTCCTCCCAATGGATGGAGAAACCTTGGAGGGGGCAGTAGTCACCATCCATCTAAGAATAACCCCTGGCCTAAAAATGCCCCTCGATTCAAGGATGGAGTCCAAGAAGGTGATAGAACAGATAAATACAACAGCCCTATTTGCAGACACTTCTCAAAGAGTCACTGTCACTATGAGGATCTTTGTGCCTTCTACCACCCAGAAGTGAATGGACCTCCATTGTGAAACTGTGCCTTCCACCAGTCAGGCTCCAGTGCACCTTTTCTATCCTGGAAGCCCATTGCCTGTTGTTCTTTGTTGGCTTCTCTGAGGTGTTTCTGCCCAACACCTCTGGCCAAGGAAGGAGCCTGAGCCTGATCCTCTCTCTCCCCTACCTGGGGCTCTGGGAGGATGGGTGGGCAGAAGGAGTGTCAGAGGAGGTTTTTAAAAAAATAATGTTTTATTGATACTTCTGGTTTTTATGCCACCATCACTTCCCAGTAACACCC
>NW_027185655.1:83684745-83830938 GCF_028583685.1 Petaurus breviceps papuanus | reverse complement strand
GGGTGTTGTAATTTCAATGCTATATCCCTTTACTCTTCTTTCCCAATAAGTGACTTTCCCCTGATAAGTTGTAATGGAAACCTAATTGGTGCTGTTCACCCACAATACCCTTCAAGTATTACTTGTGGTTCTTGTGAGATCTGTGGTTCTTGTGAGCCCTGGATAGTTTTGAAAAAGGATGCCATCTTGATTCCATTTTTGTCTGTTAGTGGTGCCCTCCAACCCCTTCTTCACCTTCAGCAATAGAAAAGCTGAGAAATGCCCCTTGGCAAGATACCCTGTGGTTTACCTGATTTCCCCCTCCCCCCCAAGTCATTCTGAGTATGAAATAGAGAGTAGTTCCTTACCTTTTTCCCAACTTTTGCTCCCCTCCTTCCCCTTTCCATACCTCTTATCAGTTGGATTCTGTGAATCTCCACAAAGTATAGATCTCTGGGCAATGAAGTTCCCCTTTCTCACTGGATGGAGCTTAGATGATACCTTCTACCCTTTTCCTTACCTTTACTCCAGTAAGTTTAGGTGTAGGTTTTCTATGAAAACAGATGAAGTTTTATGTGTAGGACTTGGAGAAAGATTAGGGAATGTGGGAAAAGGGAGGGACTGGAGCCATGACTGGTTGAAGTCTTTGTTTTAGCTTTTTTTTTTAAGTAATAAACTCAGAGGAAACATTTTATTTAATCGTGGTATTTGTAATTTTTGTGTATGAGGATCATAGTGTATTCTAGAATAAGCTAAAATACAAACTCATCTGTCCGGCACTTAAACCTCTGTACTCTGGCTCAAGCTTATTTTTTTCAGGCATATTTCTTATTACTTTTTATGCACTCTTACGTTTCATCCCCAGCTGACCTATTTGCTGGACCTTACATTACTTTGCTTGCTTCTGTACCTTATCCCCATGCCTGGAATGCTCAGTCTCCTCACCTTTACCTCTTGTAATCCTTAACTCTTAAAGACTCAGCTCACATGAAACACCTACATGAGTCTTTTCCTGATTTCCCCAGTTGTTGGACTCCATCCCAATTCCTTTGTATATACTTATCTATATTCATGTTGTTGTATCTTTCCTTTTCCACTATAGTACAATGTAAGCTTAAGGGCAGAGACTTGTTTTTGTCCCAGTGTGTCCCTGTTGCAGAGAGTGCCTTGCACATAGCGGGCACTTAATAAATTCTTGATTTGAGTTATATTAAATTGTGAAAAAATAAATAAATAAATATCACCAAGATGGATTGCTATATTTCTGGGATAACATATGCTTAGCTTAGGGGCCTGCATCTCTATCCAGGTTGGGATGAAAAGATCCTTCTGGGATATTTATAATTCCAAATGTATAGAATTATGCTTCTATATCTGAGATTAAAAAATAAAATGGAAACCCCCACTCATACCCCATTCCCCTGTACTTTGAGTCAGCCAGTTTGTAAATGAAGATCTTATTCTGAGAGAAAAAGCAAAGCAAAACAGAGAAATCAGAATTACTTCTGGCCCACAGTCTTTTCCTTCATTCATTTTTTTTTTAACAACTTACTTTCCACCCCCTGAGTTAGAAGTTTGTAATGCCTGAATTAACCTTGCTTCGTCTGTGGGTTTTGGCTGTATCAGGCAGGAAGGGTGCCAAAACTTGAAGAGGAAGGATGTCTCAGACGAAATTTTAGAGGGGCAGACCTGTGGGGCCCCAGGCTAAGGTGGGGTGTTAAGTCATTTCCAAGTAGAGCTGGAGGGAACAGCCAAGTGAACCATGGAGCTGCTCAGTCTCACCCAAGGTAGTAGAAGGGAAGAAACAAGATGTCAGGGAGGAGTAAAACACTGTGCTCAGGCCTTATTCATCTGTGTCTGAATCTCTTCTCTTCTTATTCAAATAGCTCCTCAGCTCCTACATGATGAATACTATTTTTCCAGGTGGATAGGAGGAGAATCTTCATTTCTGTTAAGCTGCTGGTATCTAGCACAAAGGTCATTAAAAAAAAATTAATTCATGTTGCCTAGTGTATTGAAGGGAAGGTTTGTCTGGAGAATCAGGAAGACCTGGTCTTAAGTCCCACTTCTGACACATACAGGCTGTGTGAGCCTGGTCAAATCTCTTCGCTTCCCTGTGCCCCAGCCAACTAACTCTCTGTGACTATAGGATTACAGATCCGCCTTGTTAGATGGAGTTTCTTCATCCATATACTGGTGAAATCACAGCTCCAGACTTCCTCCCTTATGGCCAAACCCTCCCCACACACAAGAAAAGGTTTTGTGTTGCCAGAGATTTATTCAAATATTCAAAAGGTCATTCTCTAAATTGTTATTGCATATAAAGTAAATAAGAAAATTTGGAGCTAAGGTCTAAGGAAATTGCCCTAGGCACATTGAGGTCTGTGAGAGATAGGGTATGAGTTGAAATTGTCCCAACTCCAAACCTAACACTCTAGTCGCTATATTATACCAACTCTATAAATGCTTGAGGATTATTTAAATGGAAACTTAAAAAAAAAATTTAAAATACGGATACAGGCAAAAAATGTCATTACCAGTTCAAGATTGTTCTATTTAAAATTCTATGATGCCTTAAAAGAGTAGCATGTTCATGTCAAAGGCCAAGCTATACAAAGTTACAGGGAACTGTGGTATTTAATGTTTAAGGAGCAAACTTTGCACTAGATGGTGAGCTTCCCAAGGTGAAGATCCTTGTCTTATCTAAACTGGGTATCTTCCAAGGTCTATTAGAGTGCTAGGTACACAGTAGGCTGTTAATATATGTTCATTAGAATTGAAACTTTGTTTTAAAATTCAGAGATAAAAAGAGCTGTGGCTACAAGGGGCTAGGATGAGAGGTAGCAGGGCAGAGGGAGAAAATCTTATAATCCAAAGCGAAGAGAATTGTATTGGCAAATGCAGGGCATATGTGGCTATGCTTTCTCCTTTGGCTTCCAGGTATAGAAGGAGAGGGATGGAATCATGAGCACTTGGAGACCTGATTAGGTGTGACATTGGGCCCAAGCAGCTAGAGATACCAAGCAGATGCCAAGACCTGGGAGAGCCAGGAAATGACTTAATAATAATAACAACTTTTATATAGTTCATTAAAGTTTGTTAAGCGTTCTACACACATTATTTCATTTGAGTCTCATAACAGCCCTAAGAGGTAGGGATCATGGGAAGAACATGCCCATATCAAACTGTCCCAGTCTTCTGCAGAGCACCAGTGTCTACAAGCACTATGAGGGTCCCACCCCATTAACCCCACTACCATTTCAGCCAGTGAGACTGCAGATTCTCCTCTGTAGGCTTTCTCCCCTCTGCTTAACATCTGCTTGTCTCCCAGAAGAGTCATATTCTGTCCCACTGTTGCTGTTTAACCCTTTCCCTTCCTTCCAGGAATTGCAGAAAGACTCACCTTCCCTTCCCTACCAGCATCCTTCTTGCCCTTCTCCTCTTCTGCCTCCTCTCAGGGGTTGTGCTGCAACAAGAGGGCCCCACTTGTCTTCTGGGGTTATCCAGCATGGGACAGTGGGACTACAGGGGAGACTGTAGTCTGTAGATTCTGTCATTACCACTTATTTCCCATTAACCCTAGTAGGTTGTCAAGACCCTAGCAACCAATGAGACTTGACCTTTCTTCCAGCTCCTCCCCCTCCTTCTACTCTCTCAGTTTTGCCTTAATAACACTAGAATTCATAGTTAAAACTGAATTTATGTCATCTTGGGCAAATATTTTAAAATCCTCCTACTCCTTTCCTAAATCAAGGTATTCAGAGGTACTTCAGAGTAGCTGGCTGCAAAAACAAAAACCCACCACCAACAACAACCTTGAACTCTAGGCTGTCTCATATCCTCCTTTAGCTCTACCCACACTACCCTCCAGTTCCACTGTGTGCCCTGAAATCCTTTTTCTATCATTGACAAATTTCCTTTTATCTTTAGTCTCTTTCTGTAATACTCTTTATCTTCTTGCTCTCTCAGAAACTTGGTTTGCCTAGCAGAGGAAACTCCAAATCCCTGAGCTTCTTTTCCAGTCCTAGATGTACTTTCCCTCATCCCCATTTCCTTCTCCATCTACTATCCACATTCATGAGGAAATACTCTTTGCCATAACCTAGTATCTTTTGATATTTTAAGGCATTCACCATCTACTGCCTATGGATCAGTTTTCCTCTCATGCTTAACACCTTCCCTCAAACCTAGGGACTTCAATATGTATGCTAATGTCTCCTGAAACACCCTATTAATCAACTTGCCCAACTCCCATAAGTTAAACCTTCATCCCACCCCGAGCAGAGACAAAAATGGTCATCACATTGGCCTTACTCCTTATCCTAATTTCACATACAAGTGCACCTCATTTTATTTGGCTTTCCAGGTATTACATTTTTTTTAGAAATTGAAGGTTTATGGCAACCTTGCATTGAGCAAGTCTACTGGCACCATTTTTCTAACAGCATGTGTTCACATTATGTCTGTGACCCACTTCAATAATTCTCAAAATATGTCAAACTTTTCCATTATTATTATATCTGTTATAGTGATCTGTGATCACTGATCTTTCATGTTATTATTATAGTTGTTTTGGGACACCACAAGCCCTGCCCTTATAAGAGAGAAGACTTAATTGATAAATGTTGTGTGTGTTCTGATTGTGCCACCTACCAGCTGTTCTGGTCTCTCTCCCTCTCTTGGGGCTTTCCTATTCCCCTGAGATATAATAATATTGAAATTAGGTCAATTAATAATCTTAAAATGTCTTCTAAGTGTTCAAGTGAAAGGAAGAGTCAATCAATGTGGCAAACTTCATTGTGGTTTTATTTTAAGAAATTGCTACGGCCACCCCCACCTTCAGCAACCACAACCCTGATCTGTCAACAACAATTTGAGGCAAGAACCTTCACAAGCAAAAAGTTTATAACTTGCTGAAGGCTTAGATGATGGGTAGCATTTTGTAGCAATAAAATATTTTAAATTCAGGTACATATATTTGTTAGACATAATACTGTTGTACACTTAATAGACTACAGGAAAGTGTAAACATAGCTTTTATATGTACTGGGAAATTAAAAAAAAAATTCATGTGACTAGTTTTATTGTGCTATTCACTTTATTGTGGTGGCCTGGAACCCACCTGCAATATTTCTGAGGTTTGTCTGTATAAGTATTCTTCTTCCATTATGCAGAATTCTTAAATTCTTCTCTGATCCTAACTCATATCCTTTGTCTTCTCCTTAGGCTTTATTCCTCCTAACGTGTCCTTAATGAGACCTCTATTCGTCGATGCCCACACTATTCACTACATTTTCACTGTCTACACTTTCCTCTCTTAAGTTATGACCTCAGAACTGACCATTTCAACTACTTCTACTCTTGAATCCCTGGTGCCTTTTTTTCCTATTGCCAGTCAGGCCTTGTTAACCTATGTTAACCCATTATGGTTTCTATTCCTATGCTGCTGAATGATGTTGAAGGAAGTCCTATAACTTTGCTGACTGAATCCATCATGAATTTTTATCATTCAATCTCATCTAGTCTATCTTACTACAAGGAAATCCTTATATTCTTCCCTGATGAATTATCTCACACTGCCCTTGGCCACTGTTCCAATTTTCTTCTCTCCTCAAGCTTCTTATATTATCTTCCTTACTCCCTCTCAGTAAATTAGGTGACTTTTTCCTTACCAACAAAACAGAGACTTCTTCTCTCCTAGTCTATATCTTGTCGATCTCTCACAGAATTTGTTTTAAGAGACAAATGAATTAGGTCATGTCCACATTTTTATTTCTCTCACAAGCTAGAGACATGCATTGCATGGGAGTTATAATGCAGAACTGGCTCAGTTTGGGAGTTGGGATACCCAGGTTATATACCTTTTCAACAGGGGCAAATATTACCCCACCATCATTCTACCTCTTGACAGAGGAGACCACTCCCTCCAACCATACCAGACCACTCTCATCCTAGGGCAGAAGAATCTGTCTCCACCCAAGCCTGAGCAAAATTTTGTTTACATCAATTCAGGCTCTGGTTGGGGTTTGACCAGGATAAGACTCAATGCAATCTCCTTATAAGTAATGGCCTGGTGAAGAACTTTTGAGAAGGGGACTTGGGAGTGGAGCTTTGAGTCTCCAACATACTAAGAAAAATCATTTTTCACATTCCTCCATCTGATTCTAATGAGAAGTATAGCCTTCTCAAAGAATCACTAACTGATATGGTCAACGCTTCATCAAGGACTTTGGGACTTATGATGGGTAACATATAGGAGGGGGGAAAGAGGAGAAACTGACACATTGACAAATCAAAAGGGAGCAGTCCCCTAAGTACATAAGTGAATCTTACAGATACAAAGATGCAAAGGGAAATAACTACAAAGAATAAAATTATCCATTTAAGGCTCAAAAAGTCTCATCTCATATAGCTGTCTGGTGTTCAGGACATCATCTGATGTTTTCTGGACAGTCTGAGCAGACTATTCTCCCTCTCTTTTTTGAAATCAAGAAACTTTTATGAAGTACCTACTATGTGCCCGGCACTGTGCTAAGCACCAGGGATACAAAAAGAGGGAAAAGACTGTCCCTGTTGTTGGTTTTTTTTCCCAACTAGATTTTCCTTTCTTTTTAAAAAAATTATTTATTTATTTTTCGTTTTCAACATTCACTTCTTTTTTTTTTTTTTTTGGAGGGGGAGGCTCCAGCAATTGGGGTTAAGTGACTTGTCTAAATTCACATGTCTAGTTTTGTGTTAAATGTCTGAGACCGCATTTGAACTCAGGTCCTCCTGACTCCAGGGCCAGTGCTACTACACCACCTAGCCGCCCCTAACATTTACTTTTACAAGATTTTGAGTTCCAAATTTTCTCCCCATCTCTCCCCTCCCACCACCAAGATGGCATGCAGTCTGATCATCCCTTTGCCCAATCTGCCCTCCCTTCTATCACCACCCTCTTCTCTTATCCCCTTCCCCTTCTATTTTCCTGTAGGGCACGATTAGATTTCTATACTTGATGGCCTGTATATCTTATTTCCCTGTTACATGTAAAAACAATTTTTAACATTTGTTTTTTAAAATATTGAGTTCCACATTCTCTCCCTTCCTCCCTCCCCACCCACCTTCATTGAGAAGGCAAGCAATTTGATATGGGTTACACATGTGTAGTCATGCAAAACACTTCTATAATAGTCATGTTGTGAAAGACTAACTGTATTTTCCCTCCATCCTTCCTCCCCCCCATTTATTCTATTCTCTCTTTTGATTCTGGCACTCCTCAAAAGTGTTTGTTTCTAGGGGAGGCTAGGTGACACAGTGAATAGAGCACCAGCTCTGGAGTCAGGAGGACCTGAGTTCAAATCTGGCCTCAAACTCAGACTAGCCATGTGACCTTGGGCAAGTCACTTTACCCCAATTGCCCTGCCCTCCCCCCTCCAAAAAAGCAAAAAAAATTCTTTAAAAAGTGTTTATTTCTGATTACCCCCTCCCCTGATCTATTCTCCTTTCTACCATCCCCTTCCCCCTTATCCCCTTCCCTGTTACTTTTCTGTAGGGTAAGATAGATTTCCATACCCCAATTGAATGCTTATGATATTCCCTTCTTAAGCCAGATCTGATGAGTAAGGTTCATTCATTCCCTCTCACCTTCCCCCTCTTCCCCTCTACTGTAAAATCTTTTTCTTCCCTCTTTTAAGTGAAATAATTTACCCCATTCTACCTCTCTCTTTCTCCCTCTCCCAGTATATTCCTCTAACCCCTTAATTTTATTTTTTAGATATCATCACTTCATATTCAACTTACCCTGTGATTTCTACACACACACACACACACACACACACACACACACACTATATATATATGTATATATATATATAATGTGGGTGTATTATATGTATATATGTATGTATGTATATTTCCTCCAACTACTCTAATACTGATAAAGGTCTCATGAGTTAAAAGATATCATCATTCCTTGTAGAAATGTAAGCAGTTCAACCTTAATAAGTCCCTTATGATATCTCTTTTCTGTTTACCTTTTCATGCTTCTCTTGAGTCTTCTATTTGAAAGTCAAATTTTATATTCACTCTGGTCTTTTCATCAAGAATATTTGAAAGTTCTTGATTTTGTTGAATATCCTTTCCCCCCCCTAAAGGGTTATACTTAGTTCTTGGTTTTAATCCTAGCTCCTTTGACCTACGGAATATGATATTACAAACCCTCCGATCCCTTAATGTAGAAGCTGCTAAATCTTATGTTCCCTAAATGTGTTTCCACAATACTTGAATTGTTTCTTTCTGACTGCTTTCAATATTTTCTTCTTGATCCTCCACACTGGAAGCAGAACCCTACCTTGACATTTGATTCCTAGGAGTTTTCCTTTGGGGATCTCTTTCAGGAGGTGATCAGTGGACTCCCTCAATTTCTACTTTACCCTCTGGTTCCAGAACATCAGTGCAATTTTCCTTGTTAATTTATTGAACAATGATATCCAGGCTCTTTTTTGAATCAAGGTTTTCAGGTAGTCCAATTTGTCCTGGATCTATTTTCCAGGTTGGTTGTTTTTCCAATGAGATATTTCACGTCTTCTGTTTTTTCATTCTTTTGGTTTTGTTTTATAATTCTTGATTTATCATAGAGTCATTAGCTTCCATTTGCTCCATTCTAATTTTTTTTAAAGCAATCGGGGTTAAGTAACTTGCCCAAGGTTATACGGACAATTATTTTGTGTGGGTGTTAAGTATCTGAGGCTGGAACCAATCCGGGTCCTCCCGACTCCAGGGCTGGCGCTGTTACTCACTGCACCACCTAGCCACCCCTCCATTCTAATTTTCAAGGAATTAATTTCTTCAGTGAGTTTTTGAACTTCCTTTTCTATTTAGTCAATTCTGTTTTTTAAGGCATCCTTCTCTACATTGGCTTTTTGGACCTCTTTTGCCATTTGGTCTAGTCTGTTTTTAAGATGTTATTTTCTTCATTTTTTTTTAGTCTCTTTAGCAAGCTATAAACTAATTTTCTATGGTTTTCTTGCATCCTCAATTTTCTTCCCATAGGAGCTTTGACTATGTCATTTTCTTCCAGTTGTATGTTTTAATCTTCTTTGTTGCCAAAGTAAAATTCTATAGTCTGAGGTTTTTTTCTGCTTTTTGGTTATTTTCCCAGTCAATTACTTGACTATTTAACTTTTCATTAAGGTAGGGTTCTGCTTCCACTGTGGAGGGTGTACTGGCTTAAGCTTCAGGAGTTTTGTGCAGCTATTTTCAGAGATACTTCTAGAGACATGTAAATTTTTAGTTCTTCCAAAGGGCTATGATCAAAGTAGAAGTGTAATACTCCTCACCTGGCCTATGCTCTGGTCTGTGAGTGACCACAAGCACTCTTTTCTGCCTTGGAACTATGAGAAGGATTCCCTCTCCATTGTCACCACAAACTACCATGCCAGTGCTCCTCCTTGCCCCAGAGCTACCACCCATGACAGTGTCCCAGATCCAAGCACAGGCAAAGCAAGAGAATCCTGCCTCAGTGCCACCAAAGGGATCCCTGCAATCGACCTCTGATCAGTCACTTGATCCCCATTGTCTGTGGGTCGAGAGCTCAGGAAGTAGCTGCCACAGCTGCACAGGGGTTAAGCCTGGACCACGCGCCTCTCTCAGCCAGGTCTGACAGACCTTTCCTATTGATTTTCTAAGTTGTCTTTAGCATTTTGGGTTGAGAAGTCTGGAAACTGCCAAACCTGCCAGTGATTCAGTTCCCTGAGGCCTGGAGTTTGCTGGAGTTTGTCTGTGCCAGCATGGCCTATGCTGGACTGAGGTACTCTCCCAGTGCAGAACAATAGATCTTTCCTGTCAACCTTCCAGGTTGTCTTGGGCTATAAATTTATTTCACTCTGTCATTTTGTGGGTTCTGTTGCTCTAAAATTTGTTTAGAGTGATTTTTCACAGGTATTTGGAGGGATTTGGGAGAGAGCTCATTCGAGTCCCTGCTTTTACCCCAACCTCTTGGTTCTGCCCCTGACCATACTACTCTCTTTAAGATTCCTTGTAGAGATCCTTTCTTTTGTCCACTCTCATACAAAATTGATCTTGGCACAATTCCAAATTACCTTGCCAATAGCCTGGTCAAATAATGAAAGTTAACTCAACTTTTATGACTTTATTAATATAAAGTAAAAAATTTGGACCTTGCCCAACTTTCATTTTGATATATCTAAGAAACTCAAATTAAAAAAAAAAGAAATGGAAAAATTAGAACCTAGTATTCATACTTTGCATTAATTCATCTCCCCACTATGAGGATGAGATGCCACTAAGGAATTAATAACAGACTCCAATACATACATAATAATTCCAGGGATCAATTTTAAAAACAGTACATATCAAGTAATAAAACAATTCCAACTCCTAGCCAGGTTGAACTAAATAACCCTTAATTAAAATGGATGCTTCTTTTAAGGCATTTACAAGACAGACCACAAGCTATTCTTCTTCTAAAATTAACTAATTATAACATGACTGAGACGGGTGTGATACTAATTACACAACAGAATGATACCCTGGTCTCACAAGACCTTGACCGAGTTATCACTATATCATTATGAGGAAAATAAAGGACCCTAACTCACACAGGAAAACATCCTAGTAACAAATGTCAAGGCCAAATAATTAGTTGTTTGGGCTAAAAGTCATTCAATCTTATATTTGCATCTTACTATAATAACTTCAGATACTCTAATATCAATTGACTATTTAATAGATTGTGCTTTCAAAACTTTTGATTATAGAAGATTGCCATAAAAGAACAGGGATGTAACTATGTTAAGGGAACAATGTTTCCTAACTTTGTGTCAATTCCAGGCAGAAGTTATGTAGATAGCCAATTGCATTGAACCATGCTTAAAGTCTGACAGATGGGATATTCATATTGGAGAAATTGAGTCAGGAAAATTCTACCTCAGCTCATGTAGAATAGTCGTTCTCCCAACTTTTCCCATGAGAACACCCTCTGCAGTTCATAGACTGCACTGGGCTGTTCACTGGCTCAGTTGAATTCTTTCATAACCATACCTGGAGTCAGACTCAGAATAATGTCAGTTAACAGTCCTATAAGGTCTTGAATAGCAAGTTTCAATAATCAGAGTTTCAGATATGTGACTACACTCTCACATTGGTTGGGAACATCTTTAGGGTGAGTGTTAAATAGTTTGCATACATTCCTACACATGCACAAGTTCCTGATTAAATAAACATTAGTAAAATCAAATTTCCCATTAAGACAACACCAGATAGTTCATAAATTACTACTCTTCATAGATTTGCATCTCTTTCTCTCAAACTTACCCTTCTCTAACCATGCTCAACCTGAAAGAATGAGATATTTCAGGAACTGAATCTTATATGTATGATAAATTCAAAAACTAATTTTAACTCTTGTTTAGACCATGGAATGAATTCAGATCAAAACAACAAGATCTTCCCACTTAGCTCATTACAGTAATTTAGAGGCTTTAGTATTAATCACTAACCTTAGATCTCTGGTGCTGCTTCTATTGAACTGCTGAGTCTGACTCTGTTTCTCTGAAAGCACCCATTTAAGGTCAGTCCAAGGACACAAGAAACCTAAAAGAAATGAATGAGAGGGGTGGCCAGGTAGCACAGTGAGTAAGAGCACCAGCTCCAGGGTTGAGAAGACCCGGAGATCAAATCCCAGGCTCAGACATTTAGCACCCACCCAGAAACACCTGGCCGTGTAACCTTGAGCAAGTTACTTAACCCCGATTGCTTAAAAAAAAAAAAAAAAGGAAATGAATGAGACTCAAGTGAAATAATTGTCATTGATATAAAATTTTATCCTGATGTTACTGTATACATATGTATATTTATTTATTTATCCTGATGTTACTACAACAAACTAAATTCTCCAAATAGCTTAGTTAACAATCTTAATTTTCATAAGTGAGATTCAAATAATTTTAGCTGAAACTTCCCTTTTAAAATATAGACAAAGCTTGGAAGTTTATGATTTCTTAAATTACAGTATTTCAAAATATTACAACACAGAGACAGATAGAATGACCTAACAGCTTCCTAACCTGTTCTTTTTTTCTGACAGTACAATTCTTAATCTAACAACATCGAGATTATAAGAGAAATTGCTTTTTTAAACAATATAGGTGGTACAACTCTTTGCCAGATTGCACAATATAAGGAAATTTAGAAATATAACAATATCATAAACAATTATCATGTATTTAAACTTGAAACAAAACCAATTAATTACCAATCTGATGACCTTAGCAGGTCACCTGTGCTTCCAAATTGCTTTACATAGAAAGGATTTATTCATCTCATTACCACTGACATGCTGATCCTATCTAAAAACTCATATAAAGTTACCAAGAATGAAACGTTTAACATTTAATTAAAATAGTTAACATTCATATAGCATTGTCCTATGCCAATGTGAACCTTACAATGTCCCTGGGAAGTAGGTTGCATTATTATCTCCTCATAGAACAGTAAACTGAGGTAAATATAACTTCCTCAAGGCCATACAGTTAATACGTTTCTTAATGCCAAATAACAACATCTTTTTGTGCTTAATCCTGATAGGAAGAGCACTCTCAGATGCTGTTCTTATTCCTTCAGGACAGATTTTGACTTTAATCAAATAAAATCTGGATTAATAATTGCTAATGGTAAACATATTAATTTTTGTAAAGTCTAATACTCTTGGCCCTTTAAAAGGAAATATTATCCATAAATTCATATATTCCCTTAAAAAGACATGTGGTGACAATTCCCAGCTCTGAATATTTTTTCTTCTACTTCCTTAAAAAGCTGAAGTCCTGTCTCCTTTGAGACTTTGAGAGCTGCTCTATGCATTACATCTCCCCATTCCCATTCTCCTGGGAATTTCAGGCTGTATATACTAGGAAATGCATATGAAACTTTAAAAACAGTTTGATATTATCTGTCATCATCAGACCAACTAAAGGCCAAAGCCCAGGCAAAAAGACCTAAGGGAATTAAATTAATGCTGACAGGGTGTGATCAGTCTCCCCCTCCCCATCTCCCCAAACCTTCAGATCTTCCAGAGTTAACTTCATAATTAGTTGAACAGTACAGGAAACATTTTAAGATTTTATATAATAATTGCAAATCATAATAAACCACTATCTTTACCATAGCCAATATTTATGTAGTGTTAGATTTAATAAGGCCTTCCTACAGATTTATCCTGAAAGGCAGATGGACATAATTCCTTCTATAACTTTGTCTATTGGTTTTTAAATCATTACAAAATTTTCTTTTTCAATCTTCCTACTTAAAATCAAACTTCCTTACAACCTCTCAATGAAGAGTTTACCTATAAAGAGCGTTAGGGTTGTTCTGGAGACCCCAAAATACCAGTACGACAGGTCCTGCTGAATGAATTGGACTCAAGTCTTCTCAGCCAAAGAAGACTTTGTTTATTAAAGAAAGAAAGTTTATTAAAAGTTTGCTTGTGTTGGACACAGAGTAAGTCTGTGCTAGGTCATTCTATGGCGCTCTCATACACATGGAGGGAAGATGGGATCTTACATACAGAAAGGCTGTGGTAGGAATCTAGGGGTGGTCTAGAGGAGGAGTTTGGGGAGGGTCTTCAGGAGAAGTCATATGAGGTCAATGAGTGATTAAGGGTGGGAAGTTGCTGGAGGTTACCTGGAGACTACTGACAATGGTGGGCTAGTCCAATTCAAGGGTTGATTGATATTTTGATAGGCTCAAGGGTGGGAAGTAGATGGGGAACAGGAGGGCTAGGCTAGTAATAGAGGTCTAGCCCAGCCACAACATAAGGCTTATGGCCTCATGCAAATGCCTCATCAAATAGGACAATTTAATCTGAGTTCAAGGGGAGTTCCCAGAGCCTGTACCTCAAAGATTCAGAGAGCTCAAGGGGATTCCCAGAGCCTGCATCTCATCACCGACATGCTTAAACCATCTGAAACTGGCACAAGGGCATGCAAAACAACTACCTAAGGATGGGGGGAGGGCTTTAAAGCACATAAACTTGCTACTGCCAACCCCCATTCTAACCTGGTTTTTTTTTCTGTACCTCCCATTTTTTTGCTCAAGCCTTTATTTCTCTTTCCTAATATTTCAAACCCATTACTCAGACTACCTCTACTGGCCTTTACATTCCAAATTAAAAATTATACTCACCCCAATTTTGTCCTGCTTCTCTGCACTTATTAGAATCTGGAGGGAGTTAAGGCTTAATAATTTAGAAATAAAGAGAATTGTATTTCTTTCACACCCTTCACAAACAGCTTTTATAATGTTAATTTACATTCTAAACAAATCAGTGAAATTATAAAGTGATTGCTTAAAAGACAGAAAAAAACTTATTTTTTCAGTTTTGAACACATTGCCCTGATATCAGATACATTGTAGGGAGACAGTTCTCTAGATTTAAATTAAACATAAAGTGCAAACTTTTTTAAGACAAACAAATTTAGAATTAGACTGGTAAACTTGCTTTTGAGATATATTCATCTAGACAGGTCAGAGGAGCCAAGTGGGCCAACATAATTCAGGATTATCTTTGGTCAATTGACACCAGCACTGGCAATATTTATGGTCATCAGATTGATAGTGAGGTGGCAGTTTTGTTAACCAGATCCCCAATTTTGTATCTGACTAACCCATAGCCAAATCATAAAGAATATCCTTAATGGGCAGCTAGGTGGCACAGTGAATAGGGCACTGGCCCTGGAGTCAGGAGGACCTGAGTTCAAATCTGGCCTCAGACACTTGACACACTTACTAGCCATGTAATATTGGGCAAGTTGCTTAACCCCAATAGCCCTCCAAAAAGAAAAAAAAAAAGAAAATCCTTGCCTTCCAGGAGACCTGTTTTGAGGTCTCTGCCCCCGGAGCTGCTTGGAGAGAAAAGTGAACTGCAACCCAGTATGGGGAGTTTGATAGATAAGCATGGATTCTGGGGATAAGATTCACCCTCCCTTCAGGGCTGGGATTTCAAAAGAAAAGAGTCCCTTGGGAGTCTAGTCCCAGCATTGTCCTGGGGAACAGTCCAGTCTCCAAACTGAGTATATAACCCTGCTGCCAACTCAAGGTATCATTTCTCTCCAGGTCCCAATTTTGACTCTGTGGGCTACCTCTACTATGCCAGGGAAGCTTCCTCATCCTGAAATTTCACTCTGCCCCTGGACTCCTCACATTGTGTCCCTTTCCTCTAATTGGCAAGTTCCTGACAATGATTGGGTACAGATTCTGGGAAGGAAGGCCCTTGATCTCTCCTAGAATCTTCCTACTTGATGAGGCATTTGCCTGAGGATATAAGCCTTTTATCATCACTAGACTGAAATCTTTGTTACACTTAACCTAGCCTAGCCCTCCATAGTTCCAGGTGGGAACTTTTGATACTATGAAAATATCTATACCCAAATCTGTTACCCCTAAACCAACCTAGCCCTCCATTGTTTGTCATCTCCAGGTAGCCTTCTACTATTTCCCACACTTAATCCCATTCCTGGAGTCCCTCAGTCCCATCAAGATCCTCCTTAGACTCCTCTTCAAGACCCTCCCAAGCCCCTCCTCTAGACCACCCCTAGATCCCTCCCACAATCTTTCTGTATATAAGATCCATCTTTCCTCCATAAAGGGACTCAGATTCAATCTAACACAGACTGTCAGATTGTTCTGGTCTGTTTATAAATGCAAGCATCACAAATACTTAAGTTCCTTAAGAGTCTACCCATTATGGTGAATTTTTAATAAACTTTGTTTTACTTTGAGAGAAGGCTTGAGTAGAATTCATTTGGCAGTACCCAGTGTGTCAGTATTTTGGGGTCTCAAGCACCCCTAAACCCAAACCTCAACACTAGGATCTCCACTTTAAGGAAAATACCCAGACTAGCAATGACTTCGTTCCTTTCCAGACTCTACTCTTGATTCTCTATACTTTCTCTCCACTGTTTTTGTGTGGGTACCTGTAATGGTAATGTAATTTTGAATTTGAAGATCCCCTTTGTGTTGGCAAAAGTAGCAGGTACTTAACACTTAGTAACTGACCAAGCCTCTGATTGGGGGAACAGAAGGTATGAACTCCTGTCTCCTGTTAACTGACATAACAGGAAAGAGTTGGCTGAAGGAAGTGAAGTAGGTAATACTGTGTATATAAGAAAAGCCCCAGAGATGCACAGTTAGAATTTCCTTGACACTGAGATCTGGTAGCAGAGCAGCTACAGAAGAATGAAGAACTGAGTCCTGAGAACTTGTGGTGGTGGAGCTTCTTCTGAACAGGAGCCCAGGAGCCCAGAGCCCAGAGCCAGGAGGCCAAAGTCAGGAGCCAGGAGCCCCAGAGCCTAGGAGCCTGGGATCCAGAGCCCAGGAGCCAGGAGCCCAGGTGACTAAAGCACAACTGGGAAGCTGAGACTTTGTTTGCAGCTTGGTTGAGCCTTGAATTCCTTGGAGCAGAAATGGTGAAGGATCTGACATGGACCAGACCAGTGTGGAGCAGGACCTGCCCAGAGAGCTGGTCAAGGAACTGGGAGCTGTCTGCCATTGAATCCAGGTAGAATCTGGGACCATAGAAGGAGATCCAGGGAATCTGAGAACAGGACCCAAGTCAAAGTGAAAAGACCTCTCCTTGGGTACTGAGTAATTATAGAATTATAATTTACTAGTGACCTAAGGAGTGGAGGGTTTTGTGTATGGTACAAAGTAAGACTTTGCTGAGTAAGTGACTGATTGTACTTTGAGTACTTTGACTACTGCACTTTGAAACTACTGATAAGTGACTGATTGAGTTAATCAAGACTTTGCCCCAAGAGTGGAAGACTTTGACTGTGTACTTTGATACTACTGATAAGTGACTGATTGAATTAACTTAAGTGTGACTTTTATTTTGAGACTATGTTGTGAATATTATATTGTGATTTTCTGTGATAAGTTGCAATATGGTGAATGCTATATTTTGAATTATGCTGTACCTTGATTTTCCATGGATGTTTTGCTTTTGTTATGGAATAGAGTGATCACTATACTGAGTAATCAGAACCTTAAAAGCTGTTCACAGTAGCAGTTCTTCTGGAAAGGGCATGCCATTACAGTACCTTCTTCTCATCCTACCCCCAGGCCTTTCCATCTCCCTTTTGTGAGTTATTGTCTCCATCAGAATGTAAGCTCCTTGAGGGGAGGGACTTCCTCCTCCCTCAACCTCCTTGCATTTGTATCCTCAGTGCTCAGCACATACTAAATGCTTAGTAAATGTTTGTTGACCTGTTGACTTGACTGTACCTCTTCTGTCTAAAAAGCCTTCTAAGTCTATTGCCTTCATTTCCTCATCTCTAATTCACTACTCAACTCCTTTGCAATCTGACCTTCAACCTCACCAACTAACTGAAAGTTCTCTCTCCAATCTAAATCTCCAGTTGCTAAACCTGATGTGGTTTTCTTCTCAGTTCTCATCTTTTTTTTTCTTAATCTCAGTGCAGGTTCTAATGCTGTCAGCCACCTTCTCCCAGATCCCCTGCCTTTCCCTTGGCTTTCATTGTACTGATCTCTCTTTAGGTTTTATCATCTAGACTTTATTCCTACCCTTCTGACAGCTCCTCAGTCTCCTTTATCAGATCATCATCCATGCCCTTCCCTCTAACTCTAGAGGTCCCCAAGTTTCTGTCATGAGACTTCTCTCACCATACCCTTCAACGAAAAAATATTTTTATTGGTATCTTTTGTTTTTACATAATTTTTATTTCCCCTGTATCTCCCCACATCCTCCCTCCCAAAGAGCCATCCTTTATAATAAAGCACTTTTTTTTTTGCCTTTTTTTTTTGGAGGGCAATTGGGTTTAAGTAACTTGTCCAAGGTTACATGGCTAGTTTGTGTGTGTGTGTGTATGTGTTGTGTGTGTTGTGTGTGTGTGTTGAGTGTCTGAGGCTGGAACCAAACTCGGGTCCTCCTGACTCCAGGCTGGCGCTTTACTCACTGTGCCACCTAGCCACCCCTAATAAAGCATTTTTTAAATAAAAAAAGGAAGAGGAAAAAATATGCAAGTTCAATCAATATACTGAAAAATATCTGAAGTTATATTCAGTGTTCCATAGTTGTAGACTCCTCCTTCGAGTCCTTACCACTGGAAAGAAATGTGAAGAGGTGATTTCAATTGCTCCTCTTTGGATTCATTTGTTCTTTACAGGTTCACAACACTCATCTTTGATTATTTTGGTGTTATTTATTCTTTCCATTTGCATTGTTGTGGTCATTGTATGCATTGTTTGTCTGGCTCTACTCATTTCACTTTTTATCTGTTCATGTTGTGTAGGGTATGGGGACCCCAAAAATCCCCTACCCAAAAAGAAATTAAAAGTCAGAGGTATCTTTAGGAAAGAACAGGAAGTTTTATTCAGTTCTCATGAGAAGGGGGCATCCCTTCCACCAGTTAGAACCAGCAGAATGAGGCAGGTTACAGAAACAAGAACTTATACCCTAACCAGTCAAACCTCCTCCAACTGCTGTCCCTTCTCCCATTGCCTGGGAGGTGGGCTTACAATCTGAGTGAGAAATCTCCTCCAATGATAAGGAGAAAGGAAATAGGGGATAGCAATCCAGATGTACCTATCCTTATTTGGCAAACTCAAAAGTGGAGAAGGGGGAAGGGCTCTAGGAGATTTCTAAAATTCCTGAAGGGTTTAAGGCTGATTGAGGGAAGGGAGGAAGGGTCCTAAATTGTGTAATTTCTTAGAAAACCCAGGACTCAGGTCTGTCCAGTCTTACAAAAGTTTGTCTATGGTTTCAAGATATTCCCCCCCTTCTCCTTATTCTGAAGAGTCTTCACAGAGGGTGTAGAGAGTGTACCCCACTCAATGTAAATTAATTTAAGTCTCTGTTTTCATCATGTTTATTTCTTATAGCAACCATTCCCTTCTTTTTAAGGTAATCTCATTCTTCCCATTGATTCAATTATTATCCCAATACAGATGACTCTTAAATCTATACCATAAGCCCCTATCTCTCTCCTGAGATCCAGCTCTACATCACCAAGGGTCTGCTACCTGGATATTTCTACCTGGATTATTTCTACCTCAGAAACACCTTGGGATCATAGTATCCAAAATGGGCTCATTATCTTCCCCTTAAACTCACCCTAATTTCCAAATGTCAGGGTCCAATTAATTCAGTAAGCCTTGATACTTCACTCTCCTTCTTCCCACAAAGGCAATCATTTACCATATCTTGCTAGTTCTTCTTCTACAGTATCCTATACATCCATTCCCATTAGCTTAAGGAAATATCCAAAAAAAATACAGTTCAGGTGCTTAGATTCCAGTATACCTTTGCCATATATATTCTCTTGCAGGGAAGAGTATTTAGTAAGTACTTGCTGAGTATTTATTGGCTCTAGTTCTAGCTGGGCTTTCTAACTTCTCAGTAGCTCCTCATGTTGCTATTTTTTGCTGCTTCTACTTTCTGATCCCACCTGTCAGGCCCTCTAGGTCTGAGCAGGCTCCTGGTGTTGCAATTTTTCCACTCACAGTTCTATTTTTTCCTAATATTTTTTCAATTAACAAAAGTCTATTTTCTCTCCTCCTCCCCTCCCCTGAGGGGGGAAAAATAAACAATCTCTCTTAACAAATGTGTAGAGTCAAGCAAAACAAATCCCTGTTTTGTCTAAGTCTCAAAAATAACTTTCTTATTCTTGCACCCCTGGTGAGTAGCATGCTTCTTCATTAGCCCTATGGAATTATGCTTGGTCATTGCATTGATCAGAGTTTTTAAGTCTCTCAAAGTCTTTACAATATTGTTATTGTATAAATTATTCTGGTTCTGCTCACTTTAAATCAGTTCATATAACTCTTTTCAGGTTTCACTGAAACCATCCCTTTCTTCTGATTCAATAATGTTTCAATGCATTCATATATGCCATAATTTGTTTAGCCATTTACCAATTGGAGAGTAATCCTTTAGTTTCCAGCTCTTTGCTATTAAAAAAATTCTTCTCTCTTTTATACCACAAGTGTAAGAGCTGTTGGTCTCCCTACACATAACTAGTGTTTTAATCCCTGAAACTTGTTTGGAGAGTAGCTTGAAAGACATAAGAGTTGGGTCAGCAATTCATACTGTGTACAAACTTAATGGGACCTTTATTCTTTTTGCCATTTGTTAAACTTTCACTCCCTAAGTCAGGAGAGGAGGCCCCTTATCCAAACTCCCAGGGAACCAAGGCTTTGTAAATAATGGCCACTTTTGCAGGAATGGACTCCAGCATTTTGAGAAAATGTTTCACAGATCCTGGATCAAGACCATGTCAGCAAACCAATGTCTCTATGCAATGAATAATAAATTTACCAGGTTAGCTATGGAGTGAAGTAGTCTCCCCATTTCCTTTTCACCCTTCTTTACCCTTGTTTGTCAGTTAGTTGAAAAGTACTTGTTAAGTGCCTACTATAAGCCAGTTCCTCTACAAAGAACGATACAAAGGGTACAAAGAAAGGCAAAATAAAAAAAATAGAAAGAAACAGAAACTAAAATAAAAATCCCAATCTCTAATCTCAAAGAGTTCACAGTCTGATGAGGGAGACAACATGAAACTATGTGCAAACAAGATCTCTATCTGATAAATAGATATGATCAATAAAGAGAAACAAGCATTAAACCAGATAAGGAAAGGCTTTTTACTGGAAAGGGAACTTTTAACTGGGACCTTAAGTAAGCCAGAGAAGTCAGGAGATAGAGATGAGAAGAGAATCCCAGGCCTCTCAACCAATTTTAATGCTTGAAAATCCCTAAACAGGTATCTAGGAAGAGATCAAATAGTTAAGACCTTGTCTGACAACCTAGAACCTATCAGAAACAAGGAAAACTAGCAAAATATCACTGACATGTATCAGAAGTGCGACCTTTGCTGTATATTATAAGGGGAAACCTGGGAAGTTATCCTGTGAGAAAGTCAGTCTATAGACGCGAAGCAAGACATGTTCTTCTTTAAAAAAAAATGGAAAAAAATTAAAACTGCTACTGCCTGTGATCCCAAATGATTCTCTATTATCCTACACATAGCTGCCAAAGTAATGTTCCTAAAACAAGTCTGCCCATGTCACCTCCCAGCTTAAACTATAACAGCTCCTAGAATTAATTACAAGGTCAAATACTAACACTTCTATATGAAATTTTAAAATTCTCTTAATCTGACTCCAGTATGCCTTCCCAGAGTTAATTATACATTACTACTATTTATTTACTCTCTGGTCTTACCAAACTGACTTTTCTTTTTTCATAATATAGTGTGATAATAATAATAATAAACAATTGCACACAAAACTGTAAATCTATTATATAAACTTGATATTCCTTGAAAATATATAATAATTTGTAAATTTCTTTTTTCCTTTTTTTCTTCCCTCTTCCCCCATACCACAGATGACTACCATTAGACACAAATAGATATATATGTAAAATTATTCTATGCATTTTATATATTCTATAGATAGTCTATATATATTCTATACTTCCATTTATCAAATCTTTCTCTGGATACATAATTGGATATTTATAATAGTCAATGATTTACACACTCAAAGTTATTCTTAAAACAAACTGATCTTCTGGCCCAGGAGATAGAGTACTAGGCCTGGAACCAGAGAGACCTAAGTTTAAAGCTTTCTTTAGATACTTACTAGCTGTGTGATCTTGGGCAAGTCAATTAACCTCTATATGACTCAGTTTCCTCAATTATTAAATGGGGATAACAATAATACCTACCTCCCAGGGTTGTTGTAAGGATCAAATGAGATAATATTTGTGAAGCATTTAGCATATGCCTAGCACAGAGTAGATGGTTCACAAATATTAGCTATTATTATTTCTATTTATAAACAAAGTTCCATCTCTGATCTTTCTGCCTTTGCACTGACTGTCTTCCATGCCTAGAATGCACACTCATCCAAGCTGCACCTTTAAAAATCCTTAGCTTCCTTCAAAGCTCAGTCAGAACAACACCTCCCAAATAAACCCCTCCGCCTAGCTTTCTTAACTGCAAATTTGCTTGTTCTATCCTTCCCTGGGGTAACACAGCAGTAGATCTTAGTGACAAGGCTGAAAACTGAAATCAGGAAAGCAAAGGCCACACAAGGTTAGGAAGGAAAGAAAAGAATTGGATTGAACCAGATCCAGGAAATCTTTGGATGGCAAGCAGCCAAGATAGATCCCTGGGGGTGTGAAGCCATGGGGCAGATAGGCAAAGCAGTAGGTCAGAAACCACACAAGGAATCTTGAGCCAAGAACACCCAGAGGCCAGAAGTCTAGAGAAGGCGGCAGGTCAATAAGTAGGTGAGCAGTCAGGAGTTCAGGAAGCAATAGGTGCCAAAGGGTACAGCATCATAGAAACACAGATTTGGAGCTAGAAGAAACCATAGCAATTAAATTGATAATTTATGAAATGAAGGCAAGCTCGGTTCTTTGGGTATTTGCCAGGAAAGACCACAACTGGCAGCAGGAAATGGGGTTGCAATCACACTTTAATTAAGTACCAAGAGTGTGGCGGTAAAAAAAAAAACACACACACAGAAAGTACAGAGACAAGCACAAAGGGAGTATAGAGGCAAATGGCATGGGGACAGGGGACAGAGTGGTGAAGTACTGTGAGGAAGAGGATGGGGGTATGAGTCACATGACTAAGGCTTGGAGTTAGGAGCACTGGAACAGCATGAACTGGTCTGGTCCCACTCCCAGTCTTTGCCCCTGCTAATTACAGTGTCTTAGATGAGTTATGACCTGGTCCAAAATGATGAACACCAGCTTTGGAGTTAGAAGACCTGGGGTCAAATTCTGACTCTGCCATTTAGTGTCCCTATCATGTCACTTAACAAGTTATTATGGGCCTTAGTGCCCTTACCTATGAAATAAGGTGTTTCCAATATACAGCTTTTAAGACTCCTTTCAGCTCTCAAAATCATCTATGATCCTGAGAAAACCACCCAATCCCACAAAAGGGTCAATCCAGGGCCTCTAGGTAGGAGCAAATACCATCTTATTTTCCTAATGATGTGCAAATAAGTTTATTTTTAGTGTTGTGTGTGGAGGGTGAGAGATAACTACAGATCTTTGTAGGTAAGTCGATTAATTATTTTGGTTTAGAAGCCCCTGTCTTTCAGGTCCTGCTGAGCTAGAGCAAAGAAAAATCATGTTCAGAATACTAAAGCAGAACATTAAATTAGATGACAGCACTGTTGAAATATGAATTATTTGTAATGAGTCAGTCAACCAATGGGTTATGATGCCTGATACCTGAACTACTACCACTGTAATATTTCTGTGGGTTTGCATCAAGCCAAGAACAGTTCAAGGACATGGAATTTTCCACTGGGTTTTATCAACACATGAAAAACACCTCAACTAAAGTTCGACTCTGATGCCTTGTCTTAGAGTCAAACTGACCCTGAGTTTTTGAAAGCTATAGCAAGCAGAGAATATGCTTCGGGTATTCTCCTAAACTGGAAAAGTTTCAGTCGTGGTCCCAGTGATGGAGAAGATGCCTCTGATCTAATGACAAGCCTGACTAGCTTCAGAGAAATTCATCCCCCAAAGGGTTTGTCACCAGGGGTGACAAATTTGGGGGAGCCAGAAGCTTATCAATTTATCAAAACTCCAGCTGAGTCATAGAGGAGTTTGTAATCTATACCAGTGAGGGATTACCCACATATAAAATCATGGCTTCTGGAAATTGCCAATATTAGACAGCTAAATCAAGTATTTTAGTCTTTCCCTGCCCTTTCCATGTACAGAGTGTTGGGGGAGGGTGTAAATAATCTGACATTGTAGTTAATATTGACCACATTAAGTGGATAATTACCAAAACTCCATTTCATTTAGTGCTTTTTCCCTCAGTGTAATTATTGGACCAGCCCTGTGATCCCATTGGTATATCCCATTGCCCTCTCCCAAAGTCAATCAATTGTCTCTCTGCAATTTGAAGTTTTTGAGAGTTGCTGTATTGATACAACCAAAGATGAACTTTGTTAATATGTAAATAGTGCTTTAAGAGAGGCACCTGGAGAAAGAGAAAGGAAAGGAAGGGAATAAGCAAGGGAAAAAACTTGGCTTAATGAATAGGTTATTAGATGCAGACTCAGGAGACTTATTTCAAATCCCACCACTTTCCAGTTATGTGATCGTGGGTAAGTCATTTAGCCTCTCTGAGATTCAAGTACAACCTGGACAATCCATATAACACTTGTAATATCTATGTTTCAGGGTTCCTATAAGGAAAAGGCTTTGCAAACCTCAAAGTACTATACAAACATGATCTGTTATAAATAAGATGTACAAAATATTTTGAATACTGTATTATCTTACTTGTTCCTCACCTTCAATAATACATTAGGGATATGTCAGTTGTTTTTGTTGAATTGTTTCAGAGGTGTCCAACTCTTTTGGACCCCATTTGGGGTTTTCTTGGCAAAGATACTGGAGTGTTTTACCACTTTGTTCTCTATTCTTCATTTTACAGATGAGAAAACTGAGGCACAGAGAGTTAAGTGACTTGCCCAGGGTCACACAGCTAGTAAATGTATGAGGCCAGATTTAAACTCGTGAAGATGAGTCTTCCTGACTCCAGGCCCAGTACTCTATCTACTGTGGCATCTAACTGCCCAGGAATATTTCATTTTTTCTGTATTATAGATGAAACTGAGGCTTAGAAAGTTAAGTGGTTTGCTCATGGTCACACAGTTAGCAAGTGTCAGAGGTGGAAAAAAAGCTAATTTTTTCCTACTAACTCTAACTCTTATAGATGAAGCTCCCAATCTAGTGTTTTTAGAATATGGGGCCTCCTTTTCTTTACTGGCTGACATGCCTCCTCCCGCCCCCAGTGCTCTCCTTCCTCATATCCACCTCCTGGCTTCCCTTAGACTTAGTTCAAATCTTACACTAGGATCTTCCTTATGAGATTACCTCCCATTTATACTGTATATATCTTGAGTGTATATAGCTGTCTTCATGTTGCCTCCCCCAAAAGGATGTGAACTCCTTGAGGGTAGGGGCTAGATTTTACTTTTGTCTATATCCAACCTACATAACCTGTGGCCCCCGGGACACATAGGGTCCAAGGCTTATGGCACACCAAAGGATTTCAAGTGGGACAGAGGAAAACATCCTTTGCATGTAGAAGAAATCCTTTGGTGTGCTGCAAGTGGTCCGAGGGCCCTGAGTGGCCCACTGGCCACAGGTTGTACAGGCCAGGCCACAGGGCATAGCTTAGAGCACAGTACCTGGCACGTAGTAAGCACTTAATAAATGCATGTTGGTAAAGTTTCTTGTTGCCAGAGATCTTTGATATACCTACCTTTCCACACTCAACTTTCAGCCAAGCTTAGCTGACAGGACTGCTGTGAAAAAAAACAAAACACATTGTAAGTCTTAAAATACTTTATAAATTGGAGGTATTATTATCATTATCAATAAGAACAAACATTCAACAAATTTTTTTGAGGCAGTGAAGCATACTAAATAGAGAGCCAGCTTGGAAATCAGGCAGACATGGGATCAAGCTCTCCTCTGACATGTACTGGCTATGAGGCTCAGTATAAATCGTTTAACTTCTCAGGGCCCCCAGAAAACTCTAGGACTATAAGATCAAGGGGGTTCAATAGAGAGAAAGTCCATGGAAAATTTAAGTAATGACAGGCTACTTTTACATGGGGCAGGGGAAGGGATGTCATGAAGAAGGTATCACTTAAGTTATGCCATAAAAAAAAAGATGGGATGGGGGAACAGAAGCAATAACTTTTCTAAGTTCCTCTGTGAATCCCATCACTAAATTTTAAAAAGTGAATCTGAACTCATTTTTTAGTGATAAAATCCAATGGGAGATGGAGCGTGGCAGAATCCAGCCCAGGAAAGTGCCCATGTGTCTCTGGGCAAGGGGAGCTCGGAGCACACAGGGGCTGCACCAGTGTCAACTAGAGAGCAGACTACAGCAGAGTGAGAAGGAACCCGAGCCAGCAGATTTGCCCACCCCAAGGGCAATTCACAGCAGTATCACCGGGGCAGGATGAAGGATCCCTCTCAGCTGGGTAAGAGAAAGCTCAGGGCCCACAGCAGACACAGCAGCTTCTCTTGGGGCTATCAGCCCACAGCCTGGAAGTTTAAAAATCACCTACCTGATTTTCCAGAAGCCAAGATGGCAAAGTAAACTCTAGATGCTCCTATTCACCCTCCCTAACCTAGAAAATCCAGAGATAAATGTTCCTGAAATAATGGAAATAGCCTCAGGCTTAGGAGTCACTGAGAAAGAATGCAACTGAGGCATAAAAACCTCAGAATTCAGTGCAGAAAGGCAGACATATTAAATGCATGATTCTCAGATCGTGATGGAACAAAAATCATATGCAATAAAGGGCCATGGAAAGACAGACTAAAAACTTATTGGAAACTAGACAATCTAATCCTAAAGAATGAGTGGGTCAAACAAGAAATTATAGAAACAATCAGTAACTCCATTCAACAGAATGACTATAATGAGACAATATACCAAAACTTGTGGGATGCAGCAAAGGCAGTTCTTAGAGGAAGTTTTATGTCCCTGAGTGCATACATGATTAAATTAGAGAAAAGGGAGCTCAATGACTTGGTCATGCAATTGAAAAAGCTAGAAAAAGAACAAATTGAAAATCCCTAATTAAATACTAAATTAGAAATAATGAAAACCAAAGGAGAGATTAATAGAAATTAATGAAACTGTTGAATTAATAAATAAAACTAAGAGCTGGTTTTATGAAAAAAAAAACAAACAATAAAATTGGTAGACCCTTAGTCAATATGATAAAAAAAGAAAGAAGAAAATCAAATTATGGGTATCAAAAATGAAAAGGGTGAGAATCTACCTCCAATGAAGAGGAAATTAAAACAATAATTAGGAATTATTTTGCTAAATTGTATGCACATAAATTTGACAATCTGAGTGAAATGGATGAATATTTACAAAAATATAAGTTGCCCAGATTAACTGAAGAAGTAAATTATGTAAATAGCCCCATCTCAGAAAAAGAAATCTAACAAGCCATCAGTGAACTCCCTAAGAAAAAAATCTCCAGGGACAGATGGATTTACTAGCAAATTCTATCAAACATTTAAAGAACAACAGATTCCAATACTTTACAAATTATTTGGGAAAATTAGTGAAGAATGAGTCCTACCCAAGTTCTTTTTATGACACAAATATGGTACTGGTACCTAAATCAGAAAGAGATAAAATGAAGAAAGACAATTATAGATAAATTTCTCCCATAAATATAAATTCAAAATTTTTAAATAAAATATTAACAAAAAGGTTACAGCAACTTATCACAAGAATAATGCATTTTGGTCAGGTAGGATTTATTCCCGGAATGCAAGAATGATTTAATATTAGGAAAACCATCAGTATAATTGATCACATCAACAACAAAACTAGCAAAAAACACATGATTATCTCAACAGATGCAGAAAAGGCTTTTGACAAAATACAACATCCATTCCTATTAAAAACATTGTAAAGTATAGGAATAAATGGAGTCTTCCTTAAAATAATAGGTAGCATCTATTTAAAGTCATCAGCAAGTATTATATGGAATGGAGATAAGCTAGAAGCATTTCCAATATGATCAGGGGTAAAACAAGGGTGTCCACTATCACCCCTCTTATTCAATCTGGTACTAGAAATGTTAGCAGGAGCAATTAGAGAAGAAAAAGAAATTACAGGAATCAGATTAGGCAAAGAAGAGACCAAGCTATGACTCTTTGCAGATGATATGGTGAATACATAGAAAATCACTTAAGACAATAAATAAATTTGGCAAAGTTGCAGGATATAAAATAAACCCACATAAATCCTCAGCATTCCTGTATATTTCTAATGAAATCCAACAGCAAGAGATAGAACGAGAAATGCCATTTAAAGTTACTGTAGACATTATAAAATATTTGGAAATCTACCTGCCAAAACAAACCCAGGACCTATATGAACACAACTACAAAACACTTTTCACACAAATAAAGTCAGATCTAACCAATTAGAAAAACATCAATTGCTTGTGGCTGGGTCGAGCTAATATAACAAAAATGACAATTTTACCTAAGTTAAATTACATATTTAGTGATATGCCAATCAATTTACAAAAAAAAAATTACTTTATAGAGCTAGAAAAAATAGTAGCAAAATTCATTTGGAAGAGCAAAAGGTCCAGAATATCAAATGGAATTAATGAAAAGAAATGCTAGTGAAGGTGGACTAGCTATACAGATTTTAATCTGTATTATTAAGAAGTAGTCATCAAAACTACTTGGCACTGGCTGAGGCATAGAGTAGTGTATCAATGGAATAAATTGGTTACATAAGACTCAACAGTCAATGACTATAATAATCTACTCTTTGATAAACCCAAAGACCCCAGGTTTTGGGATAAGAACTCAGTATTTGACAAAAACTGCTGGGAAAACTGGAATATAATATGGCAGAAACTGGGCATAGAGCATTGTCTAACACTGTATAGTAAAATCAAGTCTAAATGGGTGCACGATCTGGGTATAAAGGCTGATACTATAAGCAATCTGGAAAAGCAAGGGATAGTTTACCTGTCAGATTTATGGAGAGGGGAAGACTATATGACCAAACAAGAATTAGAGAGCATTATAAAATGCAAAATGGATAATTTTGATTACATTAAATTGAAAAGCTTCTGTAGAAACAAAGCCAATGTAATCAAGATTAAGAGGGAAGTAGAAAATTGGGAAAGAATTTTTACAACCAATGTCTCTGATAAAGGCCTAATTTGTAAAACATACAGAGAATTGAGTCAAATCTATAAGAATACAAGTCATTCCCCAATTTATAAATGGTCAAAGGATATGAACAGACAGTTTTCAGAGGAAGAAATTAAAGATGTCTATAAGCATATGAAAAAATGCTCTAAATCACTACTGATTAGAGAAATGCAAATCAAAACAACTCTGAGGTACCACATCTCACCAGTCAGATTGGCTAAGATGACAAAACATGAAAATGACAAATACTAGAGAAGATTTGGAAAAATTGGAACACTGATGCATTGCTGGTGGAGTTGTGAACTAATTCAACCATTCTGAAGAGCAATCTGGAACTATGCCCAAAGGGCTATAAATAATTTCATACCCTTTGATTCAGCAATACCATTTCTATGGTTGTATCCCAAAGAGATCATAGAAGTGGGAGGAAGACCCATATATACAAAAATATTTATAGCAGCTCTTTTTGTGGTGGCAAAGAATTAGAAATTAAGGGAATGCTTATCAGTTGGGAAATGGCTAAACTAGTTGTGGTGTATGAATGTAATGGGATACTATTGTGCTATGGACTTCATATTTACCTGGAGAGGCTTATACAGACTGATGCTGAGTAAGAAGAGCAGAATCAGGAGAAATTTTACACAATTACAGACACAATGTATGTGTGACGGCCAACTTTGATAGACTGGGCTCTTCTCAGCAATGCAGGGTTATAAGTCAACTCCAAAAGATTCATGATGAAGAAAGATGTCTACATTCAGAGAAAGAACAGAGTTTGAATGCAGATTGAAGCAAACTGCCTGCTCTCTTTCTTTTTCTTGTTTGGTTTTGTTTCCTCTTTCTCATTGTTCATTCCATCTGTTACAATCCTTCTTTATAACCTGACTAATGTCTAATGTGAAAGTATTTGCAAATCCTATACGTGATTGTAAGCCACCATGGTGGTGGGGTGGTGGGGGTGGGCAAGGGGGAGAAAATTTGAAATTCAAGGAGTTGTGGAACTGAATCTTGTAAACTAAAAGTAAACAAATTAATAAGGACAAAATAAAAGAAAGATGGACATCCACAAATGGAGATCTAGGAGAGTGCATTCTAGGCATTGATGGCTTGAGCAAAAGCATGGAACTAGAAGAGGGAAAGATAGGAATAGGGATGTAGGGTTATGTAGTTTGACTAAAATGTAGAAAATCTGAAGGGGAGTAGTAAGAAATGAGACTGGACGAGTAGATTACAGCTGGACCATGAAAATATTCCTTTAATGTGAGGATTAATGCATTATATTCAATTAAGTAGGGCACTGAATGGGGAACCAATGAAAGTTTATAAGTAGAGTAACAGGAATAAATAATAAAATAAATACTTTACTGTGGCACTGATTTAGTCTACAGATGTGGAGGAATTACAGGCAATGATATATAAGTTAATCAATCAAGCAGCAAGCATTTATTAAGTACCTGCTATGTTCCAGATTGTATGTGCTAGGTCCTGGGAATACAAAGAATGAAATAATCTTTACTCTTAAGGAATTTATATTCCATCTAGTGAGATAACATATACTTATACCAGTATATACTAAACATATACAAAAAAACACAAGGTAATTAAATATAAGGCATTTGGGGGATGGCATCAACTGTTGGGATTAAGGAAGTTCTACTTCCTGTAGAAGATAATAATATGTACTTCATGTACATGTACATGTAGAAGATAATAAAATAATGCCACCACCACCACTAATAATAGTAATAATAACTGGGACAGCTAGGCAGTGCAGTGAATAGAGCACCGGCCCTGGAGTCAGAAGGACCTGAGTTCAATCCGGCCTCAGACACTTAACACTTACTGGCCATGTGGCCTTGGGCAAGTCACTTAACCCCAATTGCCCTCCAAAAAGCAAAAATTAAAATAATAATAATAATAACTAACATTTAGATAGCACTTACTAAGTGCCAGGCACTGTGCTAAGAACTTTACATATATTATCTCATTTGATCCTCCCAACAAACATGGGGGATAGGTGCTATTATGATCCCCATTTTATAGTTGGTGAAACTATGACAGATAGAGGTTAAGCTATTTGTCCAAGATAATATGGGGCAGCAAGATGCATACACTATTGAACCTGGAGTTAAAAACTCATTTCCTTGAGTTCAAATCCAACCTCAGAGACTTATTAGCTGTGCAATCCTGGGCAAGTCACTTAACCCTGTTTGCCTCAGTTTCCTCATCTGTAAAATGAACTGGAGAAGGAAATGGCAAAACAGTCCAGTACCTTTACCAAGAAAAGAAGAGCCAGATACAACTGAACAACAACAATAAATAACCAGGGTCATAAAGCTAGTAAATGTCAAAGGTTCGTTCTGAACTCAGTTCTTGTCTCTAGAATCAGCATTCTATTTATCATTACACCTTGTTGCCTTTGGGAAAATGTAGTTGAAACTAAGATGGATGGCAGGCAGATCCTAGAAGCAACTACCCCTGTGGTACTATTCACATAGATATGAGTAAAACCATGAAAGAGTAGTGTGAGGGAAGACAAGAGTGGAGAATGTATACAGAAAGAGGTAATGGTCAACTGTGTAAAATACTATAGCAAGGTAGAGGAGATTGAGTATGGAATAAGAAGGCTAATGGATTTACTGACAAGGAGGTCATCAGGAACCTTGGAGAGAGCTGTTTCTGTAGAGTGCTTGTGTTAAAATAAAGGTTGGAAGAGGTTGAAGAATGAGTGGTTGGAAAGAAAATGAAGTTTTTAGGGATTTGGAGGGAAAGAATGAATGAATGAAAAAACATAGCACTAGGGATACATATAGAAAAAATTAGAAAGAGCCTGTTCTCAAGGAGCTCATATTTTAATGGGTGAAATAGCACATAAAAGGGAAGAATGGAAAAAGTCAGCAGTCCCAAAGGTTCAGTTATGGGACAGATGATAAGTCCAGAAGTCCTTAAGTTAAATAGTTAAGATAGGACCAGGAGACTGTAGGGGCATAGAAGCAGTATAAATGGTAAGACCTGGAGGATCTTGGGAGGCAGTTGGTAAGGCCTAGTAAAATATAATAATTGGGATTATGGTTATAGTATATAGTGTTTTATAATATATTACATATTGCTTTGTGATTTGCAAAGCACTGTATATGTTGTCTCATTTGAGACTCACAACAAACTTGGGGGATAAGCACTATTATTTTTACCATTTTACAGATAAGAAAATTGAGCCTGGGAGAGGTTAAGTGACCTTCCCAGGTTCATATGGCTAATAAGTGTCTGAGATAGGATTTGAATTCATGTCTTCCTGATTCTAAGTCCAACACTGTCATCTCCTATCCCACTTAGTTGTCTGTTAATGCTCTGACTCATCAGAAAAAATGGAATTGTTTACTTCTGTCTCATTAAAACCCTATGAACAGTCAAGAAACCCAAGAAGTAAAAGGTGTCAGGAATGTTCAGTGAAGGCATTCTTCTTGCTCAGTCAACTGCAAGTGAATTCTGAGATAGTCTAGGACAGGGGAGAAGGAATAGAATATAGGGTTATTGGATTGGGAGGAGGAAGCAAACTTAATGGGGTGGCAGGCAAGATCAAGAGAAAGATGTGCATCCTAAAGGGAAGGAGATCATAGAAGCAGGGAATCAGAAGATGCTTGAGAAAGGTCATGGAAGAGTTGGGCACTGGGAGCAATCGATTCAGTCCAACAAGAATTCTTCAAAATTCTTACAATGTGCCAGGCACTCACTCTGGTAGGTTCTAGAGATACAAAGATGAAAATGAAACAATCTCAGCCCTCAAGGATTTGCATTATACTGGAGGGAGACAGTAGGGTACATGAATAATCGGTGTAAATAGTACCTAAAAAGCATCTATAAATGTAACAATATAATTTCAGAGGTTAGAGTATTCTAATGCCTTGGTTCAGGGGAGGCCTTTGGTAGGAAGTGACACTGAGCTATGCTTAGAAGCAAGGAAGCTAGGGATTCTAAGAAGGGAGTAGGAAAAGCAATTTAGTCATTGAGGATAGCCTATATGCATGCATGCATATGCATGTGTGCGCACTCATACACACACTCACACACACACTCACACACACTATGGGAGATGGAATCTGTTGCAGGGAGAATATCTCAGTAGACCAGAGTGACTATAATGAAAAGTACATTCGTTCATAGTGATATGAAACTGGAACGCACCGAGGATGCTTAGCTTTCGAAAGAAGGACCCTTTCTTACTCTGAGACTGGAGCAAAGTCATAGAGAATTAACAAGGACATTGAGAGGCTTAGGAGCAAGAGAGTAGAGGGGTTGACAGAGCTCTATCAAACTCTTTTCAGTAGAGAAGGAAGCTCACTTCCTTTTAGTAAGTTTCTAAGCGTGAGTTGGGGAGGAGATTGTATTGGGAGCTTGAGAAGATCAGAGAAAGTGAGGGACAGAGAAGGTGGGTTTTATGACTGAGAGTCAATAAGAGATGAATAAAATGACTTGCTCATGAGGGTCCTACTGGGTCCATTCTTCGTGGTGCAGTAACTTTCTTAAAATTACATTTGGTCCCTTTGGGGTGGATCCAAGTTGACTCATGATAGGAGTTACCCAGAGTTGATGATTAATTTTGATATTTTTGTTAATGTCATCATGGTTATTATTATCCCTTTACTGTCTCGGGCTTCTGATCCCCAAGCTTCCCAACCCCCTTTCTTTGGCTCCCCCTGCTGGCTTTAATATAGTGTATTCCAATTTGTTCTAAATTATTGTATGCATTTTTTTTTTCTGGGAGAAATTTAGGTCTTTAGTGAAATTTCACCCAATTTGTATTCTAGGGACCTGGAAGAAAAATCAAAGACACACTTAAACATGCACACCAAAGACCCTCACTGCCATACTCATTTGGCTCAGGTGGTTGAATTAATTTTTCCTACTTTGACCTAGAGTCCTTCAGTTGCTTGATTGTACTTAGAACCTCAATGTGTGTAATTATTTTACTTTTCTAAATTTAACATATAAAATTATGAGTTGAATTTTAGCTATCATGGCACCTCTATTAATAAATGAATTTATCATGACATACTACCTAGCCCTTGTCCCAAATCACTGCTAATAGAATTTAATAGCCATATAACTCCTAAAAAGTTATACACAGGTTCTTAGAACCAGTTTTGGTTTCCTAATCATGCGCCCCAATTTACCTCTTGAAACTCACCAGGAAAAGTCATTTCACAGACATATAAAATGTCAGTAATGGAGGAAGATAATTTACTTACAAAAGAGGTATGAAATAAATAACAGCAAAGAATCACTTTCATATCACCTAAAAAAAATCCTTCTAATCTCCAGGTTGCACATATCATCCCTCTCCACTTCCTCTGTATTTTTAGCATAATAGAAAAACAACCTAGGAAGTATGACCACTCCCTATTAAACTTTATAATCTCTCTAATACATTGAGAGGGTTTCTTAGTCACTCACTGGAAGTGTGATCGGACCTCTCAGAGTGTGTTAGATTTCTTAAGAAACACTATAGATTCAGTGTACCCTCAAGCCACAAAAAAAAAAGAAAGAAAGTTTCTGCATCTAATAAAGTAGGAGGACAGGCAATTTCTTGTAAGAGTCCAGAAAAACCATGTATGGTCATCAATCTGCTAATTTCATTGTATAACTTCATAACATTATATTTTCATTATGATTATTTCTATATTCATAAAAGTGTATAGAAAGAAAATCTTATTTAATCACATAAATGTACCATAAATTATTGTCACCCTTTGTTAGATGTGTTTCTAGGTTTGTTTTTTTACTATTGCAAATAAAGCAGCTATTCTTTTTCTTTTAAAAGGACACACTATAGATGATCATAGATCATAGCAATTTTGGCTGCTTCCACAATTGTCTTTAAGTGGCTACACAGTTAGATCTTTTGGTTGACTCAACTTCTACTAGAAATTCTGACCCTACAGTGGGCTAACTGCTTCTGCAGGTAAATAACTAATTGTCTTCACATTCCTATAGGAGAAGAGATAGGCCAAGAGAAGGGCCCCTAACTCCCTAGCCATTTTTTCTCCACCCCCTCCTTCTGTCTCTTCTTTTTTTCTCTTCTACTCTGGGTGTTCTCTTTTTCCACTTTCATGCCTTTGCATTTCTTCTGTTTCTTCCTCATAACTTCCTAAGTGACTTTATGACCCTTTAAAGATCATACAGAATTTTAGGTATTATTATTTCCCAAAAAGATCCCTAGTCAAGGAAATAGTATAATTCCTTATATATAGACTCCTAAAGCAGAGAAGTACCAAGTCTAATTCTTTATAGGATGATAGTACCATCGAATTTCAAAGGTGGAATAAATATGAAGTCTTTCCTTTCTCCGAATATAAGAATCCTCTTGATTATTCCTGACATATTCATTCAACTTCTGACTGAACACTTCCAGTGATGGGAATTTAGCTATATAATTAAGCAACTCACTCCACCACTGAAAATCTCTAGCCTGGAAGTTCAAAATGTTATATTGATTATTACTACAGTTGCTGCTTCTTCTAACTAATAATAGCTGTTGTTATTCATCATAATAATGAGTAAAAATTCTCCTCCTTACAACTTCAACCTATCAGTCCTAGTTCAGACTTTGGTAGTAACATGGCTCAGTATCTTCTCAAGCATTTAGAAATAACTATCACACATCTCCTCTTCTCTCATTTAAACGTCACCATGAACAGTTCTTGGTATGACATACTTTCTGTACTCTTCTCCGTCCTAGTCACCCATTTCAGATACATCTAGCTTAACTCTTAAAATGTGATGCAAAGAATTGAATGCAATACTCTAAGTCTAGTCTGAGCAGCATAGAAACTGTGATGATCCCCAGACAGTCAGATACATCTATCCATTTATGCATCTACTAGTAGAGTCTAAAAATACATTAGATTTGTCCAGAACTGCAGGCTCAGAATGAGCCTGTGAACAATGAAAATCCCCATATCTTACTCACATGAATTACTTTCAAGTCAGGTTATCATTTTTTTTTTAAGTAATTGAGGCTAAGTAACTTGCTCAAGGTTACACAGCCAGTTATTTTTGTGTGGGTACTGAGTATCTGAGGCTGGAACCAATCCCAGGTCTCCCAACGCTGGGGCCAAAACTCTTACTCACTGCGCCACCTGGCTGCCCCTTAAGTCAGGTTATCCTTATCCAACTATGGCAATGGTTTGGTCCAGTCGTGGTGTAGTAGAAAAAAAGCACATTGAAAATAGAGTCAAAAGACCTGGGTTTATGTCCAAGTCCCACAATTTACTGACTTTATGATTCTGGGAGCCTTTTTATTTCAATTTTCTAATCTGCAAAATGAATATGACAGATAATACAACCTACCTCACAGGTTTGTTGAAAGGTTCAAACAAGATGTAAATAAATTACCTTACAGTCACAAAAGGGATATTTAAATTAAGATATTATTAGTATTTTTATTATACTTAAGTAATAGGTTTTTGGAATCTAAATTCAATTCAATTCAGTTGCAAACATTTATTAAAGATTTGCATAGGACAGTGGTGATTCAAAGAAAAAGTCCTTTCTCCCAAGGAACTTACAGTCTCCTGGGAGATATAGCCCCTCAGGCACTGGCTAACTGGTTGGTTGTTGTCCTTCCTTCTCCAAGAGGATCAAAATTAAATCACTATGTTGGGGTTAAAGTACAGTGTGTACAATTGTGGCTGATCAGATCAATTTGAGCTTGGAAAACTCTACCACAGGTTGGACACAAATAGTCCATATGAACATTTGCAATGGAGATGTCTCTAAATTTGAGCATCTCATGTTTATTGGCTTTCATATGGTATATGAAAGGCCAAGAATTTGACTAAACACATATAAGCTTTGTCTCTGGGCATTTTTTCTTCAGCTATTCTCCATGTTGAAGAATAGAAAAGATTGAAGATCAGAAAAGGGTTCAGTAACAACCCCAGTGCTATTTGGGTAAATAACCACTAACTGGTTTACAATTTAGCCTTTAGAGATAAAGATTCTGAGGTCTATGTGATACTTAATTTAAACTGAGGTGAGGTCTCTGCTGGAGAAATGTAAATCATTAGGTCCAAGTTGTTGTTGTTGTTGTGTTGTGTTTGTCCTTCATTCTCTAAGAGGACCATGACATCAGGGAGATGATGACTTGACTTACAATTGACTTTGATTTGAGTGAGGGTGGACTGTGCAAGGTCGTCAGCCTTACTTTCTCCTCCAGAACCATCTGGGTCCAGTGGCCAGATATTCATTAGGAGGACTGGAGATGGCCCAGGATGCAATGGAATCCCTGATCCTTTTAGGCTAAGGTCTTTTCAGATTCTCACTTTGAGTGAGGTAACGCCCATTCAGGGAATAGGTCTTTAAGAAGTGAATCGAGGGGGGTGGTTAGGTGGCGCAGTGAATAAAGCACTGGCCCGGGGTCAGGAGGACCCGAATTCAGTTCCGACCTAAGACACTTACCCACACAAAAAAGCTAGTTGTGTAACCTTGGACAAGTTACTTAACCCCAATTGCCCTCCAAAAAGGGGGAAAAAAAAAGTAGTGAATCAAGGGATGACTCCTTTGATTTAAAAAAAAAAAAGCCAGGAGGGCCTAAAAAATAGCCATTAAGTGGTGCTTGGTCAGGGACCTATGATCTAATCTAAGCTCCAGAGTGAAATGGTTTTAAGGTTTCAGCTTTTGACCATCAATATTTGCCTTCCTTTGGAGAGGAGAAGGAGGTGACAGAAAAGGAGAGGGAGATGGAGACAGGGAAGGGGAGGGAGAGTGAATAGGAAGGGGTAGAAAGAGGGAGAGGGGAAAGGGAGAGGGAAAGCTGAGATACCCAACTGTCTAGGCTCTTATTCAAGCAGCTCAGACTACTCTCAGGTTGTTTGTTCTTTATTCTTGAAGAGGACCATGACATCAGAGAGATGATGACATGACTTGTAGTTGAATTTGATCTGAGTGAAGAAGAGATTTCAAGGTCAACAGTCTCACTTTCTCCTCCAGAGACATCTTATATCCAGGTGGGGATAAAAAGGCAAAGAAATATTAAATCTGTGACTTAGTTGGGAGGACCCTACTCTTTGTTCTAAATATCTTGGGGCCTGGGTTGAGAATCTCCTCTTGTGTATATGAAGCTTAGTAAGTATTCTGAAGGAAATAAGAGGAAAGGTAACAAGAGAAAGTTTTTTTCTGTCCCAAGGCAAGTATTTCTGCCTTTTTTTTACATGAGCTTTGGGATTAGCATGATGGCACATGTGACCCTGAAGTGTCAGAGGCCTTAATTGCCCTTCCATCTATGAGCCCAGAATGTATGTATTCCATATCTCTATGTCTCTCCACTTATTTTTCTTATATGTTTATACTTTATTGCACTGATACATGTATTTGTGAAAGAGTATATCCCAGGTCAATGAGGCAATATGTTGTTACTTTTCTTACCATGCCATTTCATTAAAAGATTTGGCTTTGAATTGCATTTCCTTGGCTGATTATTAAGGGTAAATGCATGTCCAAGACTCATGAATTTTAGGTCATATGGGTCTGTAGAGTACTTTGAAAATATTATAGCTGTTCCCTGAAGGCCTTATCATGCAAATGGAGATTAGGATGTTATACTTTAAGAAATCCTCTAAGATCACCATTTTAGATGCCATAATATGGTAGGGGTTTATTGAAGAAATACAAGAGAATTTGAGCAGGGAATTCACATGTGTGCATGTAGGTGCATATACACACATATATATATGTGGGTTTATGTACACATACATATACATCTGTGGGATAAGTATACATTCATATGTATGTACACATACTTAATTTCGTACTGCTGGTTTTGCTCTCTTTGTCTTTATTGTCATTTTTACTTCCTCATTCAGCACATGGTGGTTGCACTGTCATTGATGAGGAAAATAGTCTGTTATATAAATACTGCCAAATCCATTCAATTTTTTTCTGTTTATTGTTCTCCTTCTAATTTCACCTTTGAGTGCTGCTAGGATGATAGGGCTTAACTGGGTTTTATGCCAAGATCTCTGTAAGCTTGTTTTTCCTTTATACTTCTCACTGTTTTATTAAGCAGTACTTCTCATAATCTTCCTCCATCCTCGCTGAATACTTTAATATAGATTTTATTTTTACTTTCATTGACAAATATAGTTATTCAAATATATTAATAAAGTCATTAGAAAAGAAAATATTGGGGGGCAGAGTCAAGAGGGTGGAGTAGAAACAGGACCTCCATGGCTCTGGCTCTCATCACATCCAATCCATGTAAAAGGGGACTCTGAACAAACTTTGGAGCCACAGAACCCACAAAATGACACAGAGAAGCTAACCTCCCGCTGAGGAAAGCCCAGCAGGCCAGCAGAAATCAGCCAAGGCAGAGCTCTGGAAGCCAAGCACAGCTCCGCTGAGGTTTTAGCCCGGGGGCAGGCCTGACCAGCCACCAGCTGGAGGGAATCCAGATCACCAGCAGCTGTGGTGGTTTCGAGAATTATCAACACATAGATTCTAAGGACAAAGTGAGAGGTCAGTGCAATGTGGACTTTGGGACCCAGTAGCTGGGAGTGCCTCGGCTTTTGCCCTGGGGGACAAAGCAACCAGTCTGAGGGGTATTCGTTCTTGCTTTAACCTTCTTGGATCTGGATTGCAGTCTAGGGTGGAGGTTCTGGAGTGTGTGACCAGTTTGCCAGAGTGTGTGGAGGCTTCAGAGAGGGCACCCAACTAATACGTCCGTTAGTTGAGAAAACCCCAGCATTTGGAAGGAAGCTCCCCTGTCTAGTGGCAGAGTCCTACTGTGGCAAAAAGCCCAAAAGTCAAGTAATTGAGTGGCAAAATGAGCAGGCAAAGGAAGCAAAGCAAACAGAAGAATCCAACATTAGACTCTTATTTGGGGGACAAAAAGGATCAAAGCATGGAACAGGAGGAAGACAGTGAAGTCAGAACTCCTGCACCAAAAATATCAAAGGAAAATACAAACTGGTTACAGGCCATAGAGGACCTTAAGAAGCAGATAAGAGAAATGGAGGAAAAATTGGGAAGAGAAATGAGAACGATGTGAGAAAATTATGAAATGAGAGTCAACAGCCTGATGAGGAAAATACCTTAAAAAACAGACTGACTCAAATGGCAAAAGAGGCTCAAAAAGGCAATGAGGAGAAGAATGCCTTAAAAAGATGAATTTGCCAGATGGAAAAAGAATCTCAAAAAAGCTCACTGAGGAGAATCATTCCTTCAGAATTACATTGGAGCAAATGGAAGCCAATGACATTACGAGAAATCAAGATGCTGCTAAACAGATCCCAACAAATGAAAGAATAGAAGGCAATGTGAAATATCTAATTGGAAAAACTACTGACCTGGAAAATAGATCCAGGAGAGATAATTTAAAAATTATTGGACTACCTGAAAGTCATGATCAAAGAAAGAACCTAGAAATCATCGTCCAAGAAATTCTCGAGGAAAACTGCCCTGATGTTTTAGAACCAGAGGGCAAAATAGAAATTGAAAAAATCTACCTATCACCTCCTCAAAAAGATCCCAAAAAGAAAACTCCTAGGAATATTATAGCCAAGTTCTGAAATTCCCAGCTCAAGGACAGAATATTACAAGCAGCCAGGAAGAAACAATTTGAATATTGTGGAAACTCAATTAGGAAAGCTCAGGATCTGGCAGCTTCTACACTGAGGGATCAAAGGGCTTGGAATATGGTTTTCCTGAGGGCAAAGGAGCTGAGATTAAAACCAAGAATCACCTACCCAGCAAAACTGAGTATCATGTTTCAGGGGAAAATATGGCCATTTTGAGGGGGGATAGAGGACTTTCAAGTATTCTTGATGAAAAAAACAGAGTTGAATTGAAAATTTGACATTCATATACAAGAAGCAAGAGAAGCATGAGAAGCTAAACAGGGAAAAGTAATCATAAGGAACTTATCAAATTTGAACTATTAACATTCTTACATGGAAAAACAATAATTGTAACTGATGAAACTTTTCTCAATATGAAAATAGCTGAAAAGAATATATATATATATATATATGTGTGTGTGTGTGTGTGTGTGTGTGTGTGTCTATATTGGAGGGTATGCAGGCATATGAATACATATGTGAATGTGTGTATATATGTTTACAGGTATACATAGATAGAGGGCACAGGACCAATTTAATAGGAAGGGATGATACTTAAAAGGTGAAATTAAGAGGTGAGAGAGGAATATAATGAGAGGAGATGGGAAGAAACAGAATGGGGTAAACTATCTCATATAGAAGAGGCAAAGGAAAATGATTACAATGGAGAGGAAGAATAGGAAGGCAAAAGGGAATGGGTCAACCTTATTCTCATTGAATTTGGCTCAGGGAGGGAATGAAATACACACTAAATAGGGTATCTCACCCTACAGGAGAGTAGGGGAAGAGGAGGAGGGGGGATGACTAAATGGAGGGCAGGCTGGGGGGGAGGGAAGTTGGAAGAACCCACTTTTGAAAAGGGATGGGATCAAAGTAGAGAATAGAACAAGTTGGAGGTGGGATAGGAGGGAGAAAAAAATAGTCAGCCTTTTACAATATATCTACTATGTTAACATTTTGCATTAGCTACACATGTATAACATATACGGAACTGCTTATCTTTCCAGTAAGGGCAGATGACAAGGGAGGAAGGGAATGAATCTGGAATTCAAAGTTTTAATATCAAACGTTTAAATATACACACACACACACACACACACACACACTATTATTAAGACTGTTTTACATGTAATTGGGAAATAAGATATACAGGCACTGGGGCATAGAGATCCACCATGCCCTACTGGAAAAGTCAAAGGGGGTATGGGAAAGAACAGATTGGAGGAGGGGATATCCTATGGGACTGCTATTTTGGGGCAGTGGGTAAGGAAAAAAACAGGGAGAAAATTTGTAACTCAAAATTTTGCAGAAATGGATGATGTAAATAAGAAGTTGATAAAGCATTTGAAAAATGAAAAGAAAAAGATAAGAAAATCTTAAAGCAGGCACATAAGTTGAAATTAACCAAAACAAACTCTAAGATCACTAAAGATTATTGACTTCTGCTATTTGTCAGTTAAGACCTCTGCCTCAAAAGATTAGTATATTGACTTTAACATAGTTGTACCCATACTGATGTCTTTTTGACAATTTAGTTGGATGAATAATGAATTTATTTTTACTGTTGTGATTGTAGTCAACATATATTCTTTCACATCTGCTTTCTCTTTTCTTCATCCTTTTATGCAAATCTTTTCATACTTGCCCTTTCTTAGAGCATAATTATATTTTATTAGTTATAGACTATAATTACTTTAGCCATTCATCAATTGATGGATATTCAGTTTGTCTACTGTTTTTTGCTACTACAAACAGTGCTGCTAGGAATATTTTTATGCAGATAAGACTCTTTTTTTTTCCTTTCAATAGTCTTGTTGGGGATATAATCATAGTAGTAGAAAAATTGGGTCAAAGGGTATGTACATTTCGGTAACTTACCAAATAATTCTGTACTGCCTCCTTAAAAGGCTGGACTAATTCACAAACTCAGCAGTATAATAACATGCTTGTTTTTGCCCCAGCTGTTCTAGAATTGAATTTTTCATCTTTTATTATTTTTGCCAATTTGATGTGGGAGGGGGGCTAGGGAAACTGAAGAGTTGTTTTAATGGGCATTTCTCTGATTATTAGAAAGGTTGAAAATCTTTTTAATGTTATTTTAAGTGGTTTGTGTTTTTCTTTCAAGAAATACCCCCTTGATATCCTTTGACCACTTTGTGATCAGGGAATGCCTCTCAAACCATCAATTTACATAAATTCTTTCTATATTTTATATGTCAGGAATATCAGAAGTTTTTGATACATATTTTTCCCTTAGTTTATTTTGTTCTTTCTTATTCTGAATGCAGTGTTTATAACTGAATGAAAGCTTTTAAAATTTTTTGCATAATCAAATTTCTCTATTTAACCTCTCATAATTTTCTCTAAGTCCCAGTTCATTAAAGATGTATTTCCTCTCCAAGGTTGTAAAAGATTTTACAATTATTTATTCTCTATTTTATGGTATTTTATAGTTATTATTTAGGTAGTTGATCTCTGAGGAATTTCTTGTGGTCCATGGAGTGACATTTTGGTCTATTCCCCACTTTTTTCCCCCACTAAAATGTTTTCCTAACAACTCATTTCCCCAAATGCTTTTTGATCCCAGGTTTTATTAAACACCATTCTATACATCCAGCTATAGCTAATTATTGTCTAACTTACTTTGTGGAAAATATAGTGTCATACAGTGGTAAGAACACTATGTGTAGAATAAGAGAAGACCTAGGTTTAAATCTGCCACTTACTACCTTTGAATGATTTGGCTCTAATTATTTAGTTCTTTATTGTTATCAAATTAGGTTTAAATTAAATTTTACAGAAATTGTGTATAGCTCTTGTTATATTACTTCTCAAATGTATCTTTAATTTAAATGTTATTTCTGCTTCTATAACTTGCTTTGTATTGTTAATAAGTCAAAATGTTGATAATTTTAGTACTTTTTTCTTGCATCTTTTTATTTTGCTAAAGTGTTTCATTTATTTACTACAAAGAATGAAACAGTCTACTCTCAATTAGTTTACATTCTATCAAGAGTGTGTATATGTGGGGGCAGAGCCAAAATGGTAGAGTAGAAGCAGGAAATTCCTTGAGCTCCCACCACAACCACCTCCAATACCTGTAAAATATGACTCTAAACAAATTTTAGAGCTACAGAACCCACAAAGTGACAGAGAACAACAAATCTCCCAGTGAAGTCAGCCTGGCAGGCCACCAGAAAGGGTCTATCGCACCAAGCAGGGTGCAGTCGCACTTAAGCCAAGCCTGGGGAGGCCCCAACCAAGTGACCCAGATAAGCCAGAGAAGACTTCAGGAGAGTGAATGCCTTAAAAAGTCAAATTGCCCAGATGGAAAAGGAATTTCAAAAACTACTGAAGAGAATAATTTCTTCAAAATTAGATTGGAACAAATGGAAGCTAATGACTTTATGAGAAATCAAAAAAATATATAAAACTATATATTATATAAATAAATAATATATATATACACACACACAGATATATATATATATATATATATATAAAACTATAAAACAGATCCGAACAAATGAAAAAATAAAAGGCAATGTTAAATGTCTTATTGGAAAAACCACTGACCTGGAAAATAGATCCAGGAGAGATAATTTTTTTTAAAGCAATCAGGGTTAAGTAACTTGCTCAAGGTTACACAGCCAGTTATTTCTGGGTGTGGTGCTAAGTATCTGAGCCTAGATTTGATCCCCAGGTCATCCCGACACTGGAGCCGGTGCTCTTACTAGCTGAGACACCTGGCCACCCCTAAGCAAATTGGGGTTAAGTAACTTGCTCAAGGTTACACTGCCAGGTGTTTCTGGGTAGCTGCTATGTGTCTGAGCCTGGATTCAATCCCCAGGTCATCCTGACACTGGAGCCAGTGCTCTTTCTCTCTGTGCTACCTGGCCACCCCTCAGGAGAGATAATTTAAAAATTATTTGACTACCTGAAAGCCATAATCAAAAAAAGAACCTATAAATCATCCTTCAAGAAATTCTCAAGGAAAATTGCCCTGATATTCTAGAACTAGTGGGCAAAATAGAACTTGAAAGAATTCACTGATCATTTCTTGAAAAAGATCCCTAAAAGAAAACTCCTAGGAATATTATAGCTAAATTCCAGAGTTCCCAGATCAAGGAGAAAATATTACAAGCAGCCAGGAAGGAACAATTTTACTCTTGTGGAAACACAATCAGGATAACACAAGATCTAGCAGCTTCTACACTAAGGGATCAAAGGACTTGGAATATGATATTCTAGAGCTCAAAGGAACTAGGATCAAAACCAAGAATCACTTATCCAGCAAAACTGAGTATAATGCTTCAGGGGAAAATATGGTTATTCAATGAAATAGAGGACTTTCAATCATTCTTGATGAAAAAACAGAGCTGAACAGAAAATTTGACTTTCAACAACAAGAAGCAAGAGAAGCATGAGAAGGTAACAGGAAAAATAAATCACAAGGAACTTATTAAAATTGAACTATTTATATTCCTACATGAAAAAGTGATAATTGTAACTCATGAGACTTTTCTCAGTATGAGGAAGGTTGAAGGGAATATATTATATATGTGTACATATATGTGTGTATATGTTTATATGGGAGGGTGTGTGTGAGTGTTTATATATGTGTACATGTATACATAGATGGAAGGCACAGGATCAATTGAACAGGAAGGGATGATATCTAAAAAATAAAATTAAGAGGTGAAAGAAATATAATGAGAAAAGGAGACAGGGAGAGATAGATTAGGGCAAACTATCTCATATAAAAGAGGCAAGAGAAAAATGTTATAATGGATGGGAAGAATGGGAAGGTGAAAGGGAATGGGTCAACCATACTCTCATTGAATTTGGCTTAAGGAGGGAATAGCATACACACTCAACTGGGTATCTTACCCTACAGGAAAGTAGGGGGGAAGGGGATAAGACAGGGAATGATAGAAGAAGAAGTTAGAAGCACACACCTTTGAAAAGGGACAGGGTCAAAGTAGAAAATATAATAAGTAAACATTTAGTGACATACCAATCAATTTGCCAAAAAACTACTCTATAGAGCTAGGAAAAAATAGTAACAAAATTCATTTGGAAGAATAAACAGTCCATAAATCAAGGGAATTAATGAAAAGAAATACTAGGGAAGGTGGACTAGCTATACTTGATTTTAATCTGTATTATAAAGCAGCAGTCATCAACACTACTTGGTACTGGCTGAGGAATAGAGTAGTGGAACAATGGAATAGATTGGGCACACGGGGCTCAACAGTCAATGACTATTGTAATCTATTGTTTGATAAACCCAAAGACCTCAGTTTTTGGGATAAGAACTCACTATTTGACAAAAACTGCTGGGAAAACTGGAATATAGTATGGAAGAAACTGGGCATAGACGATTATCTAATACCATATACCAAAATCAAGTCTAAATGGATGCAGGATTTAGGTATAAAGGTTGATACTGTAAGCAATCTCTGAAAACAAGGAATAGTTTACCTGTCAGATGTGTGGAGAGGGGAAGACTTTATGACCAAACAAGAATTAGAGAGCATTATAAAATGCAAAATGGATATTTTTTATTACATTAAATTGAAAAGCTTCTGTAGAAACAAAGTCAATGTAATCAAGATTAAGAGGGAGGTGGGAAATTGGGCAAGAATTTTTACAACCTATGTCTCTTTTAAAGGAATCATCTCTAAAATATACAGAGAATTGAGTCAATCTATAAGAATACAAGTCATTCCCCAATTGATAGATGGTCAAAGGATATAAACAGGCAGTTTTCAGAGGAAGAAATTAAAGATAACTATAAGCATATGAAAAAATGCTCCAAATCACTATTGATTAGAGAAATGCAAATCAAAACAACTCTGAGGTACCACATCTCACTAGTCAGATTGGCTAAGATGACAAAACAGGAAAATGACAAATGCTGGAGAGGATGTGGGCAAATTGGAACACTAATGCATTGCTGGTGGAGTTGTGAACTGATCCACCCTTTCTGGAGAACAATCTGAAATTATGCCCAAAGGGCTATAAATAATTTCATACCCTTTGACCCAGCAATACCACTTCTAGGGTTATATCCCAAAGAGATCATAGAAGTGGGAGGAAAACCCATATATACAAAAATATTTATAGCAGCTCTTTTTGTGGAGGCAAAGAATTGGAAATTAAGGGGGTGCCCATCAATTGGGGAATGGCTGAACATGTTGTGGTATATGCATGTAATGGAATACTATTGTGCTATAAGAAACAAGGAGCAGATGGACTTCATATTTACCTGGAGAGGCTTATACGAACTGATGCTGAGTGAGAAGAGTCGTAGAGCCAGGAGAAATTTGTACACAATTACAGACACAATGTATATGTGATGACCAACTTAGATAGACTGGACTCTTCTCAGCAATGCAGTGATATAAGTCAATCCCAAAAATCTCACAATGGAGAGAGATGTCTACATCCAGAGAAAGAACTAGAAAGAACTGAGTTTGAATCCAGATTTAAGCAAACTACCTGATCTTTTTCTTTTTCTTGTTTGGTTTTGTTTCCTCTTTCCCATTTTTCATTCCATCTTATACAATCCATCTTTATAAGCTGTCTAATGTCTAATGTAAAAGTAATTGCAAATCCTATACTTTATTGTATGCCATCATGGAAGGGAGGGAAGGAAGGAACAGAAAATTTGAAACTCAAGGAATTGTGGAATTGAATCTTGTAAACTAAAAGTAAACAAACAAATTAAGAAAGACCAAAAAAAAAAAAAAAGAAAATACAATAAGTGGAGGGTGGTATAGGATGGAGGGAAATATAGTTAGTCTTTCACAATAGATCTACTATGGAAACATTTTGCATAATTACATTATGTAAAAGCTATATTGATTTGTTTATATTCCCAGTGGGGTAGGTGAGGAGGGAAGAAGGGAAAGAATCTGGAAATCAAAGTTTTAAAAACAAATGTTAAAAAAAATTTTTTTACATGCAACTGGGAAATAACATATACAGGCACTGGGCTATAGAAATCCATCTTGCCCTACTAGAAAGTTGGAGGAGGGTTGGGGGAGGATGTACGAGAGAGCAGATTGGGGGAAGGGGAATTCGGTAGGCTTGCTATTTTGAGGTGGAGGGTAGGGGAAAGACAGGGAGAAAATTCATAACCCCAAATCTTGTGGAAATGAATGTTGAAAACTAAAAATAAACAAATGAAAAAGTGGGAAAAGAGAGTGTGTATATGTGTATTAAATATAAATGTGATTAAATATAGAAGAAATATTAGTGAAAAATTAGTGAGACAGATCACAAGATTGTGAAAGACTTTAAAAACTAATCAGAGAGTTTTGTATTTTATTCTAGAGGCCTAGCATACTTGTTTCTGTGTCCTGTTACTTAAGTCTTAGCTGGTACGAGTAAACTGGGATTATGGGCCACAATAATCCCCCAGCAGCTCGGACTGATTGTCATTTCCAAAAAATGCATTCAAAACCTAACAGTTCTTTCTCCCATTCAGACCAAGCTGGGAGAGAACTTCTTTAGGGAGGTCTCCTCAAAGATAACTTGGTGATGATAACCATTAGTACAAAAGCATCCACTTCCTATGAGGTCAGATCACTAAGTCTTCTGAATCTTTCCTTTTCTAATATAAGGAAAATCTCTTTTTTCTCCACTTAATAGTATTTTATTTTTTCTAATTACACATAAAGATAGTTTTCAACATTCACTTTTGTAAGATTTTTTAGTTCCAATTTTTTCTCCCTCCCTTCCTTCCCTCCCTCTTCCCGAAGATAACAATCTGATATAATCTATAAATGTATTAAAAATATTTATATGTATGAAAAATATTTCCACATTAGTCATGTTGTGAAAGGAGTATCAGAATAAAAGGGAAAACCCATGAGAAAGAAAAAACAAAACAAAAAAGGAAATAGTATGCTTCCATCTGCATTAAGATTCCATAGTTCTTTCTCTGGATATGGATAGCATTTTCCATCATAAGTCTTTCGGAATTGTCTTAGGTCATTGTATTACTGAGAAGAGTTAAGTCTGTCAAACAGTGATCATCACACGATGTTGCTGTATACAATGTTCTCCTGGCTCTGCTCACTTCATTTAGCATTAGTTCATATAAGTCTATCCAGGCTTTTCTGAAATCTGCCCATTCATCATTTCTTATGGAACAATAGTTTTCCATTATATTCATATACCACAACTTGTTCAGCCATTTCCCACTTGATGGGGATCCCCTAAATTTCTAACTCTTTGGTACCATACATGTACATCTGGATCCTTTTCCCTTTTCATGATCTCTATGATGTACAGACCTAGTAGTGGTATTGCTGGATCAAAGGGTATGCATAGTTTGTTTGTCTTTTGGTCATAGTTCCAAATTGCTCTCCCAGAATGGTTGGATCAGCTCACAACTCCACCAACGCTTTAGTGTTTCAATTTTCCCACATCTCCAACATTTATTATTTTCCTTTTTTATCAGAGTAGATTACTACATTAGCCAATACCAAATAGTTTTGATGATTGCTGCTTTATAATATAGTTTTAGATATGGTATGGCTAGGCCACCTTCCTTTGCATTTTTTTTTTCATTAATTCCCTTGATATTCTTGACATTTTCTTCCAGATGAATTTTATTATTTTTTTCTAGCTCTATAAAATAATTTTTGGTAGTTTAGTTGGTATGGAACTGAATAAGTAAACTAATTGTAGTGGCAAGCACCCCAGTATCCCCAGGATGGCTGCCAACACAGGTTCTTAGATCTGCTTTTCTAAAGGAAAGCAACTCAAAAATGGGTTAACAATCTTGCTTTAGTCAATCAAACGTGTCATTTACCTAGTTCAGGGGAAAAGGTCAGCACCCCGAACTTCAGAGTATACAGACAGGTTACAAGCAGAAGTTACAAGACATAGAAATATTTCAAGCAGACAGGCCTCCAACTGTCCAACCATTACATCCATACCTAGTCAATTGCCAGAGAGGGAAGCATTAACAAAGCCAGGGGGCTCTCAATGGCTGCCCAGAGTCTCATCTGGTCAAATCGCCCAACACTTCTCAAAGTGAGCCCCAGAACAAAGTCTCACATCAAGGTTTATATAGCCTTCTCCTGGCTCAGAGAATGTAACAACCCTCTTGAGTCTACCTCCCAAGACAAACCAGGAACTATATGAACACAATTACAAAACATTTTTCCATGTAGGAATGTAAATAGTTCAAATTTGATAAGTTCCTTATGGTTTCTTTTCCCTGTTTACCTTCTCATGCTTCTCTTGCTTTCTTGTATCTGAATGTCAAATTTTCTATTGAACTCTAGTTTTTTCATCAAGAATGCTTGAAAGTCCTCTATTCCACTGAATGATCATATTTTCCCCTGAAACATGATACTCAGTTTTGCTGGGTAGGTGATAATTGTTTTTAATTCCAGCTCCTTTGCCCTCAGGAAAATCATATTCCAAGCCCTCCAATCCCTCAGTATAGAAGCTGCCAGATCCTGGGTTATCCTGATTGTGTTTCCACAATATTCAAATTGTTTCTTCCTGACTAATTGTAATATTCTCTCCTAGAGCTGGGAATTTCAGAACATGTATATAATATTCCTAGGAGTTTTCTTTTGGGGATCTTTTTGAGGAGGTGATAGGTGGATTTTTTCAATTTCTATTTTGCCCTCTGGTTCTAAAACATCAGGGCAGTTTTCTTTGAGAACTTCCTGGAGGATAATTTCTAGGTTCTTACTTTGATCATGCTTTCAGGTAGTCCAATAAGTTTTCAATTATCTCTCCTGGATCAATTTTCTAGGGCAGTGTTTTTTCCAATGAGATATTTCACATTGCCTTCTAATTCTTTCATTTGTTTGGATCTGGTTAATAGCATCTTGATTTCTCAGAAAGTCATTAGCTTCCATTTTCTCCAATCTAATTCTGAAGCAATGATTCTCCTCATTGAGCTTTTTATATTCTTTTTCCATCTGGCAAATTCGTCTTTTTAAGGCATTCTGCTCCTCATTGCCTTTTTAAGCCTCTTTTGCCATTTGAGTTAGTCTGTTTTATAAGGTGTAATTTTCCTCAGTTAGGCTGTTGACTTTCATTTCATAATTTTCTTGCATTGTTCTCATTTCTCTTCCCAATTTTTCTTCCACTTCTCTTATTTGCTTCTTAAGGTCCTCTGTGGCCTGTAACTCGTATTTTCCTTTGATATTTTTGGTGCAGGAGTTCTGACTTCACTGTCTTCCTCCTGTTCCATGCTTTGATCCTTTTTGTCCCCCAAATAGGAGTCTAATGTTAGGTTCTTCTGTTTACTTTGCTTCCTTTGCCTGGGCATATTGCCACTCAATTACTTGACTTTTGGGATTTTTGCCACAGTAGGAATCTGCTACCAGACAGGGGAGCTACTATCCCAAACACTGGGGTTTTCCCAGCTGCCGGAGGTATTAATTGGGAGCCCTTGCTGAAGCTTTCACATGCTCTGGCAAGCTGGACACATACCCCAGGACCTCCACCCTAGACCACAATCCAGATCCAAGCAGGTTAAAGCAAGAGCAGTTACCCCTCAGACTGGTTGCTTGGTCCCCCTACACTCTGCAGGCCAGGAGCTGAAGCGGCCATTTGGCAGCAGTGGCTGCACCGCAGCCCTCAGGGGCTTCTTGCCCCCGGGGCAAAAGCCAAGGCACTCTTAACTACTGGATCCCAAAGTCCATACTGCACTGACCTCTCACTTTGTCCTTTGCATCTATGTGTTGATAATTCTGGACCACCACAGCTGCTGGTGATCTGGGTGCCTGGTCAGGCCCACCTGGGGCTAAAGCCTCAACATGGGGCTGAGCTTGGCTCCCAGAGCTCTGCGCTAGACGATTCCTGCCCATCTGCCAGGCTGTCCTCAGCAGGAGGTTAGCTTCTCTGTGTCATTTTGTGGGTTCTGTAGCTCCAAAGTTTGTTTAGATTCCCCTTTTACATGAATTGGGGAAGGTGGAATCCGGGGGCCATGAGGAGGACCTTCTTCTACTTAGCCATCTTGACTCTGCCCCCTGGAATTTCTTTGCTAATATTTTATTTAAAAATTTTGTATCAATATTCATTAGGGAAATTATTCTACAATTTTCTTTCCCTGTTTTGGCTCTTCCTGGTTTAGGTTTCAGCACCATATATGTGTCATAAAAAGAATTTTTTAGGACTCCTTCTTTGCCTATTTTTTCAAATAGTTTCTATAGTACTGGAATTAATTGTACTTTATGTGTTTGGTAGAATTCACTTGTAAAACCATTTGACCCTGGAGATTTTTTTCTTAGGGAGTTCATTGATGGCTTGTTCAACTTCTTTTTCTGAAATGGGGTTAAGTATTTCATTTCCTCTTCTGTTAATATGGGCAATTTTTATTTTTGTGAATATTCATTTATTTCACTTAGATTTTCAGATTTGTTGGCATACTGTTGGGCAAAATAACTTCTAATTATTGTTTTAATTTCCTCTTCATTGGTGGTGAATTCACCTTATTCATTTTTTATACTGGTAATTTGGTTTTCTTCTTTCTTAACCGAATTAACCAAAAGTTTATGCATTTTATTTTTTCCCCACAAAACCAACTCATACATATATGTGCATATACATTTAGTAGTGATATTACTTCATTGTCTATGGTACCTTTTAGCAGGGTATAGTTTCTTTCCTTCTCTCTTTTAATTAGATCTATTTTTGTTTTTGCTTTATCTGAGATCAATTTATGCTCACACTTCTATGTATACCCTTTCTAAATGTTGTAATAAACATACAGTTTTCAAGAGTTTTAAGTATTATCTTTCTGTGTAGGGATGTAAACAGTTTAACTTTGTTGAATAACATGTTTTTTTTCTCCTTTCCTTTTTACTTTTTTAATATTTCTCTTGAGTCTTATATTTGAAGATCAAATTTTAGTTCAGATATAGACTTTTTATCAAGAATGATTAAAAATTCCCTATTTCATTGAATGTTCATCTTTTTAAAAAAATTATTTAAAGACCTTTATTAACAGGTGCTTGCAGTTTGTGGATTTCCTTTTACAAAATTGGGTGTATATTTATATAAATTAAAAATGAGGTTCTTAAAAATTTCAACTTGACTAGATATGAAACAATTTAAAAGCCTTCAAAGGTATACTGAGAAAACCATGCTTTTTAAAAAACACATTTGTCATTCCCAAAAAAAGATGTATTTGGGTAAAAATAATAATAAACCTCATGCTGCATATATAATGCAGAGAATTCTAGTTATGTGGTCAACAGCAAAAAGCAAACACTTCTGCTACAAATCTTTTGTTCATTTCTTATTATTGCTGGAATTTCATATTCTTTCTTCTTGTATGATGACTAACCAAATGATGGTGGAGATGGTAAGCCAGCATTTACTCAGCCTGGCCCTGCTCAGTCTTGGCAGCAGACCTATTCTCAGCTGGTGGTTTGATTTCTTTTGTCTCTTTGCCATATTGTGGTTTAGGGTTCTCTGGCCATCTGCATGGATAATTGAAGTTTTGGCAGTAATGCCATTGAGGGGCTGCTGACCCTGGGTCTCATCTCCTTGGTTCTCTTTGTCTTCTTCATTAATTTCCTCTCTGGACTGTCTTTGACAAGGAGGGCCCTTGAGGAATCATGGTCTATAACCCCGATACATATTCTGTCTCACTGGTCTACTTTGTTCTCCTGCACTCTGGTTGTCAGCACCCTCCATTACTCCTCCCTGCACAGGAGGGTTGGAATACTGTGGTCGACACCTATGGGGTCTCTGCATGTAATAAGGTGGGAACCGCTGGCTTTGGCATTGTTGGGGCTGGCCTTTTGCATCACTTTTTGATGCTTTATTCTTTTCCTGACTCTCACTATTTTGGTAATTATGATGGTAGTTCCATGGAGGACTCCTATTCTGTGGACGATGTCAGTAATGGTTGCAGTTGGCTGCATATTTACTGTCTTGAACTGGAACACCAGCAGGGCCTGTAATAGTAGATGCCTTTTCTCTTTCAACATCAAACTCCACAGTCTCTCCATCTCCTACACTGCAAAGGTACTTCCTGGAGTTATTCTTTGTTATGGCAGTCTGGTGTACAAATACATCTTCCTTGGTGTTATTCCTATAGATGAAACCATAGCTATTTATTACATTGAACCATTTTGCTGTTCCCAAAATATTTGTTGTGATGACCTTCTTGTCCCTGCCCATGTGAGGTTGCCAGGGCTGCCTCTCTGTCCACTACTGCTGGTGATGTCAGGCTTGAAATAGGTGGTGTTGAGGTCAGGGACAGTAGGGACAGGTGACTCCTAGGCCATTGCCTTGCTGCTCATTGTTGTGGTGATGGTGATGGGGGCCTCTTGTGGCAGCTGTGATGGCTCTTCCTGGGTGTGATGGTGACCAAGTCAGTAGCAGTTGTGGGGCTACTCTCAGGGCTCTCTGGGGTCCACTCTCTGCTCCTGCTACCAATTGAACTCAAAATGTCCATCTTTTACCCTGAAGAATTGTGCTCAATTTTGCTGGGTAATTGATTCTTGGTTATAATCCAAGCTCTTTGCCTTCTGGAATATCATATTCTAAGCCCTCCAATCCTATAATGTCAATGCTGCTAAATCCTGCCTAATCCTGACTGTGACTCCACAATATTTAAACTTTATTTCTGGCTATTTGCAATATTTTCTCCTTGACCTGATCATTCTATAATTTTGCTTTATTGGAGTTTTCATTTTGGGATCTCTTTTTAGGAAGTGATAGGTGGATCTTTCAATGACTATTTTACCCTCTGGTTCTAGGATATCAAGGTAGTTTTCCTTGATAACTTCTTAAAAGATTCTGTTCAAGATCTTTTTTTTTTTTTGATCATGGTAGTTAATTTAAATTCTTAAATTATCTCTCTTGGATCAATTTTCCAGGTCAGTTGTTTTTCCAATGAAGTATTTTACATTTTCTTCTATTTTTTTCATTCTTTTGCTTTTGTTTGATTCTTGACGTCTGATAGAATCATTAACTTCCACTTGCCAATTTTAATTTTTAACAGATTATTTTCCTCAGTTAGAGTTTGTACCTCCTTTTCCATTTGGCAAATTTTATTTTTTAAGGAATTGTTTTCTTCAGTCAATTTTTGTCCTTCCTTTTCCAAGCTGTTGACTCTTTCTTGTATATCTCTCATTTCTCTTTCCAATTTTTCTTCTACCTCTCTTATTCAACTTTTAAAATCCTTTTTGAACTCTCCCAAGAAGGCTTTTTGGGACTGAGACCAATTCTTATTCCCCTTTGAGGTTTTGGATGTAGGTATAATTGACAATATTGTCCTCTTCTGAATTTGTGTTTTGATCTTCCCTGTCACCATAGTAATTTTCTATGGTCAAGTTCTTTTTTACTTCTTACTCATTTTTTTTTTGGCCTATTCCATGGCTTTTAAGGTTGAGCTTTCCTGATGGGATTCAGGGGGCACTGTTCCAAGTTTCTTGTGCTGGGGGTAAGAGACTTGGTCACTGGCTTTGTGTGTTGGAGTCTCAGGTGCTGGTGACTTTCTCACTATGCTGTGGTGAACTGGAGTACTCACACCTGTCGTTGACTAGTTTCCGGGGTTGGAAATTTGCCTTTTGTACTGGGGCTGGAGGCCTCACAGCTGGCCTGCTGTGTCATTGTCCTGCTGAGTCAGAATTGAAGGGCCTCAGTTGCTGATCTGTGCTGTGGCTAAGAGCCCCCCACTGGTTTACGCGTATGTGTGCTGAACTGGTTCTTCTTTTACCCAAGTGAGACTGATCTTTCCTGAAGTCCTTCTAAGTTATTTTAATCTGGGAAATTGTTTCACTCCATCTTTTTGTAGGTTCTGTCACATCAGAATGCATTTAGAGGTTTGATTTAATGTTGTTTGAGGGAAACTTGGGAGAGCTCAGGCAAGTTCTTGGCTTCTCTCTGTCATATTGGCTTCAGCTTCAGAAAGTTTCTTTTTATCCCTGCAAATTAAATCTACCCAAATTTCTCTGAAGATAAAATGAATGATGAAGATATGTCTTAGCAAAACTTGGTGGAGGCTTAGAGTACCAGGCTAGGAGACCCAAACAAACTGGGGGTGCCCAAAAGATAGTTTACCATGATTATCTTCAGTGTACAATTCTTAAGGTCTTATATTAGTCTCTCCTTGCTAAATTGTCATAGTCAGTTTACCCTTTAATATCCAGGAGTGGGGAGCACCTCACATTAAATACCTGCTATCTCTAGAAGCATCACAGAAAGAACTATCAGAAGCATAAGGTCAATCTTAGGTCACCTTCTTCAGCACTGCCCATTCCCTACTTCATAAAGCTCACTATATTCTAGTCCTGAACCACTAGGCTAAATATTTTATGCTAGGCCTGATTTTAGCCAGTCCCTTGGTCCTTTAGGTTTAATATTATAAAAAAAAAAGAGATAAAGATATTTGAAAAGTATAGCTACTGAGCACCCCTTGATTTAATTCAACTGGTCAGAGTTCCTTGGCCTGATTTATGAATCCTAATCCACTAGCCAAGCCCTTGAGTGTACCCAGAATATCTCAAGCCTTCTTTGTACCCGAGGAATGAGGAAGGAATATCAGTAGTCTGGGTCTTGAGCCCCATAATCCAACTAAGACTTTATAGTATTCTTAATACCTTTTAAGGAAAAACTAGCCTTATATGGGAGGAGAAGTTAAGAAGTAGCTCCTACCACAGGTACTTATTATCATAGAACACATTTCTAAACTTTAGCCATTGGTTCAGATCACATTTAGTAGAATGAAGTATTTCAATACAATAAAATAATTTGGACAACTCATATCGTCAGAGAGTTGTGCAAACAAGTAAATACACTAATAATGAAGTCAATAAGGTAAAAAAAAAATGGCCTGTTTTTAAATAGATACAATACAGAACAATTCTAGTCATGCCTAAAATCATAAGTAATGAAAAAAGATCTAATAAAGAAGAGCAGCAATATAATATAGAGGAAAGAGTAATGGATTTTCTGCAGTAGTGTCTTGGTAGATATTTAGCCACTAGGTCTCCAAAATATATATATATATATATATATATATATATATATATATATATATATATATTCTATGATTAATATTGGGAAATAAGATATACAGTCACTGGGGCATAGAGATCCACCATGCCCTATGAGAGACTGCAGATTGGAGTAGAGGATATCCTGTTGTAGCAGCAAGCACCCCAAGCGTCCTCAGGGTTTGCTGCCACCACAGGTTCTTGGATCTGCTTTGACAAAGGAAAGCAACTCAAAATGGGTTAACAAGCTTACTTTAATCAGTCAAATATGTATTGTTTACCTAGCTCAGGGGAAAAAGGTCAGCACCCCAAACTTCAGAGTATACAGACAGAATTATCAAGACAGAGAAACTGATGATTTTTAGTGTTTACCAATTTAGAGATAAAAAATGATTGCACTAAAAATTTAACAATTGACTCAAATATGCTAGTTCAAGATAGTTCTAGTATACCCCTGATTTTTAATTAGAAGACCTTGTCCTAATGACAGACTCAACTACTTTCTAGGTATGTAACTCTGAGCAAATTACTTAACTCTTCTGATGCTACTTTCTCTTCTACAAAGAGGAAATAATATTTATAGTTCAAGTGATATCAGGTATGTGCTTTCTCATTACAATGTGTTTTGTAAGCTATTTAGTGTAGCACCTGTAGGTATAGTTCTTGGTACCCTGTAGGTATGAGACCATCAAAAACCATACCTCACAAGTTTCCACCAATGTATTTTTTTTAAGTCAGAGGACACTGATTGACTAACAGTAAGTTAAAAACAAAGGCATTTAATGGAATTACAAGGTAAGAAAGTCACAAGAGAACATTCCTTTCATATTGTTCCACAAATATGTACACCATCAGTGGAGAGAGTGGGCACACATAAAGGATCATCTATGGCATGTAATAAGCAATGAATAAATGCTTGTTGAGGAAACACATGTAGCCAGTACATACATATGGAGTTGCAAGTAACTCAACTCAGAGAATGCAGAATCATTCATTCCTTCTGTTGTTGTCATTGATCTGATTTTACTGGGCATGTTCCCAACTGTAGTGGCATCACCACTGGACTAACTGCTTGAAGGATCCCCATTGGTCTTATGATACCTGCAAGGTATTTAGTCTACACGGGGCATTGCTCTCTAATACTAGTTTCTGGGCCTTGTCTCATCATAGTTTGCTATAGGTTATCTTACTTCTTTTCTGCTAGGACTAGAGTCAACAAATTCTGGTCTTCAGGCCAAATCCAACCTACTGTCTGTGTTTATATAGCCTGTGAGCTAAGAATGGTTTTTACATTTTTAAATTGTGTGTGTATGTGAGAAGAATAAAAAAAGAATAATATTTCTTGATGTAAAAATCATATTATGTTATGTTCAAATTTTAGTGTACATAAAGTTTCATTGGAACACAGTCACGCTCATTTTCTTATGTATTGTCTATGTCTGCTTTCAAGCTACAAAAGCAGAGTTGAGTAGTTGTGAAAGAGATCATTTAATGGCCCTCTCATCAGATTTGTACTGCTGTTTGATGCACTACAAATCTCAGTAACAATTATAATTTGACAATATTTCAAATGCCATGTGTGTAACCATTTTTATTTACTTTTTATTATCAGTACATATTCATCATGTCAAAACAAGGGAAAAAAATGAGAAAAAAAGTTTTATTACAATACTTTAAACTCAGAGCTGAGATGGAAGTTTTTTTTCCAAATGAGAACATTTTCAACAACTATTATTGAACATCGAATGACTTTGAAATTATCTTTTGCTGAAGAGTTGATAATGTTTCTTAATAAATTTAACATAAAATTATAAGGTGAAATAACATTTATTTGCTAAACTTATGCTGAATAAATTAGACGCCAACTTAAATTGTTTGAATTGCAAATAATGTCAAACTATTTTATACATTTCCTATACTGTCAAAAGTTAAACAAGATTTTTATTCCCACACAAAATTTCAGTGGACATATATTCTGAGCTCAAACTACAGTTCTGGTATTGTTCCTAAAATCTCAGTGCAAAAGAAATCTCTATATTTCAAAATCAGAGTTTCCACTTACCCTTCAATTGGAAATAATTAGTCTGCACTGAAATGACATACTAAAAATATATTTTTAAGAGCAGAATCTAATAGAATTCTACAAAAGCCTTACAGGTGATAAATAAATAAAAATCACTTGCCCGCAGACAATGTGTGAAAAGACATTTTCAAATACGAAATAAGTAAAATCTCATTACAGATCAGCATTAACAGATGAACATTTGTAATTTATTTTTATGCTAGGTAACATTAATTTTGAAGTCCAATTAAGTACAATGTTAAGCCTTTAAAAAAAAGAATTCTGCTCCTCTTATTAGCAGATCTATATTTTTAAAATATACTTATTATTATTAGGGCAGTGAGATGGTACAGTGGATAAAGTGCCAGGCCTGGAGTCAGGAAGACTCATTTTCCTGAACAACAAAAACTTATTATAATTATATTTTGAATTTCATTAATAAAAAATTAGGGAAATTTATTTTCTCTCTTGTTATTCAAGTACTTACATAATGTACTTGATTTTGCCTCTTTGCCCACAAAACCCAAAATGACTAACCCAAAAGACCAAGTGGAGAACTATTTATCATAGCTACAACACTCAGATAACAAAAACTAGGCAAAATGAACTTAGGGCAAAACTAAGTCTTTTCTTTTCTACCTCTATGTCTAGGCAGAGATCATAGCCCTCTGTTCCAGACCAATATTTCATTTTGAGATAGATATTTCTAAGATCCTCTCTGGGTTAGCATATAAATTAATTTGAACCAAAAAAGAGCAAACTAAGGCATTTATATAATTGTTCTCTATTTACTTTTATTACACAGAACTCTTGCTTTTACACTATATCTGGTTTAGCAAAAAACTTTAATGTCTCCCCATAGTAGCAGTATGCTAGAATGAAATTAATTTCTCTCTAGCTAAAGGAAATAGACCCACCACAGAATTGAGAATGGAAGTTACATGTGTTCACAACTGATGTTAGAAATTTAAATGACCTCAGACAGACTACCTTTTTAAAAGCAGTTTTAGAATTAATTCAATTGAACAATTATTTATTAAGTACCTGTAATGGAAATGCAAATTTAAAGATCTTCCCTTCCCTTCCTTCCACTTTGATAGGCTTAAGAGACTCTGAGAACCTTCCTTGATTTGAAAATATACTCTGCCTCCTAATAGGCTGAATGTGGTCACATGGAGCCTGTGGCAGGAGGCTCGGTTTTCAGGAATGCCTACACCTTGATGCTGTGTGATTGGGCAGTGGGTCAAGAGGGTGGTTACATTCTCTGACCCAGGAGAAGGCTATATAATCCCTGATGTGAGGCTTTGTTTTGGGGCTCACTTTGAGAAGTGTTCTGTGATTTGATCAGATGAGACTCTGTGAAGCCGTTGTTGAGAGCCCCCCTGCTTTGAAAAACCCAGATGTTGATTTGGTATGGATGTAATGGTTGGACAGTTTGGAAACCTGTCTACTTGATCTGTTTCTCTGTCTTGATAATTCTGTCTGTATACTCTGAAGTTTGGGGTGCTGACCTTTTTCCCCTGAACTAGGTAAACAATACATATTTGACTGATTAAAGTAAGCTTGTTAACCCATTTTGAGTTGCTTTCCTTTATTAAAGCACATCCAAGAACCTGTGTTGGCAGCCACTCTGGGGACACTGGGGTGCTTGCTGATACAGTACCTTATAATGCACAAACCACTGTACTAGGCATTGAGATACAAAGAAAAAAAAAGAAACTTTCCATGACTTCAAAGAAGTAATTTATTCTTCTAGGGATATACAATAAGAATTCAGATGAGTTAAATGTAAAGTCATGATGTAGGGTCACCAATTATGTTGTTGTTGTTCAGTTGTATCCTACTCTTTGTGACCCCATTTGGAGTTTTCTTGGCAAAGATACTGGAGTGGTTTGCCATTTCCTTCTTCAGCTCATCTGACAGATGTGAAAACAGGAAAACAGGTGAGTGACTTGCCCAGAGTCATAGAGCTAGTAAATGTCTGAGGCTGTATTTGAACTCATAAAAATGACTCTTCCTGACTTGAGGCCCAGCATTCTATCCACTGACCCACCTAGCTGCTTTCACCAGCTAAGAGGTGATTACAATAGTACATATGAGAAATGACAAGGCCTCCAACTAGAAGAGCATTTGTGTGCCTGAGGAAGCTAGGTGTTAACTAGAATGTTGGATTTGTAGTTAGGAAAATCTTCAAATCCAGCCTCAGGGACTTTAGTAGTTATATGACCTGGACAAGTCAATTGACCTCTGCCTGCCTCAATTTTTTTCATCTATGAAATGGGAATAATAATAATAGCACCAATGACAGGGTTGCAATGAGATATTATTTGTGAAATATTTTGCAAACATTAAAATGTTATATTAAGGTTAATAATTATTATTTATTATAAATGAGATACATTGTAGAAGTAGAATTAGTAAGATTTGGCACCTGATTAGATATAGGAGTGAGTGAAAGCAAAAAGTCAAAGATCAATTTGAGTTTATGATCCTGATTTATAGGGATAGATGTATCTGTGACAGAAAATGAAGAACTTTGGAAGAGGAATATGGTTATGTTTTGTTGTTTTGTTTTGGTGGTTGAGAGGAGGATGTGTTCCATTTTGCACATGTTGAGTTAGGTAGAAATGTCCAGGAATGTAGCAGCAAGCACTGTAACATACCCAGGGTGGCTGCCTATACAGGTTCTTAGATCTGCTTTTCTAAAGGAAAGCAACTCAAAATGGATTAACAATCTTACTTTAGTCAATCAAAACATATATCATTTACCTAGTTCAGGGGAAAAAGTCAGCACCCTGAACTTCAGAGAATACAAACAAGTTACAAGTAGAAGTTACAAGCAGACAGAGAAACAGATCAGCAGGCAGGCTTCCAACTGTCTGACCATTACATCTATACCTAATCAATTAGCAGAGAGGGAAGCACCAACATCTGGGTTTTCAAAGCTGATGGGCTCAACAGCTGCCCAGAGTCTCATCTGGTCAAATCATACAATTCTTCTCAAAGTAAGCCCCAAAACAAAATCTCACATCAGAGTATATATATAGCCTTCTCCTCTATCAGAAAATGTCACAACCCTCTTGACCCACTGCCCAATCACAAAGCACCAAGGTGTGGGCATTCCTGAAAAACAAGCCTCCTGCCACAAGCTCCATGTGACCACTTTCAGCCTATTAGGGGGCAGAGTATATTTTCAAATCACAGAAGGTTTTCAGAGTCATTTAAGCCTATCAAAGGGCCTAGGGACAGGGAAGATCTTAGATTCTCGTTCCCATAACAAGGAGGAATGTGACAATATGAATCTAGAATTCAGAAAATAGAATCTGGTAATATATAAAAATTTGACAATGCATGGAGATGATAATTGAACCCAAAGGGGCAGATGAGAGCACAAAAGGAGAACTTGAAAGAGAGACAAAGACCTAGGACAGAGCCTGGGGTAACACTCACACTTGGGTGGAAAAGTTGTAGTCATTGAAAGGGAGTCATCAAACAGATAGAGACTTGAGAGAGAAGAGTCACAGAAACATTAGCCTGCTTCACAAATTCCTTGATTACCACAATTTTATTGCATACATACAATTGTATTACATATAATATCTCATAAGAATGCCTGAAGTTAATTTTAATTAGGAAGCTAGTCACTTTTCCCAGTGGTGTATTCATAGTGAAATTGTGGATAAATATTGAGGAACCAAGTGAAAAAGCCAAGGTTTTTGTTTGTTTGACTTACATAGTTATATTAAATAGTATAGTGTTGTTTAATATGTAGTGCTACAGGCAGGTAGGTGGCGCAGTGAGTAAAGCACCAGCCCTGGAGTCAGGAGGACCCAAGTTCGGTTCCGGCCTGAGACACTTAACACCCACACAAAAATACTAGCCGTGTAACCTTGGGCAAGTTACTTAACCCCAATTTCCCTCCAAAAGGCAAAAAAAAAATGTAGTGCTACAAAATAGTCTCTCTTTTAAATATGTCAGTGTTCTTAGTCATGCTGTCAGTTGCCTATAGACAGCTTGAGGGTGGTAATTAGAAATAACTGGAACAGACTCAATGATGCCATAAATGATATGGTTGCAACTGAAAATTTATCGTTGTTAAGTTGTAAAGTAATGCTATCATGCTTTGTACTTAGAAGTTTTATTTTCATTTGTTCTTTTTGTTACTACATGGTTTGCAGTTAAAAGTGAATTAACTATTTCCTATTATGTTATTATAAATGGTAGTGTAAAATAGAAGATCTGTGATTTTATTGACTGCCTCTCCCCAGAGCCATTTATCCAGTTTAAGTGTGCCAGTTTAACTCTCATTAATGACCTGCTAGGAACAACTAGAGGTAAAGAATAAAGGCCTGGGAGGAAACAAATGGCCTCCTTAGTGTTGGGAGCCAAAGAGGCTTGAGCCAGGACTTCAGATAATTACCTTGATATCAGTGGACCCAAATGTCAATGACCTCTTTGAGAAGCAACTTTCCAGTTAGCCCCTGAGTTCTTTTGTTATGGTTGTTGTTTGAGTTCTGAGACCCACAGGCTCTGCCCCAAGACTTTAGTTGTTCAAAACCAAAATATATGATTTCTTAGATGGTCAGTTCCTATGCAGATGTACTTGATGATGTGGCTTTGGCTTCAGGCCTTGAAGTCAGTTCTCAAGAGCATCCTTTGTAATGTGACTGCATATGAAAGGAGTAACTGACTTTTCCTAAGATTTTCTGGCACCCAGATAACAAAAAGCCTTACTGCCATGCTACTTCCAGGATATGACAGACTAAGATAACGATATGAATACTTGAGATCCCTTCCTTTGTCTCATTGCTCTATAAAAACCTTGTCCTAAGAATCAATAAATGGAGTTCATCATTCTTCCTTGAATTACCCACATGGCCTGGTCATTTCTTATTCAAGTCTCCAGATCATGCTAAGTGCTGGACACTGAGCAGCCTACTGCACCTTAGCAAATGTTTTAGGACAAGAAATACTTAAAAAGAAAAGAATAGACAATTTGGGGTAGTAGAATGACGCTGAACTTAGTATTAGGTGAGATCTCTGTCCTACCTATGAAATAGCTGCATAACTTGAACCCTTTCTGAGCCTCAGTTTCCTCTCCTGTAAAATGCAGGAAGTTTTAAAATACCAATAGTACAGATATGAGATACTACATATCCCCCAGAGATGAGGATGCATGTGGATAGATGCAAAGGGAATATATGGAAATCCACAAGTCCAGCATCTGATTCCAGAGCTATTTATCCACTCTTGTATTTAATTTTATCTTCTTACCCCAAGATTTGTGTATTTGTAAGAAGTTCTTTCTCCCTTTGTCTTCCTCAGGATAAAAACATGTCTTCGGACCATCTACTAGTTGGATCATTATTCTCTGGACAAAATCAATTTTCTGGGAACACTTCTACATGTAGCTTGATTTCCCTGGGTCAGACAAATTCAACAAGTGGCAGTGAACTGGACTAGAAGCATGTGCATGTCTATCTTCTTCTATCCTTCCTGCATGAGTATATCTATATGTTTTATATATTACTCAATAAACCCCCATGGTCAGCTTGCTTTTTGCAGGTGGGACTATATCTCTGCTCTTTGAAATCCTCAACCTGACTAGTGCCTCAAAAGTTAAACTTCCATAGATACATCCCAGAAAGGATGCCAATCCCCATTAGATGGTGAGTTCCCTAAAGGTAGGACTGTTTTTTGCCTTTCTTTGTATCTTCAGCACTTAGTCACAAGTCCTGGCACATAATAGTTGCTTGATAATTGTTTGATTTGATGATGCTTTAGTGAGTAGATAGAATGCTGGGCTTGGAGTCAGGAAGACCTGGTTCCTTCCTCACACTTCTTAGTTATTTGACCTGGACAATCATTGGATGATAATAATACTAACAGTATTTATCTAACAGAATTGTTTTGAAGATCAAATTAGATTTGGGGTCTGCAAAAAGTGCTATGTAGATGTTAGCTACCATTACATGGGGTTTTTTTTCCTTCCATGCTAGAATAGCAAGATATATTTTGTTTAAAAAAAGTCATTTAGTATGAAAATTCATCTCAAAACATCCAGCATTCCTGACTATATAAAAAACACCTGTTCAAAAGTTAAAATTTTTCAACAAAGGAGAGAAATTTGGTGGAGAATGGTTTGCAATAAGTGGTGGAAATTTTTCTTAAGAAAATCAGACAAATTCAAATGATGCACTTTTGTGGAACCTGACTTTGGAGGAATGCTTGGAAAACTGTCCAAGATTCTGCCAAGTGATATGTAAGAGACTTCTCCAAAGCAAATGTCTCAAAAGCAATATTCTTTCAGAAGAAGAATGAAAGATGCTTCCAAAGGGAAAGAAAATCACTGGTTTGTTAAAATGCTTCACCATGAGGAGTGATCTCCAGGTAAACACATAAATCAAAAGAAACAAGCAAAAGGTTTTAAGTACAACAAAAGTGAAAGGCCGGCCTCAAGCAATCTCATGATATGGAGAAGAGATTTGAAGGCTTTGGATCTGGGTTTGAATCCCTGTGTCACTTAATCACAACTTTTCTGATTTTCTGTTTCCTCACTTAACCTTTCTAAACCTCAGTTTCCTCAGCCGTAAAATGAAGGAGTTTGACTACATGGCCGCTAAGTACCCTTACAGTTATGATGTAAAGAATCTAATACAATCTAAATGAAATGAAACATGCCTGGGGGAAAAAAAAACCTACATCTTTGTATTTGCAACTTTTCTTTAAAAAAATTTTTTTTTAGTCAGGGAACCTACAGATTTATTTGTTATTTAAAAAAAAAATTTCAATTTTCAATTTTATTTTTTAAAATTAATTAATTAATTTTTAGTTTTCAACATTCACTTCTATAAGATTTTGAGTTCTAAATTTTCTCCTTCTCCCTACTCTTGCCCCTCCACAAGATGGCATACAATCTGATATATACTCTACATATGCATTCATATTAAATATATTTTCACATTAGTCATGTCATAAAGAATTAGAACCAATGGGAGGAACCATGAGAAAGAAGAAACAAAACAAAAAAAAAGAGAAAGAGTAGTATGCTTTGATCTGTATTCAGATTACATAGTTCTTTTTCTGGATCTAGACATCATTTTCCATCATGAGTCTTTTAAGGCATTGTCTTAGATCCTTGCATTGCTAAGAAGAGGTAAGTCCATAAAGTTAATCATAACATATAACACAATGTGGCTGTTACTAGGTACAATGTTCTTCTGATTATTCTCACTTTACTAAGCATCAGTTCATGTAATCATGCATCAGTTCAGTTTTTCTGAAGTCCACCTGAAGTCCACTTTTTTTTTAATGCTTTATTAACTTCTGATTTACATCATTCATTTCCACCAGATTTTGAGTTACAATTTTTTCCCCCATTTTTCCCCTATCTACTGCCCCAAAATAGTGGTCCCACAGGTGTAATGAGAATGTAAATTTTAAAGATCTTCCCTGCCCCTAGGCTAAAGTGCACCTGGAGCCTGGGGTGGGAGGCTTGTTTTTCAGTAGATACTTTTTGATTGGCCAGTGGGTCCAAAAGGTTGTTACATTCTCTGAGCCAGGAGAAGGCTATATAAGCCCTGATGTGAGGCTTTGTTTTGGGGCCTCACTTTGAGAAGTGTTCTGTGATTTGATATGGATTCTGGGAAGCCGTTGTCCTGAGCCCCCCGGCTTTGAAAAAACCCAGATGTTGAAACCCAGATGTTGACTGGGTATGGATGTAATGGTTGGACAGTTTGAAATCTGTCTACTAGATCTCTGTCTTGATAATTCTGTCTGTGTACTTTGAAGTTCGGGGTGCCTACCTATTCCCCTGAATGAGGTAAACAATGTATGTTTGACTGATTAACATAAGCTTGTTAACCCATTTTGAGTTGCTTTCCTTTGTCAAAGCAGATCCAAGAACCTGTGGTGGCAGCAAACCCTGAGGACGCTTGGGGTGCTTGCTGCTACAACAGGATATCCTCTACTCCAATCTGCAGTCTCTCATAGGGCATGGTGGATCTCTATGCCCCAGTGACTGTATATCTTATTTCCCAATATTAATCATAGAATATATATATATATATATATATATATATATACATATATATATTAAACATTTGATTTTAAAATTTGAATTCCAGATTCATTTCCTTTCAACCACCCTTACTGGGAAGATAAGCAGTTCAGTATAGGTTGTACATGTGTAATGCAAAACATTACCATAGTAGATATATTGTAAAAGGCTGACTATATTTCCCTCCCTCCTATCCCACCTCCCACTTGTTCTATTCTTTACTTTGATCCTGTCCCTATTCAAAAGTGGATGCTTCCAACTTCCCTCCCTGCCCCAGCCTGCCCTCCCTTCCATCTTCCCCCCTCTCATCCCCTTCCTCCCATTCTCCTGTAGGGTGAGATACCCTATTTAGTGTGTATGTCATTCCCTCCCTGAGCCAAATTCAATGAGAATAAGGTTTTGCCTTTTTGCCTTCCTGTTCTTCCCCTCCATGTGATAGTAATGGCAATTAAAGATTCCCCTGTATTGGCTTGGTTTTCAAATTGATTGTGTTAAAACCCAGAGTTTGTTAATCCCACCTGTGGGATGGGCTTGTTGATGTGAAAAGAAAGTCCTGAACTGGGAGGAGCTGGTGATGTAGATTTGGAGAGACACTAGAGAGAGGCGGAAGATCTTTTTGGAAGCAGCACCTCGTGGAGAGAGAGAGACTAAGAGAATTGCTGGTGGCCGCTTTGAATTGCCCTGGACTTTTGAGACCTTCCCCCTGAGCTGCCAAGGACTGAGGAGACATGGCTGTTTTGCTGGTACTTTGTCTGTCTGTTTTGATGTTGTTTTGCCAGATTTGTCCACTGGTGAAAGACAGTCCTTTTGTTGAAGAAGTCCTGGAACCTGGCTTTTGGTTAAGAAGCCCTGAGACTGTCCTGCAGAAAGAGAGTGAATACTGTCCACTGGTGAGGGACAGTGCTGTTGTTGCAGGGGTCTGGAGACTGTCCTGCAGACAGAATGAATACTGTCCACTGGTGAAGGACAGTGCTGTTGTTGCAGGGGTCTGGGAGCCTTTCTGTTGGTTCAGAAGCCCTGAAGAAGGATTTTCTTGTTGTATGTTTACAGAAATCCTGGGAGAGGGCTTTGCTAATGTGTTCAGGGGTTCTAGGACTGTTCTACAGACAGAGGATGAATTAATGAAGGGACTGGCAATGTATCTTATGGCCTTGCTAAGCCTTGTCTCCCCAGGAACTAAGATTGCTGAGAACTTGCCTCGTGTCAAGATGAAGAAAAGACCTCCATTTGGGTATTAAGTGCTGTGTTTAAACTTGATGTAACTCTGGGGTAGATTCAATTGTGATCCAGGGGTGGGGAACTTTTGACCTTATTGTGCCCTGTGATTGACAAATGAAGGTACTTTACCTATGTTTGGAAACTAATCTCCATTTGAGAAGAGGGGTTTTGTGGTGGACTTAATTAAGGTATAGCCTAGGGGTGGAGTAGTATTTAGAACAGGGACTTTGTAATTGATTGAATGATTGGAAGATCCTGGGGTGGGGTAGTACTTGGAGATTATTTAATCACACTTAGTAAATGCTGTATTTTGAATGATGTCATGTTTTGATCTTCTCTGTTCTTGGTTTGTCACTGAATAAAATAGTGAGCACCTATGCTGGTATTTTGAACCTGGGAAGTTGCCTTTGCTTGGCATTATATTACACTCCATTGTAACTATTTTCCCTTGCTTCTTCTATATGAGATAGTTTACCCCATTCTGTCTCTCCCCATCTGCTCTCGTTATATTCCTCTCTCACCTCTTAATTTCACCTTTTAAGCATAATCCCTTCCTATTAAATTGGTTGTGTGCCCTCTATCTATGTATACCTGTAAACATATATACACACATATGTATTCATATGCCCATATACTCTCCTGTATAGACATATATATATATATATACATATATACATATTACTGTTCCCTTCAACTATTTTCATACTGAGAAAAGTTTCATCATTTATAATTATCTTTTTCCATGTAGGAATGTAAATAGTTTGACTTTGATAAGTTCCTTATGATTTTTTTTCCCTGTTTACCTTCTCATGCTTCTCTTGCTTCTTGTATATGAATGTCAATTTTCTACTCAATTCTGGTTTTCTCATCAAGAATACTTGAAAGTCCTCTATTCCACTGAATGACCATATTTTCCCCTGAAACATGATATTCACTTTTGCTGGGTAGGTGATTCTTGGTTTTAATCCCAGCTGCTTTAACCTCCAGAATATCATTTTCCAAGCCCTTCGATTCCTCAGTGTAGAAACTGTCAGATCCTGTGTTATCCTGATTGTGTTTCCACAATATTCAAATTGTTTCTTCCCGGCTGCTTGTAATATTCTCTCCTTGAGCTGGGAATTTCAGAACCTGGTTATAATATTCCTAGGAGTTTTCTTTTTTGGGATCTTTTTCAGGAGGTGATTGGTGGATTCTTTCAATTTCTATTTTTCCCTCTGGTTCTAAAATATCAGGGCAGTTTTCCTTGAGAATTTCTTGGACGATGATTTCTAGATTCTTTCTTTGATCATGACTTTCAGGTAGTCCAATAATTTTTAAATTATCTCTCCTGGATCTATTTTCCAGATCAGTGGTTTTTCCAATGAGATATTTCACATTGCCTTCTATTCTGTCATTTGTTTGGATCTTTTTAACAGCATCTTGATTTCTCATAATGTCACTTGCTTCCATTTGTTCCAATCTAATTCTGAAGGAATGATTCTCTTCAGTGAGCTTTTGAGATTCTTTTTCCATCTGGCAAATTTGGCATTCTTCTCCTCATTGCCTTTTTAAGCCTCTTTTGCCATTTGAGTTAGTCTATTTTCAAGGTATTATTTTCCTCAGTCAGGCTGTTGACTCTCACTTCATAATTTTCTTGCATTGTTCTCATTTCTCTTCCCAATTTTTCTTCCGTTTCTCTTATTTGCTTCTTAAGGCCCTCTATGGCCTGTAACTAGCTCGTATTTTTCTTTAAAGCTTTTGGTGCAGGAGTTCTGACTTCACTGTCTTTCTCCTGTTCCATGCTTTGATCCTTTTTGTCACCAAAATAGGAGTGTAAAGTTGGAGTACCCTGTTTATTTTGCTTCCTTTGCCTGCTCATGTCGCCACTCAGTCACTTGACCCCTGGTCTTTTTGCCACAGTAGGACTCTGTCACCAGACAGGGGAGTTTCATTCCAAATGCTGGGGTTTTCTCAGCTGCTGAAGGTATTAATCGGGTGCCCTCTCTGAAGCCTCCACACACTCTGGCAAGCTGGTTGCACACCCCAGACCCTCCACCCTAGACCGCCATCCAGATCCAAGCAGGTTAAAGGAAGAGCAATTGCCCCTCAGACTGGTCGCTTGGTCCCCCTACACTCTGCAGGCCAGGAGCTGAAGCTGCCACATGGTAGTGGCTGCACTTCCGTGGCTCCTCAGTGGCTTCTTGCCGTTGGGGCAAAAGCTGATGCACTCCCAACTACTGGATCCCAAAGTCCCCATTGCACTGACCTCTCACTTTGTCCTTTGCATCTATGTGTTGATAATTATGGAAACCATCACAGCTGCTGGTGATCTGAAGTCCCCCCAGCTGGTGGTTAGTCAGGCCCTCCTTGGAGCTAAAACCTCTGGCTCATGTGGGGCTGTGCTTGGCTCCCAGAGCTCTGCACTGGCCTATTCCTGCTGGCCTGCCAGGCTATCCTCAGTGGGAGGTTAGCTTCTCTGTATCATTTTGTGGGTTCTGTAGCTCCAAGGTTTGTTCACAGTCCCCTTTTTACATGAATTGGGGGAGGTGGAAGCCAGAACCCTTCAGAAGTCCTGTTTCTACTCCGCCATCTTGACTCTGCCCTTGTTCCTCATTTCTTCTGGGACAATAGTATTTCATTACATTCATATAACACAATTTGTTCAGATACTGTTCAACTGATGGGCATCCACTTAATTTTCAATTTTTGGCCACCACAAAAAGAGCTACCATAATCATTTTTGTACATGTGGGTCCTTTTCCCTTTTTTATGATCTCTATTGGATACAGCCCTAGAAGTGGTATTGATGGGTCAAAGGGTTGCCCTTTCAGTAAAGTTCCAAATTGCTCTCCAGAATGATTGGATCAGTTTACAACTCCACCAAAAATGCTTTAGTGTTCCAATTTTCCCACATCTTATCCAACATTTATCATTTTCCTGTTTTGTCATGTTAGCCAATCTGATAGGTGTGAGGTGGTACCTCAGAGTTGTTTTGATTTGAATTTCTCTAATCAATAGTGATTTAGAGCATTATTCATGGGACTATAAATTGTTTTAATTTCTTCATCTGAAAACTGTCCACATCCTTTAGCCATTTATCACTTGGGAAATGATTTGTATTCTTATAAATTTGACTCAGTTATCTATATATTTTAGAAATAAGGCCTTTATCAGAGACAGTTGTAAAAATTCTTTTTTTAATATTTAAGTAATTTATTTTTAGTAGAAGCAGGAAAACTCCATGAACTCTCCCCATAACCACCTCAAATACCTATAAAATATGACTCAAAAAAACTTTAGAGCTACAGAACCCACAAAGTGACAGAGAGAAGCAAATTTCCCTCTGAAGACAGCCTGGCAGGCCATCAGGAAGGGTCCATTGCAGCACACTGGGAGCCAAGCCAAGCCCTATGTGAGCCCACAGTTTTAGCCCCAGGGTGGCCCCTACCAGCAGCAGCTAGAGCAGACTTGGGGAGAGGGGATCAACAGCAGCTGTGGTGGTTTCCAGAAATATCAAACCACAAATGCCAAAGAAAAAGTAAAAGGTCAGTGAAGAACTCTGTGGGAATTGTAGGGGACAGAGTTCAGTCTGGCCTCAGCCCCCAGAGTGAGAAAAGGTGGAGGCGCCACAGCGACAGCCGTGCAGCAACTTCCATGTAGCTGCTTCAGAGCTTCTGGCCTGTGGATTATAGGGAGACCAGGGAACCATTCGGGGAGGGGGGATAACTGCTCTTGCCTTGACCTGCCTGGATCTGGATTGCTGTCTTGGGTGGATGTCCTGGGTTGTGTGACAAGTGAGCCAGAGCTTGTGGGGGGCTACAGAGAGGGCACCCAACTAATAGCTCCAGCAGCTGCAAAAACCCCAGCGATTTGGGACAAAGCTGTCTTTCCTGGAAGCAGAGTTCTACTATGGCAAAGAGCTCAAAAATCAAGTAATTGAGTGGCAACATGAGTAATCAAAGGAAGCAAAGAAAGCACAGCAATCCAATCTTAGATTCCTTTTTTGGGGACAAAAAGGATCAAAGCATAGAAAGCAAGGAAGATAACGAAGTCAGAACTCCTGCACAAAGTTTCCAAGAAAAATACAACCCGATTATAGGCCATAGTGGAGCTCAAGAAGGATTTTGAAAATCAAGTAAAAGAAGTGGAGGAAAAACTGGGAAGAGAAATGAGAATGATGCAAGAAAATCATGAAAAGAGAGTCAACAACCTGACTAAGTAAAATAATACCTTAAAAATATATTAACTCAAATGCAAAAGAGGCCCAAAATGCCAATGAGGAGAAGAATGACTTTAATAAGCTGAATTTGCCAGATGGAAAAAAAATTTCAAAAGCTCACTGAAGAGAATAATTCCTTCAGAATTAGATTAGAGCAAATGGAAGCTAATGACTTTATGAGAAATCAAGATACTATTAAACAGATCCAAACAAATTAAAAAATAGAAGGCAATGTGAAATATCTCATTGGAAAAACCACTGTCCTGGAAAACAGATCCAGGAGAGATAATTTAAAAATTATTGGACTACCTGAAAGCCATGATCAAAAAAAGAACCTAGAGCAGCTAGGTGGCCACCTGAGTTCAAATCCGGCCTCAGACACTTGACATGTGTGACTTTGGACAAGTCACTTAACCCCAATTGCCCTCCCAAAAAAAGCCACAAAAAAAGAACCTAGAAGTCATCCTTCAAGAAATTCTCAGGGAGAATAAGTACAGTCCCTTGGTGTAGGCCACTCTCAGCTCTTAGAACCGGAAAGTCACTGGACTTGGGGTAGACAATCAGCAAGTTAGGTCACCAAATGATCTTGTTTAAATATCTTCTATGCTGTTTAATAGTAAGTTGTTGGGTGTTTTGTTTTCTATCCTAAGGTCAGCCTTTTTTCTAGGTCTTTTTATTCATTCGGCTTAGTTGTCATCAGGTCTTTTCAGGGTATTATTTTTTTTCAATAAGTTAATGTTCTAAAGTGTATAATTAATTTGCACTAAAGTAACTTTATGGGTAGCATTTTTAAAAAGTAAATTTAATGGAAAACTGGGAAACTAGTACTGTTGCCTTCAGTTTCTAGAACTGAAATCATCGCAAGTTATTTCTTAAAGAAATTCTCAGGGGTGGCTAGATGGCACAGTGAATAGAGCACTGAACCTGGAGTCAGGAGGACCTGAGTTCAAATTTGGCCTCAAATTTAACACACACACAAAACTAACCATGCGACCTTGGGCAAGTCACTTAACCCCAACTGCCCTCCAAAAAAAACAAAGAAAGAAATTCTCAAGGAAAATTGCCCTGATATTTTAAAACCAGAGGGCAAAATAGAAATTGAAAAATTCACCATTCACTTCTTGAAAAAGATCCTAAAAAGAAAACTCCTAAGGAATATTATAGCCAGGTTCTGGAATTCCCAGATCAAGGAGAAAATATTACAAGCAGCCAAGATGAAACAATTTGAATATTGTGGAAACATAATCAGGATGACACAAGATCTAGCAGCTTCTAAATTAAGAGATCAAAGGCTTGGAATATGATATTCCAGATATCAAATGAGCTAGGATTAAAACCAAGAATAACCTACTCAGCACAACTGAGTATAATGTTTCAGGGGAAAATATGGTCATTCAATGAAATAGAGGACTTTCAAGCATTCTTGATGAAAAACCAGTTGAGTAGAAAATTTGACTTTCAAATACAAGAAACAAGAGAAGCATGAGAAGGTAAACAGGAAAAAGAAATTATAAGGAACTTATCAACATTGAACTATTTACATGCCTATATGGAAAAATAATAATTGTAACTTGTGAAAATTTTCTCAGTATGAGGATAGTTGAAGGGAATATAAATGTATATGTCTATGTAAGAGGGTATATTGGCGCATGAATACATACGTGAGTGGGTGTATATATGTGTACAGGTGTACATAGAATGAAGGCAGAAGATCAATTGAATAGGAAAGGATGATATTTAAAAGGTGAAATTGAGAGGTGAGATGGGGAGAGAAAGAATGGGGTAAATTATCTCATATAGAAGAGACAAGGGAAAGCTGTTACAATGGATTGGAAGAACAGGAAGGCAAAAGGGAATGGGTTGATCTCACTCTCATTGAATTTGGCTTAGGGAGGGAATGACATACACACTAAACTGGGTTTCTTGCCCTAGAGGAGAGTAGGGGGGAAGGGGATGAGAGGGGGGTTGATGGAGGAGACGGCAGGTTGGGGGAGAAGGTAGTTAGAAGCACACGCTTTTGAAAAGGGACAGGGCCAAAGTAGAGAATAGAACAAGTGGGGGGGGCAGGATGGTATGGAAGGAAATATAGTCAGTCTTTCACAATATATCCACTATGGGAATGTTTTGCATAGCTACACATGTACAACCTATATGTATTTGCTTATCTTCCCAGTAAAGGTCGGTAATGAGGGAGGAAGGGAAAGAATCTGGAACTTAAAAGTTTTAAAACTAAATGTTTAAAAAATATATTATTATTATTTTTACATGCAACTGGGAAGTAATATATACAGGCACTGGGGTATGGAAATCCATCTTGCCCCACTGGAAAGTTGGAGGGGGAATGGGGAAGGATATGGAAGAGAGCATATTGGGGGAGGGGGTATACAGTGGGATTGCTGTTTGGGGGTCATGGGTAGGGGAAAGATGGGGAGAAAATTTGTAACTCAAAATCTTGTGGAAATGAATGTTGTAAACTAAAAATAAACATAAAATTTAATTTAAAAAATTATTTATTTTCAGTTTTCAACATTCACTTCCATAAATTTCAAATTTTCTCCCCCTTCCTTCCTGCTCCCTCCTCAAGGCAGCATGTAGTCCAATATGGGCTCTACTCATACATTCCTATTAAACTGAGAAATAGTTAACGCCTTGTTTCAGGTATTTAATTATTTAGCACCTTGTTTCAATTTGAGCCTCTCCCTTGATTTTATCAAGTCTTTTGTTAAGAAACAGAACTTTTGAACCTCTATTTCTGATGCAACAAGAAGGGGCAGAATAGGGAGTTTCTTAATGACCATATAGAAGGAGAAGCCCAGGCTGGGAGAGAGCAGAATTTAGAAGGGGAACTTTATGGTGGCCAGGCATTCTGTTTGTGTTTTCTGTCTATGCTGATTTTTGTTTAAAGCCCTGGGACCTTACTGGGAGCCCTGAAAGAGGATTTTCTGGTTGTCTGTTTACAGAAGTCCTGGAGGAGGGATTTAGAGGTCCTCGGATTGTGCTGACAATTTGTGTTGAGTTCTCAGACCTTGTTTGTGTGTCTGTGTTGATTTCTATGTTGCTGACTTGTGTTGATCTCTTAGACCTTGTTGGTAGGTCTATGTTGATTTCAGAGGCAGAAAGTGAATTGATGATGGTGATGGCAATGTGTGTGAAAGTTATTGTGGCTTTGTTAAGCTTTGTCTTCCCAGGAACAGAGACTGTGAAGGACTTGAGGTGGACTTGACACTGTGAGCTTCAGTATGGAACAGGAACTGGACAAGGAGCTGGATAAGGAGCTGGATGAGGAGTTGGGAGCTGCTTGCCTTGGAACTCAGGTGACAAATGGGTAGATTCAGGCAGGAGCTGGGACCATAAAAGAGGAATCATGTAATCTGAGAGCCAGTCTTGAGTCAAGATGAAAAGACTTCTCCTTGGGTCTGAGAAGATGATGATTTACTGTGGCCCAGGGGTGGGAGGACTTTATACTCTGTATCCTAGCATGATTGAATTAAGGATGATAGGAAACTAATCTCCAATTAAGAAGAAAGAAGACTTTTTGACTGAGAGATTAAGACAATGTGACCTAGGGTTGGAGAATAAAGTACCTTTGTACTTTGTGTCCTTTAAGGAGGTTCTCTCTCTAAGGATGATTGAGTTAAGGACTTGCTGGATGATTGTACTTTGTTGAAAACTATGTGGCCACTTTGGTGAAAACTATGTGGCCACTTCAGTGATAATTTTATGTCATTATGAATGCTGTACTTTGGTTTCTGTGAATGTTTTGCTTTAATTTACTGTAGAATAAATAGAGAGTTCACTATACAAGTAATCAGCAACTTGAAGCTGCTTACAGCAGCAGTCCTCTGGAAAGCTGCTCATGTTTGGCTTTATATAAACCCATTTTTCACGTTAGTTATGTTACATAGAAGAATGATAATGAGTGGGAAAAACCATGAGAAAGAAAACAATACAAAAGAGAAATGAATCTGCTTCACTCTGCATTCTGACTCCATAGTTCTTTCTCTGGATGTGGATGGCATTTTCCAACATGAGACCTTTGGAAAAATTTTAAGTCCTTGCATTGCTGAGATTTCAAAATCAGTCCTCACACAGTGTGGCTGTTGCTGCTTACAATGTTTTCCTGGTTCTGTTTGCTTCACTCAGCAAACTCATATAAGTCTTTCAAGGTTTTCCAGAAGTCCACCTGCTCATCATTTCTTATAGCACAATAGTATTCCATTACATTCATATACCACAACTTCTTCAGCCATTTCCCAACTGATGGACATCCTCTCAACTTCCAATTCGTGGCCACCACAAAAAGAGCTGCTATAAATATTTTTGTACATGTGGATCCTTTTCAAATTTTTATGATCTCTTCGGGATACAGCATTAGAAGTGATATTTCAGGGTCAAAAGTATGTACATTTTTATAACCCTTTGGACATAGTTCCAAATTTGTGTCCAGAATGGTTAGATCAGCTCACTCCACCAAAAATGAATTAGTGTTCCAACTTTCCCACATCTTCTCTAATATTTATCATTTTCCTGTTTTGTCACATTAGCCAATCTGATAGGTGTGAGGTGGTATCATAGTTGTTTTGATTTGCATCTCTCTAATCAATAGTGATCGATAGATAACTGATAGAGTCACGAGTGTGAGAGACACTGTGGCAGTCACAAGATGTCGGAGGGAGTGCACGTGACCTCTGAGGGGAAGGAACTTGGAGATGTGGAGAATGACTCTGCCTAGCTGTAAAGGCCGGCATGGCATTGTGGGGGCCGACTCTGCTGGGTTGGAAAAGGCCGATGTGGCATTGTGCATGCTCCATAAACACGGACTCCTCTTAACACATACTCCTTTGCCCTGCACTCAGGAGAGTGCACGATTGGCTCCCACATGACATGTGACAAGGTGGCAGCCAGAGGGGGTGCACGTGGCTTTCTGAGGGACGTTGTTGGGACAGCTTTGCCTGGGGGTTATCGAACCAGGAACAAGGAAGTCTCGGGCACAGTGACACGAGAGTAATACTCTATGTGGCAGTGCCTAAAGGACTTCCAGGAAGGACTTTGCTCTTTTTGTCTCTTACAACGTACTCGGGAAAGAACATGATTGGCCCCCGCAAGGCTTATATATAGGGAAGATAGGGGAAGTTCAGTTAGTTCCAGTTTCTGTTTGCTTGCCGTGCAGTTAAGATGTAACCAAATAAACAGCTTCATATCACACTTTCCGTGTCCTGGGTGTTCTGTGGGGGTAAGCTCTTCTTGGAGACAAGAAGCCAGAGACACCCGAAGACCGGGAATAAGGTAAGACACAGCTGAAGTAGGGAGTAAGATCCCAACAGATAGCTTTAATTTCTTCCTATGAAAACTGCCTATTTATATCCTTTGACCATTTATCAATCGGAAAAGGACTTGTATTCTTGTAAATTTGACTCAATTCTCTATATATTTTAGAAATAAGGGCTTTATCAGACATAGTAGTTGTAAAAATTGTTTCCAAATTTTCTGCTTCACTCCTAATTTTAGTTGCATTGACTTTGTTTGTGCAAAACTTTTTCAATTTAATGTAACTAAAATTATCCATTTTGCATTTCATAATTTTCTCTATCCCTTGTTTGTTCATAAATTATTCCATTTTCCATGAATCTGACAGGTAAACTATTCCTTGCTCTCCTAGTTTGCTTATAGTATCAGCTTTTATATCTAAATTGTGTACCCATTTTGACTTTTCTTGGTATACGGTGTAAGATATTTGTCTATGCCTAGTTTCTGCCATACTATTTTCCAGTTTTCCCAGAAATTTTTATTAAGTAGTGAGTTCTTATCCCATAAGCTCAAGTCTTTGGGTTTATCAAAGAGTAGACTACTATAGTCATTGACTACTATGTCTTGTTTACCTAACATATTCCATTGATTCACTACTCTATTTCTTAGCCAGTATCAAGTAATTTTGATGATTTCTGCTTTCTAATACAATTTAAGGTCTGGTATGGCCAGTCTGCCTTCTCTTGCATTTCTTTTCATTAATTAATTTGATATTCTGTACCTTTTGTTTTTCCAGATGAATTTTGTTATTATTTTTTACATAGCTCTATAAAACATTTTTTGGGTAAAATAATAAAGAAGCAGAGTGAAGATAGTGGAGTAAAAGGTTTACCATAATTCTCAACTATCTATTCTACAATGACCAAAAAAAAAAAAGTACCAAACCAAATTCTGAATGGAAAAGTCAAGAAAAATTAGAGTGAGTCATTTTTTTTTCCTTCCCAGAGTAGCTTAATAAGATAGAGAGATCTGTGAGCACTAGGGTGGAGGCTCACCAAGAGCACAGCAGTGGAAGTGCCACAGGGTTATAGCACCAAGTTGTGCCAGCAGCAGTGAGGAGCAACCTAGCGCACACAGGGAAAGTAAGAATACTGAACACCTAGGCAGAAGGAAATCCAAGGGCACCCCTGTACTAGCACTAGGTATAGGAAAGGATTCCATGGAACAGCTATGTTAACCATTACTCAGTTCTGGGTTATAGTTGCAGGGTAGAGATGGGTGGTTGTGGTAGCAAGAGAGTAGGGACCCTACCTACATAAACAGCTGAGTACAGACCAGGAGGGTAGGGGATTTCTTCCCAATCACACCACTTTAGCAACATTGAAAACTTGTAAGACCCCAGAGTGAGCTATGAAAGCAGCAGGACGTAAAAGACAGAAGCTCAGGCCAATAATCCTTACCAGAGGTGAGTAGAGTTCAATTCTAACATCAAGTTCAAAATAAAGAAGTAGTCTAGGAAAAGAAGCAAACATCAGAAAAAAGAATCTGACAGTAAAAAGCTTCTATGGTGACAGTGAAGCTCAAGACATAAACTCAGAAGACAATAACTTTAAAACTTCTATAGGCAAAACCTCAAAACATGTAGATTGGACCCAAGTTTAACAAGAATTCCTTGAAGAACTAAAGAAAAAAATTTTTTTTGCTTTTTTTTTTTTTGGAGGGCAATTGAGGTTAAGTGATTTGCCCAGGGTCACATGGCTAGTTTTTGTGTTAAGTGTCTGAGGTCAGATTTGAACTCAGGTCCTCCTGACTCCAGGGCTGGTTCTTTATTCACTGCACCACCTAGACACCCCAGAAAGAATTTTTTAGATGAGCAAAAAATGACTTCGAAATCAAATAAGAGTGATAGAGGAAAAATTGGAAAAAGAAATGAGAGCTTTGCAAGAAAATTATGAAAAGAGAATTAACAGCTTGGTAAAAAAAAAAAAAAGGAGACACTAAAAATTACTGAAGAAAATAACTTCTTAAAAATAGAAATTACTCAGTTAGAAGCTAATGACTCCATGAGACATCAAGAAACCCAAAAACAAAATCAAAAGTCTGAAACACAGAGGAAAATGCAAATTATCTCATAGGAAAAATAATTGTCTAGGAAAATAGAGGAGAGATGATTTAAGAATTATTGGACTACATAAAAGTCATGAACAAAAAAGGAACTTTAGTTCAGACCACAATGCCTGCAGGCATGCCAAAGGCTTTTGGGCTGCCCACAAAAAAATGTAGAGGTTGTTTTCCTCTACATTTCTCACAGGCCACCCAAAATGCTTTGGCAGACCAAAGGTTAGATAGACCAGTCCTAGTTCGTGAAATTATAAAGGTAAACTGTTCTGTTATCTTAGAACCAGAAGGCAAAACAAACAAACAAAAATCACCACTAATCTCTCAAAAGAAATCTCAAAATAAAAAAAAGAAAAGAAAGAAATTTCAAAACAACAACAACAAATCCAGAGCTTCTAAGTCAAGGAGAAAACACTGAAAACAGCCAGAAAGAAACACTTCAAATATTATGGAGGATCAAACAAGATATAGCAGTTAACACTTTAAAGGAAAATAGAAATCTTGGAATATGATACTTCAAAAGGCAAAGGAGTCTGGATTACAACTGAGAATAACCTATTCAACAAAAACTGCATATACTTCTATGAGGGCAAAAGGGATATTTAATGAAATAGAAGATTTTCAAGCAATCCTGATGTAAAAACTAGAGATGAATAAAAAAGTTAAAATTCAATCACACAACACAAGAGAAGCATAAGAAAGGTAAACAAGAGTGAGACATTATAAGCAACTAAACAAGATAAAACATTTATATTCCTGTATGAGAAGATGATAGATGTAACTGCTAAGAATTTTATAATAATTAAGACAGTTAAGAGGAGTTTATTTAGACAGAGGCATGAATGTGAGTCTATTATATTAGGATGGTCTCAGTAGAATAATAAAATAATGAGGAAAAGGGATGCACTGGGAGAGGTGGAAAAGGAGACTAAGAATTGAGGAAATTGTCTCACATAAATGAAATATGTAAAGATTTATTCAGTAGAAGGGAAAATGGGTGGGAGAGTAGGCACTAGTTGAATCTCACCTTCATCTGAACTGGTTCAAAGGGGGAAATATATGCACACACACAGTTGGTATAGAAATTTACCTTACCCGACAAGGTGCTTGGGTAAAGTAGGAGAGGAAGTGGCTAAGAAAAAGGGAGAAGGATAAAAGGGCAGATTAAGGGGGAAAGTGGTCAGAAGCAAGACTCAAGGAGGGCTCAGAGTGAAAAAGAGAAGGATAAATATAAGAGAATAAGATGAAGAGAAATACACAGTGAGCAGTCCTAAATGTGAATGTGAATAATATGAACTTTCTAGAAAAATGGAATAGGATAGTGTAATGTTAATGGGATAATAAGATCTCACCCGACCATTAATAGAACTCATGTGGAGCCCACTGAGGGTGAATTGGTGAAGTTGGAGCTTGCTTAGGGGGAGGCTGTCTTGTAGGAAGGCTTTCATACTTTTCAGTACTAAGTTGATTAGGCACTGAGTCAAGAGAATTTTGATACCTTCTGGCTCTGAGAAATGTATATATGCTCTGAGTTGGTATTTTATTGTGGGGGTTTCGCTTACAAGAAGGACCTTTTGATTTCCTGGTTGAGATACTGAGTGGCCATATGTTCAGACCCCTTGATTGCTCAGATGTAAAGGCTCTCTTGATACAGTGGTGTATGTAAAGTATATAGCAATATTGCTTTGATTCAGGCAGTCAGAACCCCTTCTGTTGGTCTTAATGTTAATTTCTCTGCTTGTATTTTCTCTGATGTTCAAGGTGCTGACCTTTCCCTTGAACTAGTGAATGTAATTAAAAGTAGGTTTGTTAACCCCTCTTTGAGCAGCGTTTCCTAGAAAGCAGATCAAAGAACCTGTGCTAGCATGGCCTTCTGGGTTTGCTACAGTGCTTGCTATTACAGATAGTAGAATGGATTAGAAATTAGAATACAAGTATTGTTTACAAGAAATACACTTGAAGCAGAGATTCACAGTGTTAAAATAAGGCACTAGAGAAGAACCTATTATGCTTCAACTAAAATTAAAGATGCAGAGAAAGCAATCATGATCTTAGACAAAGCAAAGGTAAAGATAGACCTAATTAAAAGAGATAATTAGGTAGATTATATTTTGCTAAAAGGTACCAGAGACAATGAACTAATATCAATACTAAACATATATGCAACAAATGGCATAGTATCCAAATTCTTGATGTAGAAGTTAAATGAATTTTAGGAGAAAATGGAGAGTAGGGGAGGACCTTTCCATGCTAGATAAATCTAACCATGAAATAAATAAGAAAGATTAAGGAGATGAATAGAATTTTGGAAAAGTTAGGTATGATAACCCTCTGGAGAATACTCAATGGAAAAATAAAGGAACAGCTGTTCATGGTACTTTTATACAAAAATTAAGTATGAGGGCATAAAAACCTCACAAACAAGTGCAAAAACCCAGAAATATTAAATGCATATTTTTCTGACCATAATGCAAGAAATTATATTCAATAAAAATCTTTTGAGTAATGAAAAGAAATTTGAAACTCAATAACCTGTTCTGAAAGAATAAGTCAAAGAGTAAATCATAGAAACAATAATTTCATTAGTGAAAATGAGATAATATACCAAAATTTAGGGGATGCAGTCAATGCAACTGGGGAAAGTTAATTGTAGCCTTTCATCAATAAAAGAGAGAAAAAATAGATCAGTATAGATCAATATAGGGCATACAATTGAAAACACTTGAAAAACAACAAATTAACACTCCCCATTATACATCAAAATAGAAAATCTGAAAATAAAAGGGAAGATTAAGAAAACTGAAAATTTTAAAAACTGAAATAAGACATAAAACTAGGAGTTATTTTTTTGGGAAAAATAGATAAATCAGATAATTTGATTTTTTTTAAAGAAAGAAGACCAAATTACCTGTATCAAAAATTAAAAGGGTGAAGGCAAAATCAATGAAGGTGAAACAAAAACAATTGTTAGTTATTTTAACTAACTATATCCCAATGCAACTGACAATATAAATGAAATGGATGAATATTGACAAAAAATACAAATTGCTCAATTTAACCTGAGGAAATAGAATATTTAAATAATGCTATTTTAGAAAAAGAAATGGAACAAGTCACAAATAAGCTCCCTAAGGAAAAAAACCTCAGAACCAGATGGATTTAAAAGTTATTTCTAGAGTCAGCTAGGTGGCACAGTGAATAGAGCACTGGCCCTGGAGTCAGGAGGACCTGAGTTCAAATGTGACCTCAGATGCTTCACACACACACACACACACACACACACACACACACACACACACACACATATTTGACCTTGGGCAAGTCACTTAACCCCTATTGCCCTACCTTCCCCCCCTCCAAAAAAAAAGGCAAAAAAGTTAATTCTATCAAATGTTTATTTTTTAAAATAATTGCAGATAACATTTAACACTGAGGATTTTTTTGCATTTAGTTTTTATTTTCTGTTTTTCTCAGTTACGTATAACAAAAATATTTTAACACTCATTTAAAATTTTTTTTAATTTATTTTTACTTTTCAACATTCATTTCCACAAGATTTTTTTAGTTACAAATTTTTTCCCCATCTCTCCCCTACTCCCCACCCCAAGATGGCAAGCATACTGAATACCCCTTCCCCCAATCTTCCCACTCTTTTTATTCCCCCTCCCCATCCTATTCCTTATCTCCTTCTCCCTTACTTTCTTGTAGGGCAAAATTTCTATACCCCATTGCCTGTATATCTTATTTCCTGGTTGCATGTAAAAACAATTTTTTTAACATTTGCTTTTAAAACTTTGAGTTCCAGATTCTCTCCCTTCATCCCTTCTCACTTATCCCCACCATTTTTAAAAATTTTTAGTTCCAAATTTTCTCTTCCCTTCTGTTCCTTGTCCCTTCTTGAGAAAACAAGCAATTTGATATAGATTATACATTTGCAGTCATGCAAAACATTTCCATATTAACAATGTTGCAAAAGAAAACCAACCAAAAAACACAATAGCAAAAACAAGAATAATAAAGTTAAAAAAAAAGTATGTTTTGATTGGTATTCAGACATCATCAGTTCTTTCTCTGGAGGTAAATAACATTTTTTCATTAGAAGTCCTTTGGAATTGTTTTGGATCACTGTATTACTGAAAATAAAGTCATTCACAGTTGATTATTGTATAATATTGCTGTTATTGTCTATAATGTTATCTTTGTTCTGCTTATTTTACATTGCATCAGTTCATGTAAGTCTTCCCAGGTTTTTCTGAAAGTACTTTCTCATCATTTCTTATAGCACACTGGTATTCTATCACAATCATATACCTCAACTAACAAGTTATTCCCCATTTTATAGGCATCCACTCAATTTCCAATTTTTTTGTCACCACAAAAATGAGCTGCTATAAATATTTTGTATATAGGTCCTTTACTTTGTCTTTAATCTTTTTGGGCTGCAGACCTAGTAGTGGTATTGTTGGATCAAAGGGTATGTATGGTTTGATAGGCCTTTGGGCATAGCTCCAAATTGCTCTCCAGAATGACTGGATCAGTTCACAACTCCAACAGGGCATTAGTGTTCCTATTTTTTCCACATCTTCTCCAACAGTTGTCATTGTCCTTTTCTGTCATATTAGCCAATCTGATAGGTTACACACTCTACCAAGCATTTAAAAATTCTATTACTATGTAAATTATTTGAAAAAATAGGTAAAGTGTTCTACTAAATTCATATTGACACAAAAATAATTCTGTTACAGATACAGAAACCAGAGAGAGCAAAAACAGAGCAAGCAAACAATAGGTCAGTTTCTCTAATGAATATTGATGCAAAAAATATTAAATAAAATACTAGGAAGGAGTTACAGGAATAGATCATAAAAATCATATACAATGTCCAGGCTATATCAATACCAGAAACACAGGGCTAGGTTAATATTAGGAAAGCTATAAACATAATTGACCATATCAATAACAAAAACAACAAAAATTGTATGATTATTTCAATAGATTCAGAAAAAATATTTTGGCAAAAGACAGTATCCATTCCTATTAAAAACCATAGGCATAAATGGAACTTTTCTTAAAATAATAAGCACTATATATCTAAAAATCAAGAGTAAGCATTATATGAACTGGTGATAAAGTAGAAACCTTCCAAATAAGATCAGAGTCAAAGCAAATATGTCCATTATCACCATTATTATTAAATATTGTACTGGTAATCCTAGTTTTAGCAATGAGAAGAGAAATAAATTGAATGAATAAGAATAGCAATGAAGAAACAAAATTATATCTTTTAGCAGATGATATGATGATATACTTAGAGAACCCTAGAGAGTCAACTAAAAAGCTAGTTGAAACAATTAACAACTTTAGCAGAGTTGCCAAGCCCACAGAAATTATCAACATTTATATGTATTACCAACAAAGCTAAGCAAGAAAAGATCAAGAAATTCCACTTAAAACAACTACAGACTATAAATACTTGGAAGTCTGCCTGCTGTGACACATACAGGAACTAAATGAATACAGTTACAAAACACTCTTCACACAAATAAAGACAGATCTAAGTAATTGGAGAAATATTAGTTGCTGATAGGTAGGCCTAGCCAATATAATAAAAATGACAGTACTGTCTCAATTAATTTACTTATTTAGGGCCATGCCAATAAAACTACTAAAAATTACATTATAGAGCTAGGTAAAATGATAACAAAATTCATCTGGAAGAACAAAAGGTAAAGAATATCAAGGGAATCAATGAAAAACAAAATGTGAAGGAAAAGGACCTAGCATTACCAAATCTCAATTTATACTACAAATCTATAATCATCAAAATAATTTAGTACTGGATAAGAAAGAGAGTTGGTGGATCAATGTAACAGATTAGGTACAAAATATATAGAAGTGAACAGGGACCTAGTGTTTGACAAACCCAACTATTCCATCTATTGGGGCAAGAACTTACTATCTGACAAAAACTTCTGGGACAATTGCAAAGTCACCTCACAAAAATTAGGCATAGAATAATATCACACCATATGCCAAAATAGGCTCAAAATGGGTACATGATTTAAACATAAAGGATGAAATCATAAGCAAGTCAGGATGCATGGAAGAAGTTACTTGTCAGGTCTATAGATAGGAGAAAAAAGTTCATGAGCAAACAAAACATAGAGAGATTCATGGGAAGTAAAATGAATAATTTTGACTACATCAGATTATAGAGTTTTCACAAAAAAAAAAACCAATGTAGCCAAAATTAGAAGAAAAATAGGAAACCTGGGGAAATTTTTGCAACAAGTTTCTCTGATAAAGATCTCATTTCTCAAATGCATGGGAAACTGAGTAAAATTTAAATAACCAAGGGATATACACAGGCAGTTTTCAGAAGGAGAAATTAAAGCTATCAATAATGTTCTGATCACAATGCTATCAATAATGTTCTAAATCACTAATAACTAGATAAATGCAAATTAAAACAACTCTGAACTCACAACTATCAGATTGGCTAAGATGAAAGAAAAGAAAAATGACAAATGTTGAGGGAAAGCAAGAAAAATATGTACACTAACACACTCTTGGTGGATCTGTAAACTAGTTCAGTCATTCTAGAATGCAATTTGGAACTATGCCCCCAAATCTATAAAACTATACATACCTTTTGACCCAGAAATGTCACTACTAGGTCTCTACCCACAAAGAAATCAAAGGAAAAGGACTCCTATGTATCAACAGATTTATAGCAGCTCTTTTGGTGGTGGCAAAAAAATGGAAATTGGTGGGATACCATCAACTGAGGAATGGCTGAGTAAGTTGTATAAATGATTGTGATGGAACACTATTGTGCTATAATAAATGATGAAGGAGATAGTTTTGGAAAAACCTGGGAAGAATGAACTGAATGAATTAATGCAAAGTGAAGTGAACAGAATGAAGAGAACAATTTACACAGTAACTGCAATATTATGAAAATAATGAATTGTAAAAGACTAAGTTTCTCTGATCAATTCAATATTCTGTCACAATTCTAAAGGGTTCATAATAAAAAAAAATACTATGTACCCCAAGTTAGGGAATTAATGGACTCAAAGTACAGGTTGAAGCATATTTTCTCCTCTTTTTTTTTCAGAAGATGATCAATTCAGAAATATGTTATGAATAATTTCATATTGTATACAACGTGAAATTGTATTTCTTGCCTTTTGAATGGAGGGAGAGAATGGAAGGAAGGAAAGAATTTGAAGCTGAAAATAAAAATAAAATTGAATTTATGAAAAGAAATCCTAGTCAGTCCAATCTACCATTCTTGAAATTCCTGGGCTATCACACACAAACATTTGTTGAAGGAATGGTTTGACTCCCACTCTTCTACATAAATCACATCTATTAAAAGTTTTATGAGGTGGGAATTTTCTCTTTCCCCCTTCCTTTTTTTTTTTTGGAAGGATTGAAATATTAAGGTAAGAGGCAAGAGGATGATACATTAATCCATAAGCAGCTTGCACACATATGCATTCGTGAGGCAGGAAGGAGTAGTCAGTGTTGAAAGATGAATATCGTAATTAACAGAGATCCAATTAAGCCCCCAGTCATCAATGTGTCTTTGAATGGTTGTAAATAAATGATCCTCCTCCTTTACTTGGAGTAGATTATCCAGAGTGTGGTAGTCTGTTCAAAAAAGTCATATCTGACATTTTCACATTGGTCTTCTGTAGGTTCAGGAGATTTCCATATTATTAAATACTATAGGACATTCCTGCTCTGCCAGAAAAGTCTGCATAGGAAAGATTCAAGAGATCACTTAGCATGGATTCTTCACCTGAGCTTTATAAATTTTAAAATAAAATTGATTTTGACACCTTCAAAAAAGAAAAAAGAATCAATAGTAAAAAAAATTAATGTTTACATATTGCTTTATAGTCAATATCTCATTTGATCCTGAAAGAAACCCTGTGAAGTATGATATAATTAGCTCCATTTTACAAATGAGAAAATTGAGGCTTAGAGATCAACTGACTGTAGCAGCAAGCACCCCAAGCGTCCTCAGGGTTTGCAGCTACCACAGGTTCTTGGATCTGCTTTGTTAAAGGAAAGCAACTCAAAATGGGTTAACAAGCTTACTTTAATCAGTCAGACATATATCGTTTACCTTGTTCAGGAGAAAAGGTCAGCACCCTGAACCTCAAAGTATACAGGCATAATTATCAAGACAGAAACATCAAGTAGACAGATTTCCAAACTGTCCAACCATTACATCCATACCCAGTCAACATCTGGGTTTCCACATTCTGGGTTTTTCAAAGCCGGGGGACTCTCAACAACGGCTTCCCAGAATTCAGATCAAATCACAGAATACTTCTCAAAGTGAGTCCCAAAACAAAGCTACACATCAGGGCTTATATAGCCTTCTCCTGGCTCAGAGAATGTAACAACCTTATTGACCCACTGGCCAATCAAAAAGTATCTACTGAAAAACAAGCCTCCCTCCCCAGGCTTCTGGTGCACTTTAGCCTAGGGGCAGGGAAGATCTTTAAAATTTACATTCGCATTACACTGACTTACCCCAAAGTCACCGGATATAGAAAATGTAGAGAGCCAATAAGGTTTTTCTTTGGGCAAACTATAGCATCAATGCTATTCAGGAATGTAGAGGAAGTGGACAGAAGACATTAATTTTTTTTTTACTTGGATTACCTTTTATTATGGCTCATTCATTTACCAGGCCAACCAGAGAAGAGCTTGCAAATTTCTTTTCTTTTTTTTTTTTTTTGGAGGGGGGAGGGCAGGGCAATTGGGGTTAAATAACTTGCCCAAGGTCACATGGTTATTAAGTGTTAAGTGTCTGAGGCCGCATTTGAACTCAGGTCCTCCTGACTCCAGGGCTGCCATGGAATGCCACTGCGCCATGTAGCCCCCTGAGCCTGCAAATTTCTAAGGCACAGTAGTTGCCTGGGACAAAGGACTGTGATCCAATCCCAAAATACAGAGATTAAAATGTAAAACATAATTTTAGCCTGGAAGCACTCTGGTTTCTGTTCTTCTTGATGCCAAATCCAACATTCTATCTACAGTAATTCATTGTCTCCAGAAAATAAAGAAATACAAAGGCTCTGATCCCACTGGGGTTACATTCTTAACTGTGATTCTGTAAACACAGTCAGCTGGTGGGGAAATGAAAAGAGCACTGACCTGCAGTCAGGAAGAGCCGAGTCTAAATGTGACCATTAATATGTAATAGTTGTGCGACAGTAGGCCTGTCAATTAACCTCTGTTTGCTTCAGTTTCCTCAAATGTAAAATAATAATAGCATCTATCTCCCAGGCTATTGTGAGGCCCAAATGAGATAATGTTTGTAATGTATTTAGGACAATGCCTGACAAATGGTAGGTGCTTTATAAATGCTTATGCCCATCCTTTCCCCCACCCCCTCATCAGATTTAGCACACATATATCTTAAATATACCAAGCAAGTATATAACAGCCACTTTAATGTCATAAAAAAAATTTTATGAAGAGGTTTGTTATCAGAGATATTATATACATAGAGTATTAGAAATAGTCTATGAGGTAACTAGGTGGCATAGTAGATGAATAAATTGCACCTGGAGTCAAAGACCTCTGCATTCAAATCTGGTCACAGATTACTTACTAGCTGTAAGACCCTGTACAAGTCATTTACCTTCATTTGCTTCAGTTTCCTTATCTGTAAAATGAGTGGTAACCAGAGAAAACAGCAAATCACTCCAGTATCTTTGCCAACAAAATCTCAAATGGGGTCTGAATGCAACTGAAAATGACTGAACAACAACAACAACAAAAGAAGTGGTCTGCCTGGTTTATGGACCTAATCTTAAATCTGTGCTTGCCCCTGACCCAGCTCTAGCAGGCTGACCCCCACATACTAGAAGATGATGCCTCTTATTCTCTACATGGGTGAGAAAAGTATTGGGACCCCCTTCAGTCTTCATGGGAACAAAACTGTAGCACAATCACATGGGTAGTAGTAAACATATATTAGTACTGAATTCCTGACTTGACTTTTGTTGAACTGGAAATTTCTATCTCTAGAAGTGAGCAGCCAAAGTGGAAGGCCTGCTCCAGTAAATAATATCTAGTTAACTTTTAGGGAGGTTTCTGGAAAGATGGTAGAGTAGAACAGAAAAATTTAGGCTCTCCATATTTCCTCCACGAAAAAAGACAGAACATCCCCTCAGAATAAATGTACAACAGCAGAAATAAAGACAATTTGAGAGGACTTCAGGAAAAACCAGACCTCTAGGGTCAAGGTTTGACCTGAGTGAAGTGCAGACACCTCCAGGTGATTCTCCAGAACCAAAAAACAGATCTGGGGACAAAAAAATAAGATCTGGGGACAGCTGGGTTGGGAGGAACTTTCACCTCACTGACAGTATAGGGGTTGGACAATTGAGCAGAAGATTAAAGGTCGTTCCACTCTTGAGAAAAGCCAAACACAACTGTGCTGACCAAGCATAGTAGTGAGCTGCAGCTGCGGAGAAGGAGCTAACATACACCTGGTAAGAGCAGAAACAGAGGTGCCAGGATCCTGCTGGCTACAGGCACTTGCAGTTTCTGGTTTTGGTTCCAGGGCATACAGGACAATTAGAATTTGCAGCTACTAGAGGAACCATAGGGAGTAAGAGAGTTTGTAAGAGAGCCATAGCTTCAGAGTAGAGAGGAGTGCCCAAGGTTGGGCCCTGGGTCAGAACTCAGAAAATAACAGTAAGAAGGACCTGAGGCTTGAAGCATCATTTCCCACACTTAGGGACTAGAACTTAATTATAACCATAGCTGCTAAAAACAAAATAAAAATAAACATGAGGAGATAGAACCCAACCAAAGGCAGCTACTATAGAGACAGAGAAAATCTTGGTTCATATTCAGAAGAAGATAGTGAAGCTAAAAGTCACTACTTTTTCAATGAGAAATGTCAAGTGGTCACAAGCCCAAAAAGAGTTCTCAGAAGAACTTAAAAAGGACTTAAAAACAAAAAATCAAATAAGAGAGATTGAGAAAAAATTAGAAAAAAAATAAGAGCAATCCAAGAAAATTATGAAAAGAAAGTTTAATCAACTGGAAATAGTGAATCAAAAATGTAAGGAAGGAAATAATTCCTTGAAAACTAGAATTGGGCAAGGGGAAGCTGGTGACATTAGAAGACACTAAAAATAATAAAACAAAATCAAAACAATTAAAAAATAGAAGAGAATGTAAAATATTTCACCAGTAAAACAACTGATCTGGAGAATAGATTGAGGAAAGAAAATATATTGACTATATTGTCAGACTACCTGAAAACTACCATATCAAAAAAGGAATTCTGACACATTATTACAAGAAATTATTAAGGAAAATTGTCTTGAAATCCTAGAACAAGAAGACAAAACAGAAATAGAAAAAAATTCAAGGATCATTACTTAAAAGGAGGAAAACTTACAAGAATATCATAGCCAAGTTTGAAAGCCCCCGGGTTAAAAAGAAAATATTGTAAGCAACAAGAAAAAAAGACAATTTAAATATCATGGAACTACAATTACACAAAATTACACAAGACCTAGCAGCTACTATATTGAATGAGTGTAGGTTCTGGCACACTGCATTAAATAGAACAAAAGAGCTGGGATTATGATAAAGGGTAATTTACCCAGCAAAGTTAAGTATAATCCTGAATGGGGGAAAAAAAAGACATTTAATGAAATGAAAGACTTTCAGGTATTTGTGACTCAAGAGCAAAATTCAATGTAAATTCAGCATATAAGATCCAAGAGAAACAGGAGGTAAACATTAAAGATGAATTATAAGGGACTCAATAAGATCAAATTGTTTACTTCTTGTGTGTGAAAATGCTGTCAGTATTGTTATGACTGTCGTTATTTGGATTGTTTGAAAGAAAGACTTAGGCTAAGCTGTGTACTGTGGAGTGATTCTAAAAAAAACTGTGTAGGGAGAGATAAAAAAAAAGTAATTATCTCACACAAATTAAGCATAAAAGGAAGAACTGATACAGAAGAAACAACTAGGGATGGTGGACTGGTAGTGCTGGGACCTTACTCTCATTGGAAATGTGTTAAAGAGGGAACAACATATATATCTAGAATGGCATAAAAATCTTCTAAATTTAGAAAGAAATAAGAAAGTGAGGGTGTAGGAGAAGCAAGGGACTTTTAGAAGGGTGTGTAGATTAAGAATTAGGGGGAAGAGGAGAGAAGAAAGAAACTCTTAGAAAAATAGGTAGATTAAGGTAGAAGGTGGGGAGAGAAAATAAGGGAGGGACTCCTACAGAGGTGAGTAGATTAAGGAATAGGAGGGCAAGGTAGCAGGTAGAAGTAAATGAGATGAGTGAGGAGACATAGGATAGAGAGAGAGAGAAGTATAGTGAGGAAAAATAGGATGGAGGAAAATAATACAGCAAACAATTATAACTTAGAATGTAAATGAGATGAATTTATCCATAAAACAGAAATGAATAGCAGAAAGGAATAAAAATCTGAATTCAACAATATGTTGCTTTCAGGAAACATAATAAAAATGAGATTATTCTGTTTAAAATAAAAACAGTGGTAGTAATCATTATATCAAAGTTAAAATTAAAATAAATTTAATTAAAAGAGGAAAATAGGGAAACTATACCATGTATCACCAATATTATTCAATGTTGTTTAGACCATTTAAAATAACTAGACAGTATAAAATATCTGAGAATATACTTGCCAAAACAGATGAAGGAACTATATAAACACAAACAGAAAACATTCTGTACAAATAAAGTCAGATTTAAATAATTGGAAAAATATTAATTTTTCATGGGTAGGTAAAGCCAATATGATAAAAAAAAAATTTTACCTAACTAATCTATTTATTCAATGCTATTCCAATTAAATTTCTAAAAAAAATTTACTTAGAAAAAAAATAACAAAATCAAGAATTTCAAAGAAACTGAGGAAAAATGTAAAGGGAAGAGATTTAGCAGCACCAGACCTTAAACTATATTATGAGGTGAGAGCATTGTTGAATGTAAAAATGGATAATTTCAATTATGTTAAATTAAATTTTTTGTATAAATAAAATCAATTTAGTCAAGATTAGGAAAATATTTTCATAGATAATCTCTCAGATAGGATATGATTGTGATGGAATACTGCTCTGATATAAGAAATATTGAGCTGGTTGATTTAGAAAAACATAGAAAGACTTGGACCTATGAAGGAAGATACTATCCACCTCTAGAGAAAGAAGTGGAAAATAGAAATATGCATAGTATGATCTTACATGTGTATACACATATATGTATATATGTACATGTTATATGTTTATATGTGTATTTTCATTTAATTGTAGCCTTCTCTGGGAAACAGGGAGAGGGAGGGAAATTTTTTTTAAAGTAGAGAACAAAAGAAAACCTGGAAGGAAGCACAGAAAAGCTGGGCTGTTTTGAAAACAATGTGTGAGATGTATTTCCTTGTTTTTCAAGAAATAGAAGTTTTTTATTTTATATTGAATCCTCTCATGTTTTGCTATGTATATGGAATTTTTGTCTTTTCTTATTTTGTGTTTAAGTTTAAATCTGGCTTGCTTTCCCTTTCCCACCTGGAACACATATCTTTTTCTTTGGTGTTAATTGATATATGTATAAGAAATTCAAATTAACAAATTGTTGGTTAGAGTGAGCATAAGGAAGTAAATATACTAGAGAAAGAGAGATAAATAGAAATGTCTGTAGGCATATATACATGTGTATATATATATATATACATATATGAATGTACATACATATACATGCATATGTGTATATATTCTCTAATGCTACAATGATCAATAGCTAATAAACAGTGATCGTTAAGTGCCCACTCTATGCCAGGCACTGTGCTAAGCTAGGGATACAAATACCTGTGAGAAATAATTTATTTGGACACCTACTCTCTTTTTTTCTTTTTTCTTTCTGGAGGGGGGAGGGCAGGGCAATTGGGGATAGGTGATTTACCCAAGGTCACATGGCTAGTAAGTGTTAAGTATCTGGGGCTGGATTTGAACTCAGATCCTCCTGACTCCAGGGCTGGTGCTCTATTCACTGCGCCACCTAGCTGCCCCCCCCCCACTCTTTTCTAATCAGCATTAATCAGCTTTATATGATCCCATAGGAATACTGATTATAAGTCCTGTATATTAGGCCCCAGAGCTGTGAACTACTAGTTGTAAGTTCAGTTGCTTAATCACAGGAAGCTAATTAGAGGTCCTCCACCCTTGTTTTTCCTTGTTATGGTGACCAGATTCAAAATGATGGAGGTAATTCAATTACATGGAAAGATCCCCAACTTTTTTTGTACCTTCAGACCACTCTCTTTTGTCTAACAAGAGCAAGTGACCTTCTTGGTCACTAACCTGAATCTTCTCTGCTGACATGCAATATCTAGCTGATGAATCATTTTTGGCCCACGAAGCAAGGTCTATCAACCAATAGGATTCTGTACTTTGTATAGCTTCTCTCGAATGTTCAAATATCAAATCTGGTATCAAACTTTATAAAAACAAGACATTGGAAGAAGGGGGCATCTCAGACTAGGAGGAAGGGGTTTGAGGTTCACTTTGTTATAGGCGATCCTATCAAAGGATCTTACAGGATGATGAAGTTTTCTAGTAATGACTTTTTTTTCCAAACATCACTATTGTGAACTCCCATTCCTAACCAAGCCCCCAAAATTTAAAAACCTAGAAAAAGAAAGAAAAGAAATTTTTTAAAAGTATACACACACACACACACACATACAAGCAAAACAAACATGCATTTGTATTATATGCACACTTATGGAAATTCATAATAGCTAACATCTATATGGTGTTTTAATGTTTGCAAAGCACTTTACATATGTCATCTCATTTGATTCTCACAACAACCCTATAAGATAAGTGTTACTATCCTCATTTTACAAATGAGGAGACTGAGGCACAGAGAGGTTAAATGACTTGCTCAGGGTGATATAGCTAGTAAGTCTTTGAGGCAGTATTTGAACTCTGATCTTCTTGACTCCAAGTCCAGTGATCTCTATGGTACCCAGATGCCAGATATGTATAAATAGATATATATGTGTGTATATACCTATATACTCCCATTTTGTCTCATTCTTTCAACCAATAATAAAATATTTCCTAATCTTATTTTAAAAATCGTCCTGTTTGTTCGTGCTTCCTTTTGAATCTATATTCATTCTCTTTTGTGTATTTAAAATAATATTACAATGGTTTCCCCCCCCCATTATTGTTGTCATCACTATTGTTCACCACCCCTCCCCATTCCCAATGAAAAACATAAAAAGACCCTTGTAACAAATAAGCATAGTCAGGTAAGAGAATTCTACACACTAGCCATGTCCAAAAATATATAACTCTGCACACTGTGTCCATCAACTATTGGTGAAATGTTGAGCAACATGTTTTATCATAGGTACTCTAAAGACTTAGTTGGGTCATTATATTCTCAAGTCTTCCAAAGTTGTTTGTTTGTTGTTGTTGTTTTTTAATGATATTGTTATTCATGTATAAATTGCTCATCTATTTTTTCTCTTTTCTCTCATTTCACAGTAGACTCTTTTCATGCTTCTCTGGATTCTCTGAAACCATCTCATTTCTTATGGCTCAATACTGTTCCATTACAATAATACATTATAATTTGTCCAGACACTCCCTAATTGTCAAAGTGGAAATGGAAAGTTCTGAATAAAAAAAATGCTCTAAACTACTATTGATTAGAGAAATGCAAATTAAAACAACTCTGAAGTACCACCTCACACCTATCAGATTGGCTAATATGACAGAAAAGAAAAATGATAAATGTTGGAGAAGATGTGAGAAGGTGCGTATTTGGTGGAGTTGTAAACTGATCCAACCATTCCAGGAGAACAATTTGGAACTATGCCCAAAAGACAAACAAACTGTGCATACCCTTTGATCCATCAACACCACTACTGGTCTGTATACCAAAGAGATCATAAAAAAGGGAAAAGGACTCGAACAAAAATATTTGTAGCAGCTCTTTTTGTGGTGGCAAAGAATGTGAGAGGATGCCCGTTAATTGGAGAATGGCTGAACAAGTTGTGATATATGAATGTTATGGGATATTGTTCCATAAGAAATGATGAACAGGCAGATTTCAGAAAAACCTTGATAGATAGTTCATATATGAACTGATGCTGAGTGAAGTGAGCAGAACCAGGAGAACATTGTATACAGTAACAGCAACATTGTGTGATGATCAACTTTGATAGACTTAGCTTTTCTCAGCAATGCAATGATCTAAGACAGTTCCAAAGGACTCATGATGCTATCCACATCTAGAGAAAGAACTATGGTGTCTGAATGCAGATCAGAGCATGCTATTTTCACTTTGTTGTTTTTTTTTTCTTTCTCATGGTTTTTCCCTTTTGTTCTGATTCTTCTTTCACAACACGACTAATGTTTTTAATATGATTGTACATGTATAGCCTACATCAGACTGCTTGTCATTTTAGGGAGCAGGAGGGGAGAAAGAGAGGAGAAAAAAATTGTAACTCAGAATCTTACAAAAGTGAATGGTAAAAACTAAAAACTAACTAAAATATATTTTAAAACATAAAAAGTAAGTCCTGCCTTAGATTATTGTGCTTTTCCCCCCTCTTCTTTTAATGCACTTTCTAGGATGAAGAAGTTTGTTTTGGTTGTGACTATTCCTTCCTTGGTATTATAGATTAATCAACCTACCCTCCACAACACACATCCCTGCTTTTTTCTGTGTTTTATCTCTAAACCAAACTGTTGGTGCCTGTGTATTTTCAACTCTTCTATGTCTAAGAGAAGAACGAAGTTCATCTTATATCCATTCCTACCATCCCTTCTTCCATATTTATAACATTCTTCTCATACACCCTATTATGAGAAATAGGAAGTTCCACCACCTTATTTCTCCTTTCTATGGTAGTGTATTTGTTTTTCTACCCTCCCTTTTCTTTCCTTCTATAGACCCTCAGAACAGAAACAATGTCTCCAGTACCTATATTTTTCTTATTTGGCTCTTTCAATACTCTTTTTTTAATTAAAATTTTTATTTTCAGTTTTTAGTTGTCTCCCTCCTTCCACCTTCCCCCAGTCTAATTCTATTTCTTAATCACCATCCTATTTTAAAAACTTATATAAAGAAAGAGAAAAATCTTCATGTAATGGTAATGGGAATTTTAATATCTTCCTGCCACTTTAATAAACCTGAGGCAAATTCAAGACCTTTCTTGCTATGAATATGTACTTTGCCCCCTAATAGACTAAATGTAATCACATGGAGCCTGTGGTGGGAGGAGTTTGCTGAAGGGTGGAGCACAGTCCACAGGAAGCTGGAAGTCAGAGCAATTAGAGACTGGAGGGAGGAGAAGACACACCCAAGAGAGAAAGTTAGGCTTGTGAATAAATGTTGGTTTGTGGGAAGGCTAAAGGATGCTTTGGCTTTCTGTGCTGGTATAACTTATTAACTTCTTTGCTACTATGATGGAATCAGCTTACTGGTTTTGGTTTTTTGGTGTCTGAATAAATGTTTTTTTCTGTCTTCCTTACAGAGAGTCTGTTACATTTTGCAATTGATCACTGTATGCATATTTACAGTGGCCATAGACACTGTGAATATTGCATTGGTGCTACATTTCACAAGAAGCATGGGATCATGAAATATTGGACCTCTATTTAGAGGCAGAAAGGGATTAGAGGAAGAAATGGTATCCCAGGGTGGGAGGATTTACCTTATTCCTCCCTAGAAAGAGAGTGGACATTGTGAAAACTGGGAACTGAAGTTACAGAAGGGAGAACCTAGATATTTAGAAAAATATTTTCAAAGAACACCAATAAAAGTAAGGAGAGAACTGGAGGCACTGTGTAGAAGGGGCTGGGTTTTACTAACAGCTTACTGTATTATGTATACGAGCAGAGACAAGCTGTTACAAGAAAAAAAATTCAAATGGGGAAAAACTTAGATGTTTTGAATGAGAAATTGGCTGTATTAGAATGTTCTGGATCTCCTTTAGAAGAGCAAGCCTCTCAGGTGGTAGAAGAGAGGGCTGTAGTGAATTTGGCTCAGAAAAAGAAGGAAAATACTAACAAGAGGAGTGTGTATGCCTCCCTAATACAGTCTGAACCTAGTTGCTGTGATGACAACTGCCTAGAGAATGCATGGGAAGAAAGTGATAAATGTTACATGACCAGGCTTTTGCAAGGGCAGAAGTTGGCCCCATACTGAAAAGAAAGCAGGAGAATCAGAGAGTCCAAACAGAGTTCGGGGAGATAATTAAGGATTTCACTCAGCAGGATATTACTGATATATTAAGCAGATTCACCCAAAGGATGGGAGAATCATTGGTGTCTTTGATGGTGAGAATCAGTGATGAAGGGGCTGGAGGTATATGGGTAGATAGCATGGACTACTTGAAGTTTGTAGGTATTTGTCAAAATCCTTTTGTCTAGCAAGCTTTTAGAGATTTTCATATGGCAGGAGGTAACAATATGACCAATCTGTTAGCTTTAGCTGCCAATGGATGCAATAGAATGTATCCCACCGATTTTGTGTGACCTAGTGGAGACACATCCGAGTTCTTGCTTAGAAGTTGAAAGAAGAAGTAATGAAAATTGCTATCATGGCCGGTGATGCAGATACATATCCCATTAACAGTTTTTCATAGAAATATCATAGTAAAGATGGTTCTTCCTGCTTATAAGCACCTTCTTCTGACTCTACCAATTGGTGAATAGAGCACCCTCTTTCAGAGGTACTGGATAAGATTTCACAGCTAAGTGACTTGGGACAATAGGGAAAAGATAAATTTCCTTGAGAAAGAAGAGTAAATGGCCAGCAGATGCAAAGTCAGAATACTTTGACAAGAAAATAACTGTTTACTATTATAATGAAAGCAGGTGTTTATTTTGGGAGACGATGGCATTGCAACTAATGAGCTGTATAAAATGTATCAAGAAAAGGGGCTTAATATTAGACGAAATAGGCAAGTAAGAATCCTACAGATCCTCCTGAACCATTGTATCCAAGTTCATCACACATTCAGGGAGAATAGAAAATTGACCAAGCCCCAGCACAGATTAAAGAAATACATAGACAAGATTACAGAATCTATATCAATGTGACTGCATATTGGAAAAATAGATCAAATACTGTAACCAGGCATTGATAGATACTGGATGTCTATCTAGATACATAGATAAGATCCCTTATTTATGGGAACCCTGATAAGTTCAAGCATGGAACTCCTATTACCATCACAGGACTGGGAGGGGCTGAAATATCATCCAGACAAGTCAAATTAATGATGAAAATTGGACAATTACCTAAGAAACAATATACTGTGGTTATTGTACCCATTCCTGAATACATCATTGGAATAGATATATAAGAGGTATGACCCTGAACTTACCTGAAGGAAGATAGCAATTTGCACTAAGGAAGATAGGAATGAATACAGTTTTAGTGGAAAAAATTTAAATGAATCCAATCACTTTACCTGAAACTTCTGAAGTAATTGTTTTAAAACAGTATCATGTGCCAGGTGAGCAAGATTACATTATCAGTACTATAAAGGAATATGTTGAAGCAGGAGTGTTAGTTCCTACAATAACCTGATGCAACAATCCTGTCTGGCCAGTATAAAAGTCAGATGAGATGTGGAGAATGACAGTGGATTATAGACAATTGAATAAGATGACTCCTCCCTTGTATGCTGCTCTTCCAGATACCATCACCTTAATAGAAAGGATCCAGAAATATGATGGGACTTGGTACACAGTTATTGATTTAGTCAATTCTTTCTTTGCCATCCCCTTAGACTCTAAATAATGGAAACCATTTGTTTTCACTTGGTAGGGCAGGCAATATATTTTCACCCACTTGCCACAAAAGTATCTGCATAGCCCCACTATTTGTCATAGGATTGTGGCTGAGCATTTAAATGAATTAAAGCTTCTTGGTGCATAGTTTCCCACTACATTGATGATATTATGATAGAGGAAAAAAATGTAAAAAACATGGAGAAGAATTTGGCGCTTTTAACTGAGCATATGAAAAGAAAAAGGTGGGAAATTAACTCTGAAAAGATTCAAGCACCAGCTCAAAATATAAAATTTCGGGATATAAAATAGAATAAGGGCCTGGAAGAGATTCTTCCACAAGGCCATTGAAAAATTCAGAATTTTCCTATCCCTACCAATAAGATAGAGGCCCCAAAGTTTATAGGATTATTTGGATATTGGTGACATCATATACCACATCTGGGACATATTTTGAAACCTTTATATAAAGTTACTTGGAAGAGATTTGAATTTAATTGGAGACTTGAGCAGAGTAAAGCTTTTGAAGAAGCCAAGGCTGCTATACAATTGGCTCTAGATTTATGGCCTATGCAAAATTACCTGGTGGAATTACAAGTGACTGTACAGAATGAATATGCAAGCTGGAGTTTATAGAAAAAGCAACAAAGCTGAAATGTACCTTTAGGATTTTGGTCTAGGGGACTTCCTTCATCTGGAGTTCAATATACACCTTTTGAAAAGCAGTTGTTAGCTGTATATTGGGCTTTGGTGGAGACTGAGCAAGGCCTGCAATCCTGATTATGGTCTGGGTAACGAGTACCCCAACTTCTCATAGAATTGGACATACACAAGAAGTCAGCATAATTAAATGGAAAATAGAGCTAAAACAGTCAAAAGTGAAGTTTCTGCCCTACGTGAATCTATAGTAAACATAGATACTTAGGGAAATGATGCATCTCCTGAACAAAGGCAACAGTTAGTACTATCCACGGAAAAATGGAATGACGGATGTGATGAATTAACTGAAGAGAAGAAACATGCATGGTTTACTGATGGGACAGCAAAATATTTGGGCCATAAAAGACATTGGACAGCAGTAGCCTATAACCCATGTGGTAGGAGGACTTTGGAAAGTACTGGGATAGGTGGAAGTAGTCAATATGCTGAATTTATGGCAGTACATCAAGTCATTAGAATAGAACAAGGAGGACAGTGTCATATATTTACTGATTCATGGGTGGTAGCTAATGGGTCAGTTACATGGATACCCATGTTGAAAAATAAAAATTGGGAAATCCATGTAAACAATTCTGGGGCAAAAATTTATGGGAAGATATGTGGGACATGTATTTCATTACTAATTTCAGTTTTTCATGTAGATGCTCATATGGACCTCATCACACCATAACGTGAGTACAATGCCCATGCTGGTTATCTAGGAAAGATTGCTGCTCAACATGTTCTTCCTACTCTGACACCAACTGATGATCCAGTACTAGCAAAATGGATCCATCAAACAGCCAACAATATAGGGATCCAGGTCACACACTGGTGGTCACGAGATCGAGGTGTTAGTATCTCTCATTTGCTGTTAAAATAGATAGCAGAGGAATGCCACATATGTCAATTGAAAAAGGAATGAAGTGTTCCTTGCATAGTAACTGGAGAGATAGGAAGAGGAAAAGTCCCAACCCAAATTTGGCAAGCGGATTATATTGGTCCTCTACCACAAGATAAAGGATGCAAATGTATATGTACTTGTGTTCACACCTATTCAGGTGTACTAGGGGCTTGTGCTTATAAGAATGTGACCCAGAAAAACACCTATAAAACTCTAGATCTCATAAATCTATATTATGGAACCCCAATGCAAGCTTCCTCCTGGCATTCTCAGGTGCAGGCTCTAATAAGCCAAGTCACAGTCTTAACACTGCTCTAGCCCCAAGTCTCGAAGGGTGGTTGTGCAACAAAGCCAACAGGGTGGAATCCTTGGGGGTCCACAGCACTTCCCCCCACCCACCACAGACAACTCTACCATCTGACTGGATCCCAGACCATCACAGAGACACACAAGACAGCACGTTCTGTATCCCTGCCTTGCTGCATAGTTCTGATCTTGCCCTGGGGCTGGATTCTAAACTCTTGGGTTCCTCCTTCTCCCTCAGGGGCTGGCTGCTCCTGGCTTCTGCCGAAGTCCTGATGCAGGCAGCTCTCACTCTCACCTCACCTAAGTCAGCATGCTAGTAGTTCTCTGCTCCTGCTCCATGGCTCCACAAAACCACAGCTACCACAATTGGGAAACAAACAATTTCCCAGCCCCATACTTTCCTTTTAGTTCGCAGATCCTGTCCGACTATGCCATTTGTAGCACTGAACACCCTAGCATACCCAGGATGGCTGCTAACACAGGTTCTTTGATATGTTTTTCTAAAGGAATCTTTTGCTACATTTGTTTCCTGCAGGTTTAGTACCCTCCACCTGAAGATGCCTGATTGCTTAAACCAGATGCCACCCCCTGTCCATGACTGTGATGTGCCACCCCTGGACCTGGTGTTGATTGAGCTCCAGATGCCAGTTAAAGAACTGACCTCTTGAATGGGACCTCCTGGACCTGGCGCTGATCAATCTCTGGATGCCAGCTATAGAACTGATCTCTCCAATGGACCTCTTGGGGCAGGGACAGCTCTACATCCAACTTCAGTTGGAAGTAGCTATGGAGAAGAGATCTTTTCCCCTTACCCCAAGATTTTGAGCCCCATTCATTTAAGGGGGAAAGATGGGGTGCTTGTGTCCCAATCCTACCCTCAGATATTGTTTTATGTGCTTATTTTCTATTATCCCTGTTATATTGTTGCAAAGTTCTGTTGACACCATTTACCTCACCAGTTATCCCTTAATTTGCATTAATCTATGTAATGAAATATATTGCTAATTTATTTTTGCTATGTAAAGGACATGAAAGATCTTGGGTCCAAATGTAATGGTAATGGGAATTTGAAGATCTTCCCTCCCCCTTAATAATCCTAAGGCAATTTTAAGACCTTGCCTGCTTTGAAGATATACCCTGCTCCCTGATAGGCTGAATATAATCACATGAAGCCTGTAATGGGAGGAGTTTTCTGAAGGTTGGTGCACAGTCCACAGTAAGCTGGGAGACAGAGCAGTTAGAGACTGGAAGGAGGAGAGGACCCACCCGAGGGAGACAGTTAGGCTTGTGAGTAAATTTTGCTTTGTAGGAAGGCTAAAGGATGCTGTGGCTCTCTGTGCTGTTATGGCTAATTAACTTCTTTGCTACTATGATGGAATCAGTTTACTGGTTTTGGATTTGGTTTTCTGGTGTCTGAATAAATGTTTCGCTTCTGTCTTCTATATGGAAAGTCTGTTACATTTTGCAATTGAGCACTATGCCAGCATATTTATAGTGGCCATTGGCACTGTGAGTATTGTGCTGGTGCTACATTTCATAAAACTACCGTGTTTCCCCGATAATAAGACACTGTCTTATTATTTTTTTGGACAGAAAAACACCAGGGGGCTTATTTTCAGGGGAGGGCTTATTTTAACGAACATTGACAGCAATTTTAATAAACAGGTAAATGTGAACAAAAAAATGTACCTTTATTCAATAAGCAAATCACTGGGGAAGAACAGGATGACACGCTCACTGCTGCAGCTCTGATTGGATGCAGCTCGGAGCGCGGCGTGCATTTCACCCTGGGGTGGGGGGGAACGGTGCATACAGAGGGTACCATAATGTAGCATGTAGTGCAGGGGATCACCTTCACTACAGTAGCAATCTCAATAGGGCTTATTTTTGGGGGAGGGCTTATTTTAGAGGAATCTTACACAGTAAGGGGAGGGCTTATTTTCGGGATAGGTCTTATTATCGGGGAAACAGGGTAAGTATAGACAAGCAAAACAAATGTATATCTGTATTATATATGCATGTATGTAAATAATAGCTAGCATATATATAGTGTTTTAAGGTTTATAGAACGCTTGACAGAGAAAGCAAAAAATATGATACCCATTATAAATATGAGGTCATGCGAAACACATTTCCACATTAACCATATTGCAATAAGAACAAGCAAGAAAAACAAAGAAAGTGAAAAAAATGTTTCAATTTGCACTCAGAGTTCATCACTTTTCTCTCTAGGTAGCTAACATTTTTTGGCATTACTGTGATTTCCTTGACACCATTTGATATTCTGATGGAACTCTTGTTTTTCTCCAATAGAATGGGAGCACTATATCACCTAACACCCTTCTAGTTGCTCAAATAAATTTAGCATTCTAGGTTTCTCTTAACTCTTGTGCTTGTATTTCAAAGTTCCTCTTCAGCTCTAGATTCTCCTCCTCTCCCCCGAAATGCTTGAAAATTCCCAATTCCATTAAAGGTCCATTCCCCCTTCCCATGCTACAATATTCAGCTTGGAAGGATATTTTTTTTTGGTTATAAACTCATTTCTTTCATCTCTTGGAACATTTTATTCCAAGATTCATTCTATTTATAGTAGAAGCTGCCAGGCCTTGTATGATCTTGACTGTTCCTTGGTACTTGAACTGCTTCTTGCCAAATGCTTATAGTAATTTTTATTTAACATTGTGAACTCTAGATTTTGCCTATGATAATTACAGGATTTTTTCTTTTGAGGTTTTGTTTTAGGAGGTTTTCATATATGAGTTATTAATATGACTGAATTCTAGTTCAGGATTTTTTATTATCATGGTTTTCAAGGATTCCAATGATTCTCTTTTTTAAAATTCAATTTTCCAAATTATCTCATTTTCCTTTTTTTATGTCATCTATTGTGAAGTCAAGAAAAACAAAACACATTACAAATTAATGTGTATAGAGATACAAAACAAACTCTCCCATTAACTATGTAAAAAAAAAGAAAGGGAAGAAAATGTGTTCATGCTCAACTCTGAATCCATCAGCTCTATATCAGGAGGTAGATAGCATGTTTCATCAAAAGTCTTTTGGACTTGTGGTTGGTGATTGCATTAATCAAAGTGATTAAGCCTTTCAAAGTTTATAATCTTTACAATATTGCTCTTACTGTATAATTTATTCTCCTGGTTTTGTTCATATCAGCTTGCATTGCTTCATACAAGTCTTCTCATTTTTTTCTGAAGCTATCCCCTTCATGATTTCTTACAAAAGCTTTCAATGCTTTTAGCCATTCACAAGTTAATGGACTTCTCCCCCAATTTCCAATGATTTTTCATCACAAAAAGAACTGCTCAAATATTCAATATAAATATTAAGGGACATATGGCTCCTTTTCCTCTTTTTTGATCTCTCTAGGATACACTCATACATGAATGCATATGTGTGTGTGTTTGTATTGCTACTATATTATCACTGGATCAAAGGGCATAGTTGAAGATTTCTTTCCAGAATGGTTGAATTACTTCACAGATCCACTAATGATACATTAGTGTACCTCTATTTCCAGAACACCTCCAGAATTTGTTATTTTCCATTTTTTGTCACCTTAAGCTAATCTGATGACTGTGAGGTAGTACCTTGAAGTTGTTTTAATTTGCATTTTTTCTAATTAGTGATTTAAGAGCACTTTTTCATATCACTATTGAAAATGTTTATTTCTTTCTCTGAAAACTTTCTATTCATATGTTTTGATCATTTATCAATTAGGGAATGTCTCTTATTCCTGTAACTTTGCCTCAGTCAAATTAGATTTTTATCAGAGAAACTTGCTGAAAAGGTTTTTTTCTCCAAGTTTCCTACTTTTCTTTTCATTTTAGCTGCATTAATTTTGTGTGTAAAAAAATTTTATTTTTTTTGTAATCAAAATTATTTATTTTGCTTCCTGTGAACCCTTCTATCTCTCATTTGATCATGAACTGGAATCATTCTAACCCATAGATCTGTCAAATAATTTCTTCCATAATCTTTAATTTAACTATTATGTCACTCATTATATCTAAATCTTATGCTCATTTTGAATTTATCTCAGTATGTTGGTCTATACTTAGTTTTTACCAGATTATTTTCTAGCTTTCTCAGCAGTTTTTGTTAAACCTCTTGCTGAGTTCAGTGATTCTTACATTGTTTCTCCTTGAAGTATTTTCTAGATAATTTGATTTGGGTATCAGCTATCTTATATTTTTGTCTATTTTTTCAATATTTTAGTTTATGGTCTCTTCACCCACTTATCACGGAGTGGGCCAACTGGGCCTGAGGTGGTGCAGTCCATGGTTTGGTACTGTCTGGCTCCTCCAACTCATGAAGAGACTCCCCATTGTTCTCAGAATCATTGCAGGATGCCCTGTGATTGGGGAGAGCCCTGGAGGCTAGACACAGGCCATGCTAAGTAGCTCCTTCAACTCTGAGCATTGTGAAAGGGGGTCTGCCTCACTTGAGGAGCCCTGGAGAGGTGGTCAATGGTACCTTCTCTACTCAGCCAGGGTCTTGGTGGAGGGGTTAATCTTCAGGCCTGCCTTCCTCCCACTGAGCAGCAGGCCCCCTTCTAAAGTGAGTTGGGGCCCAGAGTGCTGGGCCAGGCCCTGGAGGTACTTATCTGGGAGTGGGGGGCTTGGGAACCACTTGAGGTACAGATCCCTGCAAGTCTACATTGCCCTGAGCCCCCTAGAGCATGGTTTTGAGATAACCTCAGGAGACCCTCAGGTTACATATATCCATATGTATATAATATTTGTCTAGATAGAGAGATAGAGAGAGAGGTAGAGAGATAGGCATGTGTGTGTATATATATTATATGTATGTGTATGTGTCTGTATTCTTCCCTCTTTGAACAAATTTTGATGAGAGTGAGGTTCAAACATTGCCCATTCCCTCTCCACTCTCCCTTCTACTGTTAAAGCTCTTCCTTGCTTGCCTCTTTTTGTGAGATAATTTCCCCCATTTCCTTCCCTTCTTCCTTCTCCCAGTTCATCCCTCTTTCTCACCCTTTATTTTTTCATATCATCCCAACATAACTGATTCATGTCCTCTGTCTAAGTAGATTTTCTTCTAACTGTCCTAATTATGATAAAGTTCTTAGGAGTTGAATGTATCATCTTCCTGTGTAGGAATGTAAACAGTTTAACCTTAATGAGTCCTTCACAATTTTTCTTTCATGTTCGAATTTTTATGCTTAGGTTATCTGTTTCAATGTCCAATTTTTTTATTTAGCTCTGGCCTTTTCATCAGGAATTCTTGAAAGTCCTCTATTTCATTAAATATACATTTTTCCGCTGAAGGATTACAGTCAGTGTTGCTGGGTAAATCAATCTTGCCTATAATCCTAGCTTCTTTGCCTTCCAAAATATCCTATTACAAGCCCTCTGTTCCTTTAATGTGGAAGCTTCTAAATTTTGTGTGATCCTGACTGCAGCTTCATGATATTTGAATTGTTTTTTCTGGCTGCTTGCAATATTTCCTCCTTGACTTTGGAGTTCTGGAATTTGACTATAATATTCCTGGGAGTTTTCATTTTGAGATCTCTTTCAGGAGGTGATAGGTGATTTCTTTCCATTTCCATTTTACCCTCTGGACCTAAGATATCAGGGTAGTTTTCCTTTATAGGTTTTTTTGTCTTGGCTCTATCTCTCTTTTTTTTTTATCACTGCCTTAGGTATGCTGGTGATTCTTAAATTTTCTCTCCTCAATCTATTTTCCAGGTCAATTATTTTTCTGAAAAGATGGCTCACATTTTCTTCTATTTTTTCATTCTTTTCACTTTTTTATTGCTTCTTGATACCTCATGGAGTTACACTTACACTTGCTCAACTCTAATTTTTAAGGAATTATTTTCTCCAATGAGCTTTTATTCCTCATTTTCAATCTGGTCAATTCTGCTTTTTAAAAAATCCTTTCCATCATTTCTGTTTTTAAGGTGTTATTTTCCCCCATAATTTTCTTGCATCATTCTCAATTCTTTTCCCATTTTTTCTCTACTACTCATCATTTACTTTAAGTCTTCCAGGAATTCTTGTGGAGCTTGTGTCCAATTAGTATTTTTCTCTAAGATTTTGTTTGTAGTTAGTTTCACTTTTCTTTTTTTAGTCTTTTTCTGAGCTTGTGTCTTGATTTATCTTTTTGCCATAGTAGCTTTTTATGGCCAAGTTCTTTTTGTTTGTTTCTTGTTTGCTATTTTCCAAGTTTATTTCTTGACTTTTCACTATATCTTAAATCAGGTCTCTGCTCACCTGGAGGTGGGGAGGTATTGTCCCAAGCTTCAGGCTTTTTTTGTATTGCTATTTTCAGAACTAGTTCTAAGGGGTCTACAATTCAATGCTTCCAAGATGGTGTGATCTGGGAAGAGCTGTGGTCACTGTTCTCCTGGACTACATGGTAATCTTTACTCAAGAAGGACTCCTGTTCCTCTGCAGCTAGAAGTATTAGCATTTCTCCTAGCCTTGGAAATGAGACCAAGGCCCCTGATACCTTGTGCCTGAACTCTAGCACTCCTCTCCACCCTGTATCTGTAATCTAGAACTGTTTATAGGCAATAGAGTTGCCAAATATAGGCCTTGTGTCAAGCACTGGCAGCAAAAGTGTCCTCTATAATCTCTTTCTGATGAGTTGTTCAACCCCCTTATCATCTCTGAACTGAGAGCTCTCAAAGCTACTGTTATTGTTGCCACAGATACCTCCAAGGTCCACTGCTGGTATTCTGCAATGGGTACTCAGGACTAGTCCTCATCCAGGCATCACAGACCTCTCCTGCTGATTTCCTAAGTTGCTTTGGGCAGGAAAAAATGCCTCACCTTGACCTTTGTTGGCTCTGCCATGCCAGAATTTGATTGGAGCATTATTTTAAGGTTGTTTGGAAGTGATTGCTAGGAGAATTAGACTGAATTGCTGCCTTTATTCTTCCTTCTTGGTTCTTACTCTATGAGATTTTCCTAGGATAACAAAATCATAGGTCTCATTAAAAAACAAACAAAATGGACAAAAAAGTTGATGTAACAAGTGGCATTTTAATACTATGATCAGTCTTGGAATCATATCTGAGTCTGAAACATACTAGCTATGTGATACTGGACAAGATGTTCACTTTCTCCATGCTCTGGACAGCTCCCTAACACTGTAAGTTACAGATGAAGAGCTAACCCACACCTGCTTGGTCTGTGGAGGGAGTTTCTAAACTAGTCACACTGCACACACATGAAATCACTGATCCATCACTGTGACCAGAGCATCAACAATAGAAGTTTATATCTCACAATTTTGTAACTCAGTAAGTCTTTTGTTCACAATAGCCCTTTGATATTATTCCCATTTACAGATGACAAAACTAAGGCCGAAAGGATGTACCCAAAGTCACATAGCTTCATAGATGAGACTTGAAAAAGTTTCTTCTTACGCTATATCAGTCTTCTATCTCCCCTCATACTATTCTCATTTTCAGTGGTGTGTGGGTCTCTGAGAGATAAGGGATTTAAACCTGTTTGGACATGGTGGGGACTGAAAAGTTGGAAATCCTTTATAAAAGAAAAAGAAATTGAGGGAGGGCTCTCAAAAGACAAGTAGCTGCTCTGTGAGCCCCAGATGGGACTATGTGTTTTAGTGAAAGGTACCATTGCTTTTGATCAAGACGTTCTAATGAAAATAGATTTATCATGTTCAACCAAGGGGCAAACTGTTATCTTTCCATTATCATGTTCTTTCAGGAACCAGGAAAGTGAGTACTCTCCAGTGGGAGGCTTACTATTTTTAAGGAAAATCATCAAAATAAGGGCAGGGGGCAATCTGTCCAAGTTTCTCATCAAGATACAAAAATAAAAAGAAAGGAAAGAATTCAGGAAAAGTACCAAAAGAAAACAAAGTCAATTATGCAGTTTGACTCCCTAGTAGAAAGGAGGCTAACCTACAATGAGATCTGAGAAACCCCAGGTCCTAGGGACTAAATGGAAGACTAGAGGCAAAAGTCTTGTCAGAAAACCCAAATTTAAAATTGTACTTTTCTGTTCAGCCTCCCCTCCCAAATTCCCAAGTTACCTTTAAAATTCCCAGCTCTTTATGTCATACATGTTAATTATAAAATTATTCAGAGAACCTGTCCAAAGAACTGTTAATTGTAGAGATTTTGTTGCCTAATCAGTAGTTGCTAATGGTGACTTAGTTAATTAAATTCAATTGGACAAATAGTTATTAAGCTCCTACTATGTGCAAAACACTAGGAGACAGTGTGATAATGGGGGGAAAACTGGATTTAGAAGTCAGAGTCAATTTTAAATCTGGTCTCTGACAGTAACTTGACTGTGAACAAACCATAGAAAGTAATCTTAGGCACCTTATAGAGCTAACTGAATATCCTATATCACACAGGTAGTTTGTTTCTGAGGTTCTTTTTTAACTTAGATCTTCCTGAATACAGGTCCAGAACTCTATCCACTGTGCCCTCCTTCTCCCAAGCTGCCTAGAGATCATTAACTCTAATCCCATTATTTTAAGGATGAAGAAAAACTGAAGCCCAGAAGGTTAAGTAACTTTACCAAGAATCCTAGGCTAATAAATATCTAAGATATGATTTGAATCCAACTCTCAGCACTCCATACTCTATTGACTGCTCCATGATATCTCTCAAACCTTGGTTTACCTATTTACTACTGCTTTACACTCTAGACTCTACCTTTGCAAAATAAGAAGGTTGTCACAAGAAAAATCTCCAATTCTTTTCTAGCCCTAAACCAAATTTTCCTAAGGTTATTTAGGTACTAAGTGTCATTTAACTTTTATATTCCTCAGTTTGAGTGAAAAGTGAGCACTTTGGAACCAGATACACCTGGGTTCAAATTTACCTTTGACACATCCTGGCTGTATGTCTTTCACCAGTTGTTTTGACCTGTGTCTTGCCACTGGAATCCAATGACTCTGGAGGGGAGAGTGAGGCTGATGACTTTTCATAGCTCTGCCTCACTTAAATCCAATTTATGGTCACTCTCAAGAACTAAGGATGAACAACAAACAACAATGTTTCTCATCAAATACTTAATCTCTCAATGATGCTGGCAACTCTAAAATCACAAAAATTACCAATCTGTAGGGTTTCCTTACCTGAGAACTCCCTAAGTGGATGAAATCACAGTTCCAGGAGGAAAAAAAGCCTCATTCTACTTATACATAAAATAAGAATACAATACTAGCATTATTTATCTCAATGGTTGGTTCTTAAGATGGTACCCCATAAATGTGACATAATACATTAGTTGGGGAATGGTTAAATAAATTGTGGTGAAGGAATGTAATGGAATATTACTTTGATGTAACTAACAAATGACAAATATGATAAACACTAAGAAGTACAGGAAGATTTACATGAACCATATGGAGCGAAATGAGCAGTCAAGAAAACAATATCCACAATGACTGCAATATAAACAGAAAGAACAATCACCAAAGAAATCACAAGTAAATGTTGCAAAATTATAAAGAACAAGCATGGTTTGAAAGAAGAGAGATATGGAATGACAGCTGTATCCCCTTTGCAGATTGCAATGAGCAGACCTAAGAAAACAATATATATATATATATGTATATATAATTATTACAATGCAAACAGAAAGAATAATCACAAAAAATTATAGGTGAATATTTTTTTAAAAGCATCATTCAAAAGTCACTCCTGTGTTGGGGTGACCATACATGTTGTGAAGTATTCATATTTTCAGATATTTTTAATATACATCAATATTTGGGCTTATTCATTATATTTTTATATGTTTGATAGATTTTTATAGATTTGATATATATTTTTATATAATGATTTTGTTTTCCTCTTTTTTTGTCTTTGAGGACACTATATGTTATATGGGAAGACTCTCTGAGGAGGAAAGGGAGGGATACTAGAAGAAATTATGATTATGTGAAAAAAAATGTGACATGGGTGAAAACATCTAAAATGTGAGACAATATAATTACAAAGATTAATAAGACAGCCCTTATTCCAGAATGAATGAGTATTCTGTAGCTTGGTATATCATTAAAAATAGATAGGATGAATTGTAACCTGCTTTCTATAAAAAGGAAAGCAATCAGAAGTGAAAGCTAAATTGAGGAAGAGAATGGTTTAAAGCTCCTTAGCTTAGGAGACTTTCATGGCAGCCCTTATCCTAGCTGGCAGCTAAGAAAAAGACTTTGGAGCTAAGACTAGGAGAAGCCAGATCAATTCATTATTAGATTGAAGTGCAATGTGGTTCAATGAGTAGAGTACCCTAGACTGAGAGACAGAAAAACTAGCAAATCATTTATAATCATTTATAGTATAAGTAAATTATATCTACAGTATATTAATGATACAACCTAATAATATAATATAATGGCAACATAATAAATAATTTATGTTATATATTACATAGGTAAATCACTTATTACCTTGTCACTTTCCTGGTTGTTGTCAGCATTGAATGAGGTAAAGTGCTTTGAAAATAGTTTTTTTAGGGGGAGGGGTCCAAGACCTGTGATTTCATTGGCTTAGGGAAGTCTCAGAGGATATCCTCTTTATCAATATAGATAGACTGTCATTTTCTCTACTACTCATACCTGAGGCATTGAGACATTAAGTGACTTGCCCAGAGTCTCATAGTCAGTGTCTACTGGAAGCAGATTTTAAAGTCCAGTCTTATTCTGAGGTCTTCTCTTTATCCAGTACATAACTGGATTTTGATTCAAGACCTTAAAGCACTATATAAATGTCAGTTATCATTATGTAACCAGACTCCTGACAGGAGATGAGAATTCAGCTGGGAAGAATCCTTTGCAAACAATAAACATTTTTACTATCCAGGCAGCTTGTCTCTTTGCATGCGTATGTCAGTGAAATGATGGCACAGGGGACATAACTGGGAACTAGGAACTTTTGTACCTGATTTAAGTACTGCAAATGCTTGGGATAAGTATGGTGCAGAGGTAAGGGCAAGGAGAAGGGACCCTAGCTTGTGAAGGAGCATAAAGATGCTGGGACACTATCATAAGACTATTCCTAAGGAGGTGTGGGGAGTGGAAGGAGCAGGGCTAGTGAATTCACCCCAACCCACCATCTGGTAGCTTTCTATTTTCACTGATTTTTCTTGCTAAGTAATAAGTTCTGTTTCTTCTATACTGTCAAAGGACTGAACGTGCTTATCACCACCCTCTTACTTCAGTACACTAGGAAAAAGTTCCAGTCTCCCCACCCTAATAATGGCTCTGATCATGGAGTAGACTCCCGCCATTAGCTATCAACAATTACTAGAACCATTGACCATTTCTTTGGTGAGTAACTGAATCTTATCATGGATCTGTGACTTAAAGACAGGATATGAGATGTGAACTTTACTTTATTCTACCTGAAATTAATATTATTCAATCAAGTATTTATTTAGTGCCTTCTATGAGCCAAGCTCTCTGCTGTCCTATTGTCTATGATGATAGCACTGTGTACAGGGTGAGACAAAGTCCTAGACATACAATAAATGTTCCTTCCACATTTCATCCACAGAGACACTATCCATGAGTTCATGGCCCTGATGCAGGTTACAACCTTTGTCTTTAAGAGTCATGAAATCTTAAGTTTCTGCTATCTCATTCCAGATGATTAACTTCCAAGTTGATCTATTAATTCTTGCTGATATTTTTAGCTTCCAGTATAGCACCATATTAGTCTTTGTTATTTTTCTTTGCACCTTTAGAGAATTCCTTTTGTCTGCCCTATGTGAAGTCCTGAGATTTCAATTTACCAGCCAGTAGGTGCTGGATTTATCCCAGTATCATTCATTTTCTATGTGTCCTTCCCAGAGAAGTTTTATAAGATTGTGAGCTCCTCAAGGGCAGGGACTTCTCAGTTTTGTCACTTTATCCATGCAGTACTTGGCACATAAAGGGAGGGTGCTTTTTCTTTTCTTTTTTTTTTAAAGCAATCGGGGTTAGGTAACCCAGTTATTTCTGGGTGTGGTGCTAAGTATCTGAGCCCTGATTTGATCCCTAGGTCATCCTGACACTGGAGCCAGTGCTCTTACTCGCTGAGCCACCTGGCCACCCCTAAGCAATTGGGGTTAAGTAACTTGCTCAAGGTTACACAGCTCAAGGTTACATGGCCAGGTGTTTCTGGGTGGGTGCTAAGTGTCTGAGCCTGGATTCGATCTCCAGGTCATCCCAACACTGGAGCCGGTGCTCTTACTCGCTGTGCTACCTAGCCGCCCCTAAGGGAGGGTACTTTTTAAAAAGTTTGCTGAATTGAGTTGAAAATCCTCCCCTCATTGTTTATAGAAATGTTACCTTCCAGGTTCTGAGCCATCCCGAGGCTCTAATAGCATCTCCTAAGAGAGGCAGAGAGGCATGGCAGAATACGCTTTCATGATGTGAAAATAAGCAGGAGGGTTCAGGTCCTAGAATTCTCTGTAAGATCTTGGTCAAGTCACTTTTTATCTGTGTTCCTGTTTCCTCAATTGAAAAATAAATGGGTTCAACTAGAAGATCTCTAATGTTCTTTTGGGCTTAAATATTCTTTAGAATGATGAGTTTAATAAAAGCACTTGCAAAACAACAACAATAATAATGATAAATTCCTCTAATGGACACAAGCTCACGGATCACTTAAAATTTGAGCTGAACATCATTCTGCTGTCACAAACTATAATCTATGGATTATGCTTACTTTATATTTTCAAGTCCTCAAAGAGAGGAGTTCTTAGGGGATATTATCTTTATCTATTAATTAATGGATTTTTGTAGGTTTTACAGATCCTGTGTAGATTTTCCTCTGATTTCTTTGTGCCTCAAACCCAAGAAGGTCTTTTAATATTCATTTTCTGCTAAGTACTCAGTGCCAAGTATGAAAAGAGATGTCTACATTTTATATGTCAGGGCCTAAAGGCATCCTGTTTAAAAGCTTATTTATGTTTTTAAAGGATCAATTCAATGTACTTCTCAGAAGATTCTAGCTATTGAAAATACAGCAACAACCTGGTATTACTGAAAGACAAAAATTCAAGAACAGTTTTTAAATGAGATTCAGGATTACTTGATTTCTTGCCTAAGATTTATGAGGTCTTCACAGAATCTAGAAACTCATTGCCACTTTTTCATCACTGTGCTGGTTGTTTTGACATTCCTTTCTTCACCAACTCTGCCTTTTTACCTTCTCCCCTACTTTTTTCATCTCTGTCCTTATTGTGGGGAGAGGAAGGGAAAGGGAACCAAACAATTGCTTTTCTTTCTCTATCCCATTTTCTCCATAGGGGGTTGACCTCTTTTTCTTGTTCATAGGATCAAGCTGGAAAGGACCTAAGAGGCCATCCAGAACTTGAGTCCAAAGAAATTAGTTTGTTTGCCCACCATCACAAAAGGAAGGAAGAATGTCTAAAGAACATTGAAGATAAGAAATTGCTGCAGAGGACTCAGGATTTTGCAGCTGCCTTTTTGTAAGAAGCACTTTTCCTAAATAAACAACAACAAAATAATTGAGACTCTTTAATTAAATTTAACAATTATTAAGCACCTAATGCCAAATACTATGTGGATACAATGATCAAAATTAAGCAGTCCCTGTGTTCAGATAGCAGAAACAGAATTCAGCAGAATTCAAAACAGATCCTCTGACTCCTGATCCAAAGTTATTACCAAAGCTCTATGCAACCTGGGGTCTCTAGGCCACATAGGTCCTTGAGTGTGGCCTTTTGACTGAGTCCAAGTTTTACAGAACAAATCCTTTTATTAAGGGGATTTGCTCTGTGAAGTTTGGATTCAGTCAAAGGGCCACACTTGAGGACCTAGAATGGCCTTAGAGTCACAGGTTCCCTACCCCATGCTATCTCCCCTTTCTTTAGTCCTGGTGCCTGACTTTGGGGCATATGTAGATAAATGAAGGTGCTACAATCCAAATGGAATAGAATCTCCCTTCAGTCCCTGAGGAGTCATGGGTTTTTGTCATAGACCCAGCACTAGGTCCAGAAAGGGCCAAAATCACTGACACACTTCATTGGCTTTGACCTATAGAACTGAAAGTAGAACCTATCCTGATTTAAGGTTCCCAATTCTGCCCTCACTTTCAAATCCCAAACCACATCTACTTAAGGTCCTTTTGTTGTCCCTCCATTTCTTAAAAGGAATATTAGTCAGGCTGGCCAGACAGGAAACTTTCTTGGCATTTTTGTTGGCTGCATCCTTTGTTGACTCCTCCTCTCTATTATTCCTATCATTGTAATAGAACAATTTCTTCATCGGTATAGTTCTTTCATGACAGTCAAACATGCTGTTTTGTAGATCTGGTTATGCTCCCAGACAGGGCATTGAGCTGATCCTAGAGTGGTCAGGGGTTCAACCTTTAGAAGGAACTCTTGCTTCCTATATTGAAACAGAGTTTTTGGAGAATTCACTAAATAAAGACACAGTTCAATGAGCCAATAAATGGATTTTGGGAAAAGTGGTACATGTATCCTAATATTTGTCACTCTCCTCCCTTTAGGGAACAGAAGGAAACTTGTCTTGATAATTCTTCAATTTGTCTCTAGTTTTTGAGTTGAATGTTGGGTGGGCTTTTCCCCTCAAGGCTCTTTTCCCCCTCTGTTGATTAACTTTTCATCTTCTGGTTTGTTTATTGGTTGTTTTTTTGCATTGACTCATTACCATCCTTTACAAATCAAGAAGCTATTTTGAAGATCCCTTATGCAAGCAGTCTCAATGCTCCAGGAGAAACTCAGGATTGGGACATTGTCTACTGAGGTCATGATTGAGTGGGAAACAATCATTCAGGGAAAGAAAAGAGGGGAGAATTTAACTCTACTTGCATTTAGCTCAATTGATCAATGGCACTTACATGAGCAATTTTCACATTTGTTACAATATACACACACAAAGAAAAATAGCTAGGGTGAAAATTATTCCCAATTTGGCTTAACAACAAACATGAAAAGGGAGTATATTAAAGCTAATAACCTTTCCAAAAAAAAAAAAAAAGAGGGGAGAGTGCTAAGAAGGGAGAGAATGACAGATGTCAGAGGTGTGCTGGATTCAACTCACGTGCTCAGGTAAGTTGATTGTTAAGTTTTCAGTGAAAGCACCTACATCTCAGAAATAGACAAATCAGGTCATGATTTAATGTTTTGTTGATGTTCGAGACTTAAGAAAGTGATGAGGGAAATGTAAATAATGCAATTAAATTTACAAGCATGTCATTTTTACATTCTAACCCCCTCTGAGAGCTGGTTGTTAAACATTTGCTGGTCCCTACATTTCACAGGTCTGCCTGGAAACAGTTGTTCAAGAAAGCATGTGGGTCCTAGAAGAACTATAGAGACTCTGTACTGATCCTGGTAGCTCATGAATGCACACTCCCAGGAGAACAGCTACCTCCAGCATCCTCTATAACATAAGGGGGACTTCTCATCCCTTGCCCCTCAATTGAACAGAACCTCTATTCTCCTACATTCACTCCATCCACCTAACCATGGGCCCCAGGACACAGATGACACACAAAATGATGGACAGAAGGCATTTCTAGTTGACTTGGGGCATGTCTAGCTCCCATCCAAAGGCTAAAAAATCAAAGGGCTGTGGTGAGAAAGTTTGCTGTGGTAGGTATGAGTCTGGTGGGGCCATGGGAATTTATTACCATGTTTCCCACCATCCCGGGATCTTAAGGAATAAGCATATAAGCAAATAAGCATCCTTAAAGGTATGACATCTCACTTCCTCACTGTAATGGGAATGTAAATTTTAAAGATCTTCCCTGCCCCTAGGCTAAAGTGCACCTGGAGCCTGGGGTGGGAGGCTTGTTTTTCAGTAGATACTTCGTGATTGGCCAGTGAGTCAATAAGGTTGTTACATTCTCTGAGCCAGGAGAAGGCTATATAAGTCCTGATGTGTAGCTTTGTTTTGGGGCTCACTTTGAGAAGTGTTCTGTGATTTGATCTGGATTCTGGGAAGCCGTTGTCTAGAGCCCCCCGGCTTTGAAAAACCCAGATGTTGATTTGGTATGGAAGTAATGGTTGGACAGTTTAGAAATCTGTCTACTTGATCTGTTTCTGTCTTGATAATTCTGTCTGTATATTCTGAAGTTCGGGGTGCTGACCTTTTTCCCCTGAACTAGGTAAATGATACATATTTGATTAAAGTAAGCTTGTTAATCCATTTTGAGTTGCTTTCCTTTAACAAAGCAGATCCAAGAACCTGTGGTGGTAGTGACCCTGGGGACGCTGGGGTGCTTGCTGCTACACTCACTCACTCCTGTCTTACTGGGGGCAGTTCTTCCCATCTTTCCTGTTCAAAGCATTAAGGCCAGTTAGGGTCCTTCCTATTGCTGTTGTAAAGGAAACAGAGATCAATGAGAAGGGAGGCTTGGAAGGAGTTCAAGAGATCCTCTGGTATATCATATGCCCAAGTCCCTAAGTTTATGCAAGATGGGCATGGGGAAGGGGAAGGGATGGTTGGTAGAGAAGGGTGTGTGGAAGACAGGCATTACTTAGGAAGTAATATGTCTTAAATAACCTTCCATCTTCCTCTCCCCTCCAAAAAAAGCAGTCATGGGTCAGAGAAAAAACACACCACATCACATGGGACAGGAAGAGTAATCCCTCCACACCCATAGGCCAAAGGAGAGTGAGCAGGGGAGGACCCTGCCATCTACTCCTGTGCTACCCCCAAGCAGTCCTCAAAGGTATGTCTGGGGTTACTATATGAAAGACAGTGATGTAAAGTATAATTTATGAAAACTTTTCCTATCTGAATGCTTTTAAAACTTAAAAGTATAATTTCCATAACTTGTTTAAAAATCTTCCAAATGAAGAGACTCAGTGAGTTGTGAGGCCATTTGTTAAAAATATAAAAAAAAATACAATGCCATCTGAATAGTTTGCAACCTTGACTGACTTCATGGAAGATGGCAATTTTTTTCATCAAATATAAATAAAATCTTCCATACTTGGTGAATAAAATTGAAAAAAATTATCATGATTCAGTGATGCACATATTCCATTTGAACCTACGGATCTTCATGAGATATCTTCTTCAGCTAAGAGAGCCATTAAAATCAAGTATTGGAATAAACTGAATTTAGAACACCTCTTCAAGAGGATGTATCCCAAACTGTGATATCCCACCCAGTTATCTATCTGTCACACTTCCTTTTAACTTGTAAAACTACTTATTGAGGCTGCTACCCTGGGCAGTGATCCTGGAGTCAGGAAGACCTGAGTTCAAATCCAGCTTCAGACACTTACTATCTGTGTGACCCTGGTCAAGTTACTTAACCTCTGTTTGCCTTAAGCCACTGGAGAAGTTAATGACAAACAACTCCAGTATCTTTGGCCAGAAAACCCCATGGACAGCATTGGCATGCTATGGTCCATGGGCTCATGAAGACATGACTGAATATATGCACAAAACTACTTATTTAGAACTTCAAGTGATACTTTCTTGGTTTAGTATCAATAGATTTGCTGAACAAGTTTGTCTTTACCCTATTCTCCATACCTTTCATGATTTTATGGATTTTAATAATATTGCCTTCAGTTTTAAGTTTGAGTCCTAAGCTCCTTTCAGCCTCTCTTCCCATGAAAACTGTTCAATTCCCTCCATCATTCTGAGACCTTTTTAAGGATTTGTTATGTATGTTTTCAGCCAGTTCTTGATGATCCAAAATCATATGAAAAAATAATAGTTAAATATTAAATAATTAAAATATTTAACATCTAAGAAGGGCAACCAATACATCCGCCTCATCATTTCCCAACTGACTGATCTCCTGAACTTCACCACTGTCTCCATCATCTTTCTGTAAGATTTCATCAATTCCTAAGTGCCCTCCACCATTGCCCACCAACCCTTCTCTCTTTTTTATTGGAAAGAGTAGGGGGTAGACATTGGAGAGCTCCTCCCATGTTTTACTTAAGGAGGTACCTGGTGCAATCATCTCATCATTTCCTTCCTACTCAGCTGCAGGTCTCTTATCACCCCTCAAGCCCCAACTCTTCCCTTTTTAGTTTTTTTGTATGTTGTCTTCTCCATTAGATTATAAATTCCTTGAGGGCAGGGGCTGTCTTTTACCTTACTTTTTGTCTTTTGTGCTTAGCAGTGCCTGGCACACAATAGGCACTTAGTAAGTTTTGTTTTGTATTTCATTGTGAATATATACACAACCCCCAAACTTCAATTTAACTCACATTCAGACTTTCATGCCTAATTAATTAGTTTTTAACCAGTCATTCAAAAGGAACAAAGTTGATTAGTTTGAATTTCATTTTTAGATATTCCTCCTATACGTTCTTCATAAAGGTTTAGATGAACAAAAACCAAGTTTTAAACAAAAAAAGGAAAGAAAATCCTATTTTATCTGTTTAGCTGACTTTGCGGGGGGTGGGGGGGGGTGGGGAGAGACACCTAAATGTTCCTAATGTTATCTAAGATCTTCACTACCCTTTTCCCATCAATATTAGAATACTTAAAAATTTTAGGTATTACTGATTATGGAAGTTAAGTAAGTTTCCGATATTAAAAAGTTAAAGAGCTCTGGACTAATGAATTTTACCAGTCTAGTGAAAATGTCATCCTCCATGAAATTACCTGCTTTGAGGACCTCTGAAAGTGATCAATGTCATCTCTTTTTCAGAGGGCAATGAAATTGGCTTGGGGAACTAGATAACATGGACCAAAGGGAGATCTTTTGCCTTTAAAAAATAACTTAATATCATGTTTCCAGGAGGAAAATCTGCTTTTTCTATTGACAACATAAAGATAGTATGAAATGTACCAATGGCTCTATATGTCTTGGCTTAGGAAGAAAAATGCTTCAAGCTAACTTACAGTCCAGATCCCTTTCATTTTTGAAAATCAGTTGTTTAATGCTTTGAACTACTTGACTCAGTATGAAATTGTAGTAGGCCCTGAGACTTTGGAGAATGAAAGGCACACAGGAAACCATGACCTTCATTGCAGTAACATTTAATATAATATTTCTGTACAGGTTTAGCCAAAGAGTTTTAGTCCATCTTTAGGTTACAACATCATTGTTTCAGAACATAAGGTCAAATTAATCATCTGACAGAAACATAACTCTAGGGGGGAAACACTTTTGTTTTCCATTTAGGTGTTTTCACAGTGTTCCCAACTGTCAATACAATGTGCCATCTCCTAAAGCATAGTTCTAAGGGAGAAAACATTTTTTTCTTTTTAGTGTCTCCACAATGTCCCCTAACAGTCAATGCAATGTACCATCTCTTAAAGAATGGACTTCTCATTTAGCTATAATTCAACTGGGAAAAGTTGAATAGTTTCTGCATTTCCACAGAGTAGACACAAAAACACACACACACACAAACTTTAACTGTTACATCAAGAAACACACAAAGTAGAAGTCTTATTTAAACATCACAATAATAATTAATTTTTTTTTGTCCATTAAATATTTTGCAGGTTTTCTTTCTTCTCCAAGTCGTGGGATGGTGACTATACTCAGCTGCTTGTGAGGTACAGATGAAATAATACACAATAGGACAACATTTTACAATGAAGCTGCAGTTTGATTGACATTCATGATTATGTCACACGATATCTACATGAAATGGTCATATTATATAGCGGGTCAATAAATGGTCATTACTCATTAGGCACCAATAAATTCATATCCAGAGCATCTTTTTCTCCTGCATAAATAAATCTGCATGCAATAAAATATATTTGTTGTAAAGCAGCCATAAATATATATGTATATATGTATATTTTAGAGAAGCGCAGCTTTTGTTCTTTCCTTTTTCAACTTTAAAATGGCAGATTCTAAATATAGCAGATTCTAAGCACAGCGCAAAAGAGCCATCAGATCTGCTTTTATGCCATTGTTAAGGAACCCATACAGAACGGGATTAAGGCAACAAGACAACATACCAAGCAAATGACAAATACAATACACCAATCGGAAATGCCTATTAGACAGAAGGCCAGCATTAAAATCAGTAACGACATGGAAAAGATGCAGAGGCATCCAGCTGACAGCAAAGACAATAATCAGTATGGTTAAACGATAGACGACGCGGCGAGATCTCTTTCTAATCCTCGAGATGGAGCGGGATATGGTCAACATTTCCGGCTCTTCTAGCTGCTTTTCTTCAGGTTTAATCACAAAGCAAATGGGCACCCCTGGTATGATCTTACTGGCATTGGTCAGCTTGCACCTCTCAGGTTCTGCTGCTTCTTCTTCTTCTTCTTCGATCTCTTTGGGTGGTACCTCTGGAGGAGGAGGAGGATGGCGCAAAACAGGTACGACACATGACTTCTTGTTGTACATCTTGCGGTGTTTTCGGCTTAATGTGTAGCTCCATCTTTGGAACTTGGGAAGCTGAATATGGTGTCCACTGTTCTTGGCTGCATAGCCTTCCATTTCATCCAAATCATCATCTCCATTATTCGGATCACTCAGCTGACCCAGCTCATTCATATGCTCCATCTCCTCCATCTCATACATCCCATACATTGAACCCAACTCCTCAATCTCCTCAATCTCCTCAATGTTCATTTCCCTCATCCCCTTTCTTCCCCTTCTTCCCCTTTTCCAACTTCTTCCTCTTCTTTCTTTCATGTCCCTCATCTCATCCTTCGGGTCTCTCATGCCCCTCATGTTCCTCCTCTCTCTTGGGTCTCTCATGTCTCTCATGCTCCTCATGTCCCTCATCTCATCCCTCATGTCTCTTGGGTCTCTCATGCCCCTCATGTGCCCCATGTCTCTCATTTCCATTGAGCCATTCATGTCCTCTATGTCTTCCATGACTCTCATCTCCCTCACATCCCTTACCTCTCTCATTTCTATCATGTCTTCTATCTCCTCTGCATTCCTCACATCTCTCATATCCCTCACATTCCTTGGGGTACTAATTTCTTTCATTTCTATCATCTCAGTCAAGTCCATCACTTCCTCAACATCATCCATGTTCTCAAGTTCTCTCACTTCCAGCATTTCTCTCATTTTCCTCCTTCCTCTCCTACCCATCCTCTCTCTCCTGTCTCTTCTCTCTCTCAATTCCCTCTTCAGCTCCCTCAATTCCATTATATCCTTCATGTCCATTGTGCCTTCTAAGTCTTCTATGTCATCCAGGTCATCATCGAAGTAATCTTCCATGTCACTTGGATCTCTCATATCTCTACCCATCATCTCTCTTGTCTCCCTCATATCCTTCATCTCCATGGTCTCAACCATATCCTTCTTCCCCTTCCTCTCCTTCTTCTCTCTTTTCTCCCTCTCCTTCCTCTCCTTCTTCTCCTTCTTCTCTTTCTCCTTCTTCTCCTTTCTCTCCCTCTTCTCCTTCTCCTCAAGTCTCCTTTTCATCTCCCTAGTAGACATCTTGCAAGTAATGCTCCGGCAAACACTGGTATGACTCACAATCAGACAAATCAAGGGCAGTATGTACTGAACCACCAGCAAACACAGAGAAAAGGCAATTCTGTACGATTCCTTTGGCCAGGCCTCAATACACACATACTTAGGGGCCGTCGTATTTGTGCCATTATTCCCATTGGGTTCTACAAGCCTGTAGAAGATGGGAAGAGGGGAACAAATCACAAAGCCAATGGCCCAAGAAAGGCCAACCAAATAACAACCTTGTCTGATGGACAAACTTTTGGAAAGGGGATATTTTATCCTTTGGTACCTGACAATAGCAATTGAGATTAATATTAAAGTTGAAACCAGCACCGATGTACATTGGAGAAAAGGCATAAGACGGCACATGAGTTCACCAAGCACCCACTGATCCAGCAAGAGAGCAGACAGTGTGAAGGGTGAACAAAATAGCACGACCAAGATATCAGAGAAGGCCAAGTTTCCGATGAAGAAGTTTACAATCGTCTTTTGTTTGCATTTTTTCATGAGTGCCATAAGGATAAGCATGTTTCCCATAAAACCAAGCAGACTTATGGTTGAATACAGCCCAATCACAAAGACCTGCACATCGTCTATGCGGGTCTTATTACCACCATCACCCCAATCAGGATCGTAGGATGCCGTGGCCATCTCAGTGCCGTTCTCACTTGTGAGAGTTCGGTTATCATAGTCCTCGGATTCTAAATCCATGGCGTAGCCCTGCTTAAAACCAAAAAGATATTAATTAGTAATGTGCAAAAGAAAAAAGTTTATGGGACTACAAATCTACATCGACAGAGTAAAATGAAACTTTTAAAATTCAATTCTCCTTCCATTATTTTGTTAGATTTGCAGGCAAAATCACTGACAACTTTTAACTCATCCTAAGTGTAGTGCTACATATGCCAAGAAAAATCGTAGTAAGTTCAAGTCTTTCATCTTTTCTAATGTGTGACACTGTAGGATACATTGTCATCTTTTGAATTATATAGGAAATGATTCTGAGTCTGTGTGTGTGTGCATATATGTAGGAAGGTAATGCAAAAAGAGATTTTTCAGGCACTCATTAAGATAGTTCCATGGTCAACAACACTTACAGGTCCCTGATAGATAAACTGACTTTTAGAAAATCAGCAAATATCTATTTAAATCAGGACCTAACTTGGATATCACCTCTTTGCACACAATTGATGCTTGGCAAATGTTTACTGCACTGAATGCATGAAACTTTCTGTGATCCTCCCAAATCAAATATATCTTTCTCTCCACCAAACTCATAGCACTTGGTGTTTATTATGTGGCATTTATCACATTCTACATTGTATTATAGCTTTTTCATGTGCTTGTCTTCAACCCCTTACTAAAATATATTAGCACTTTGAAGATTGGAACAGAGTCTTTGTTTCCCCCAGTGCCCAACAGTGTCTTGTGCAACAAATGGATGAATGGATGGGTGGATGGATGGATGGAATCACATAAAAATACCAATAACATAAACATTATCAGATTTAGGCTATGTCAGTAAGAAGGCCTGAAAAACAGATTGCAAGATGGTAAAATCATTCAGTGACTGGTCTACTCAATCCATCTTGATGTGTTATAATCACATCATGTGTTACTGTGATCCAGAAACAATAGTTTTATAATACTTTCTTTTTTCTTTCTGTTGTTTATATATCAATTTCAGTCAGTCAAAAGATTACTAAATTAGTTAAATCTGAGGCCTTAGTGGGCCTCTAACAAACTCTGCATATTTCTAAGCTGTATTCCTATGCTTTTTATTTGAACTTGGTATAAGAAAACCAGGCCATCACAAAACTGGATACAAAATTAACACCAATATGAGATTCCAATACGTTTTTAAGATTCCAAGTTAAGTTAATAATGGTACATTATTAAAATGTTCTTAGAATTTTGTATACATTGTTCATATAAGTAACCCTGACAAGTGGAGAACTAAAACTGCATAGAACATATCATTCCAATATGAATGAGAGTTAGGGGGAGAAGGACAATTCTCTTTTTATAACACCACCACCTTGCTAGCATCCATCTCCAAGGATCTCCATGTTATTTACATTGAAGTCACTCAATAAACATTGAACAAACAAATGAATGAGTGATTTGCCTTTTACAACATTTTGATACATATAGCTAGCAAGAACATTTTAAAAGAAGAGACTTCTGAGTTTACTAATGTAAATGGCTTTGCTCAGGTTATAAAGCAAGCCAGTGATGCATCCAAAAAGAGAACAGAATTTTTAGTCCAATAAAGTCTCCACTCCTAGGCCCTGATGCATAGGTATATCCATAAACAAATGACATAGACTTCTGTGTTGCACAATTACTTTGAAACTTCAGTGGATCCAGGGTCTCATCAGTGTGGATACTCCCTTCAATCGTGAAGATCGTAACCTATCCACGCCTTCTTATCCTGTATGATTCTTGTCCACTTGGTGCACTGGATTGGAGGAACTGTGTTCAAAATCTGGCTCTATCACTTACTACCTGTGTTCCTTGGGCAAATCACTTACTTGCTCTGTGACTCAGTTTCCTCATCTGTAATATGAGGGGGTTGAACTAGAAGACTTTCAAAGGTTCTCCTAACTCTGAGTCTGTGATCTCCTGGAAATCCTCCACAGAGAATCTCCAAAATAGGCAGGAGGCTTTTTAATAAGCTTTTTAACCATCCTTGGGTGGTTAAGCACAGCATCCAGGCTATCTATCTTGTATCCCTTCCTCTTTCTTTCTTGGACAGATAGCCTTTCTCTGCCATCTGTGGGTTTATGCAATTAGAACAATGCTACCTGTAGAGAAAAGTATTTGGTGGACTTCACCCATATATAAGCAATTCCTCTTCCATTTGAATTTCCCATGCCATCCTCTAAGACAGTGGTGAACACCTTTAGGGAGCACAAAACAGTTTTCTTATTTTATATCTTACTTCCTATTGCTCATTAGAGGATCATTAAACAATGTTATATCCATAGTAGTATCTAACAAAGAATCTTGCATGATTTTATCATATTCATGGTAGATACTCTGTTATAATAGAGGCTCAAAACTTCTGTTTTTGTTCTATTATGCCAAATGTTTTTTTTTAAAGATCAATAAACAATAAACAAAATGCAATCTTGTCACATTTTAGCCAAATGTGTGACTGTGAAGATATGGTATGTGGTAGGTAATCCTCTGCAAAAATCTGCCTGCTTCCATCGCATATTTTCCTGAAGTATCTCTTCAATATGTATTTAGATTGACACAAAGCTAGGGTATCTCATTACTGTACTGAATAATAATCAGGGTTCAAAAAATTACAACAGGCTAGATTGTTGGACAAAAGAGGAAATTTCATATGGATGAATGTGAAGTATACACTTAAATACAAGAACTTAACTTAAGTGCAACATCTGGGAGGTATGGTCATACAGTCATACTATAACTATTTTAATTCATCTAAGATAAGACTTGGGGTTTTCATGAACTGAAAACTCTATACAAATCAATAGTGCACAAAAAGTGACTTTAAAAGCTAATGTAATGTCAAAACTAATGTTAAGAACATAGTATGCAGAGCAAGGGAGATAACAGATTTGACCTGCTTGGATTACATCTGGGATATTGTATACATTTCTGAGTACAATATTTTGGGAAGAATATTAAGAAATTGGAAAATATTTAGAGAAGGGCACACAGGCTGGTGAAACCTTTGATATTATACTTTCGCACAATCAGCAGAAGGCACCTATGATGTTTAACCTTGTGGAGAAAAAAAAAATGGTGGTATGGGGAGGAAAGGAGGGAGGACAGATGGCTATCTTTAAGCATTTGAAATGCTGACATGTAGAAGAGATATGAAACTTGTTCTGCTTGGCCACACTGAACAGAGCTAGAGCAATGAATAGAAGTGGCAGGAAGAATTAGGCTTATCTAAGGAAAAACTTCCAGATAGAGTGATTCAAAAGTGGAATGAATTGTTCCTGTTACAAATTTGAAGGCAAACCTAAAAACAATAATTTGTTAGGGTTGCTACAAAGGGGTTCTCAATCAGGTATTGGGCCAGATCAGAGGTTCTTTAATTTTTTGTGTGTATGTCATGGACCTCACTGGCAGTCAGGAGGAGTCAACAGACTTCTTGGAATTGTTTATAAATGCATGAAATGTATAAGATTACAAAAGAGATCAATCATATTGAAATGTCATCATAATATTTAACAAAACAATTTCATGGAGTTAAGAACTCCTGGACTACATCATCCCTGAGGTCTCTTCTGGCTCTGAGATTCTATAGTTTTATGAGATTGTTCTCATAAGGATTTTAGAAAGATGAGAAATTAGACATATGGATCAATGGCTGATGTCCTCTTGACCAGAGATTGGGTAGAGGGGGTAATAATACTACCTGTACAAGGTTTGTTTTTTTTTTTTTTTAGTTGTTTGCTCTTTTTCATCCTACACAACACCTAGAAAACTGAGCCAAAATACTCTTTGCCTCCAGCACAGGTTTCATCTGTATTGCATATACCTGAATCTGGTCCAGTCACTCTTTCTGAATTCATCTTCTTAGAAACCATTTCTACTTCCTTATATACTCCTTCAAGTACTGACATATTTAGAGTTCCCTTGTGGCAGCCCCACCATCACTGATAACAGATCACTATAGAAATATTGATAAATTGGTTCCATTTTCTACTTGGTGTTGTCCTTCCCATTCCATCTATAAACGCTCTTGAGATGGCTGTCTTAATTGGTACTCACACTTAGCTTTCTACAATCTTGTTTTTCTCTTCTCCGCTTTTCATTTTTTTATGAGGTGATACTCCTCATAACCTTGGACCTTCCTCCTTATATTTTACAAATGAATTTGAATGCTAAGCTAGTGTTGCCCTTGGCTACCATGTTTTTCCACTTGGCAAGAGCAAGGGGATCATAGATTTAGAGAATAAAAGGGACTTGAAATAGTCTGACTCACTCATTTTTTAAATGAGGAAACTGAGGTCCAGAAAGTTTAGGTAACTTACCCAAGGTCACATTGATAATAAGAGACTCAGATAATTTCTAGGCAGTTTTGGTCTCTTCATTGTGGTTACTGTGTTAGATGGATTAAACTTCTGTAAGAAATGATAATTATCAGAGTCTATTTTTTTATCTCTATCCATTTCCTAGTTTTGAGGGTCAAACACTTGCTGGAATAGATCAGGTTAGAGTTGTTATAATTGCATGCACTGTCTTCTCATCCTTTTTATCCCTTCACCAACCAAAATTTAATTTGGCATCGATTGTGACCTTTACTCAACTTGGTTGCTGGTTGACTGCACACATGTAGCTGATTTTAAAATCATTTTCACTTTTTGTAGGCTATGGGCTTTTGGTCTTTTCAATTTCTTAACCCTAAACCACATTATCTAGCCTATTTTGCCACCATCCTCCCCTGTGCCTACCTTCCCACTGACTTTACCAAGTATCAAGGTTTATGTGACTTGGTTTGGAGGGTCCTGTCAAGCTCTTCATAGAATTTCTCTACCTCTTCATCCTCTGCAAGAGATGTTGGTGCAGGAGATGCAAATATCTTCACGGTGTTCTTGTTTACACTCATCATGAGCACTGCAAGGCAAGACGACCAAGTTTCCCATGAAATGGTGTTGCTTATGGTCTGTGGTGCACAAAGAAACCAATTCCACCAACTCCTTTATTTTCCTGTCCAAGGAAAACCTGCAAATCATCCTTCCATTTAGTTGAAATTTCTTTACATCTCATGATTTTATTTATAGTGAAAACGTTAACATTAGTGTTTCAGTTCCTCCAGTAGTATATTAACTCATTGGCTTTAGACAAAGACCTCACAATTAGAGTAACAAAAGTTAAATTAATACTTATATAAATGGTCTAAAAACTCTGATTCTTAGCACTCTTGTCTTCCTTTTCTACGATCTCACCATTGTCACTGCAGAATAAAAAGTGGGTTACACAGACTGAAGATCATTTTGTATTTTTTTTTTAATTTCATGGACCAAGAAGTTGTGGCCAAAGAATTCATTTCCCAATGACCAGCATTCTTGTGATGAGCCTCTGTGGAATGAGTTGGTCTGAGTCTCTATAGTAAGCATGATCCCAGCGACAAATTGTCCTATATAACATAAGAGAAGTCAGTTGGAAAGAAGGGTACTGGGAGAAGTTAGTTGGGGAACTACTAATAGTGAAATGACATCTCACCATATGTACTGATTCTATACTGAGTTACTTTCTGGAAGTAAATTCCTCACTGGTCAGAGACAAAATAATTCATAGACTCATTGTCACTGCTTCAGTATTGCTTTTTTTTTTAAAGGTATGACCAATTCTCATATCAAAAGAAACTTGAAATGCTAAATATTTCTTAAATTTCATTTGTTTGAAAGCACATTTCTATGCATCATATATGTTTAATCTAATGTAAAGATTACTAATCTTGTGTATTTTAGTTGTAAGAGTCCTAGTCATACAAAATACAAAACTGGATATTTTTCCTAAATTATGTAATCCCTACCTCTGTACTTTCTTTTTTTAACCAAGCACATATGGCTTTATTCTGTGAATCAACTTTATTTTTTTTTTACTTTTCTTTTGGGAGGGGGGAGGTAGGGAAATTGGGGTTAAGTGACTTGCCCAAGGTCACACAGCTATTTTTTTGTGTTAAGTGTCTGAGGCCGAATTTGAACTCAACGTCCTCCTGACTCCAGGGCTGGTGCTCTATTCACTGCACCACCTAGCTGCCCCTGTGCATCAACTTTAAACATGTTTATACTTAACATTAAATCCCCTATGTATCTGATGTTATTTCTTTCGATAAAAAGAGTAAGATGAGAGACAAATTGCTTCTGTTGAAGTAGACTCCCATGCATTCACTATGCAACCTTAGATGCACTGTTCTCTTAAATTCTCTGGGCCTCAGTTTCCTCACCTGTGAAATGATATAGTTGGATAAGATGATCTTTAAAGTGCTTTGCTTTGTTATTAATCTAAAGTGTTTTCAGACTCTAAACATTCTATATTTCTGTTAATAGCATAAATTGTTGATTGTCAATGAATTTATAAATAGTAATGAATTGAATACTATTTTAACTTCATTTCCTAAATTCATGGACTTGAACTAATTTATGATCTGTCTGATTTTCGATCATTGCTTTAAATTCTCTTTTTAACAGGGTTATTGGTCAATTTTTTTTTCTTAATTCACTATCTAGAATGAACTTATACTATGTTGCTAGCCTTTAAAACACTAAAGAAAAAAGGTATTACCTAGATGGTGGGATATAGTCAGCAATGGCCTTTTTTTGTATCAAGCTAAGTAAGAGAGAAGTGGAGTGAATATTTCTGTAATCGCTTATGTTACTGATAGACTGCTTGGGTTGTGTGATTTGTTGGTGTTTCTCATACAGACACAGAAACATTAATGGCCACCATAACAAAGGTAGAGGAGGGAGATTAAAATGTAGGGTGACTGTAATAAAAAAAAGTTGTCTTAAAACACAGGACTGAAACTACCATCAATGAATGTGGTCCAGGAGGGAGTCCAGCTTAGGTTCCTCTCCCCACAAATGGTTAACTTCAGAGTTAAGAATTCTAGTTATTTTTTTACTCTAACTTGTGAAACATAGCTGTTTTCTATTAAATGAAAGGGCTTAAATCCATCTGTCAGTATTTTCAATGAAATAATTTGAATAATGGAATGCAATTTATTTATTTACTCTAATCATTTTAGTAACTGGAGAAAAAACTTTCTCTTTCCATATATGTGTGTACATGTATGTATGTATGTGTAAACATATATGTGTGTGTGTATATTACAAAATGCAAAAGTAAGTGTTTTCATTTTACTGACTTGAAAAGCAAAAAGATGCCAAGCCAGAAGACCTGGACTGTAGTCTCAGGCACACCACTGCTAGGTGTTAACCTCTTGCCAGATAGTTAACCTCTCTGAACCTCAGTTTCCTCACCTATAAAAAACAGGAATAATAGCCATTTCTGCCTGCCTCATAGAATTTCTGAAAGGATCAAATGAGATAATGTAAAACAATGTGCTTTAAAAACCACAATGAGCTTTACAAATGAAAACTATGATTATTGTTGTTGTTTCCCAGCCATCCCAACCTAGGCTGAAAATAGTTATTCTTGAAATAACTGCAGAATTCAGATTATTCTTAGAAATTTAGAAATGTCAGGAAACTCTACTCAAATTCCTTCTTCCTTCCAACCCTGTCAGAATGGTGTAGTAAAAAGAACATTGTATTTTGAGGAATGAAAGTGTAGATACAAAATCTAATTTGACATCTATAAACCATGTGACCTATGACAAGCCACTTACCTCTATAATCCTCAGTTTCCACTCTGTTTAATGGGGATAATAATACACTAACTACATCACAGAATTGTAAGGGGAATGCTTTATATTCCTTAAAATTTGCATTAATGAAATGTTAACATTGAAAATTAAACAATTACTAAACAAATGATATAATTTAAAATTTTCAGATATAAACTATATGATCCAGTATACTGCCATATGTTTTCCTAAATATAATTATGGAGGCGAGCCAGATTTTGGATACCTTTAACACATTAAAGTAAAGCATTATAAGGTATGTTATCTGAATTACTTACTTTGATGATTTTCCCAAGTCTTCATTATTCCCACCTAAGTATCTCAGAGGGTGGTTCTAAGGGAAGAGTTTTATGAACCCTGAACCTATTATATGAATGAGGGCTACTATGTTGCCATTTTTGGGACCTACTTCTGGTCCAAATATTAGGTGTGCCTTATACAAGTGAATGAAAGACAAGTTGTTATTTGGAATAATTTATTTTATATTAAAGCAATTATTTTAATAGCTTGTCTCCTATTTTAATTTGTAATGGTGTAGGGGAAAGAGCACTGGATTTCTTTTATCTGTAAAAGTCCTGGATTTGAAACCTGGTTTTGCTACTTGTTAGCTGAATGACCTTGGACAAATCGCCAGTTTTGAAGGTGGTCCCTTACTACCCTAAGTCCTAGGATCAGATGATATTTGAGGTCTTCTAAGACTTCCTTTTGAACATGAATACTAGAAAAAAGGAAAATGAAGAGGCAGGAGCACCATTCATTTTTTTTTTAATAGGGAATGAAGAATATTCTCCACTAACATACTATTCTAGGGCATCATCATGACCTGGATTTGTGATGGACTTCAAAAGATCATGCTAGTAGAGCACAAGCTGGAAAGCATAAATCCTACTAAACCTCAAAGGAAGCCTTCCACTATGAAAAGGACTGCATGGCTTTTGTTCAATGACCAGCCTAGCTAAGTTGGAAGAGGCTCATCACCAGGAAGGACATGGGGGATGAATTTCTCAGGCCACAGCAACTCACAATGCCTGCTAATGTCTAGAGGAGTGGCAATCTGCTCAGAGGTGGTAAGGCACACACCTCCAAAATCAGATTCTTAAAGAATTAAAGTGAGCATTATGTCCTGATCCCCATTAATGCCCATTACTATACAGTTTGGGTGTTTCCCTTTAGTACACACCTTCTGCATGTCATGTACTCCTTTGTCCATCTAGTGAAGCCTATGAGCCCCTTTCCCCAAAACTATTTTTAAGTGCACAAAATAAAATACATAGAATTACAAAGGAAACCAATCATATTGAAATACAATTACCAAAATATTTTTTTAAAACCAAGTTCACTAACTCTAGTTTAATAATACCTCCCCTAATAGAATGTAAACTCATCAATCAAAGGCATTGTCTCAGTTTGGAATTTGAAAATCTACTTCCTATTGCAATACCTGTCACATAGTAAATGCTTGTGGAATAATTCAAGAAATATAAAAACAAATGCATGTGTATGTGTGTGCACACACATCTATATCTATACATCTATATTTATACACATACACACACACATATACAATCAAGGGTTTATCGTCAAACTGAATTTGAAAACTATTCCTTAAATTAACAATTAAGAAAAATTAAATTCATAGGATATAGGAAAGAAACTCTTTTTTTTCTTCAGCATGAGGGGTACTTTTTTTTTAATCAGGACTGTTTTAGTAGTTTATTGAAGTTTATGGACCACTTCTCAGAATGTTTTTAAATCAATTAAATCTATAGGATTATTAAGATAACCAATTCAAGTAAAATACAGTTACCAAAATATAAAAAAAAAATTTCTTATACCCCAGGTTGAGAACCCCTGGTGCCAACTGAAGAAATCTAATATTAAATCAATGTTACTATTAAACTAAATCAATTCCTTTTATATCAACTAATACCTGGAATTTTTATTAATAATGGGAGATGGAACTGGATTATTCCAAATTATAAATCAGACTCCTCAGTTAAAATCAGGGATTTTTCAAGCTCTACTAACTCATTACAGTCAATAGCTTGATAGTTACCAAACCAAGTGCTTTCTTTGAGGTTACTAATAGCTTCCTTATCACTATTATATAAATATATATATACATATATATATACACACATACATATATAATGAGCAATCTTTATCACTCTAGGTCATAGACTATAGAACTAGAAGCAATTTTAAAGAAAATCTAGCCAAACTCCTTCATTTTACACATGAGGAAACTGAGGTACAAAGCATGAAATGGCTTACCCAATATTAATTTGGCACAATATGTATGCAAAATTACAATGATAGCTCACATTTGTACAATGCTTCAGATTTTACAGAGCTCTTTTCTCTCAACTCCATGAGCTAGATATTTCATATATTACTATTCCCATCTTAAAGATGAGGGACCAGAGGATCTAAGAGCTGATGTGACTTATCCGGGGTTACACCACTAATCTCTGGAACAAGTCTCCTGATCCCAAGGTAAGTATATTTTTTCCTGTTTCTCAAGTCATCCATGATTACCCCAGTTGGATGTGAACTTTTGGGAACTCTTTTATCATGTTCTTTGTATATCTTAGTTCTTTGACCTGTCGATCACTCTTCACATTTTACTTTATATTACTTTTTGTATGCATGCATGACCCTTAATATATTAGCTCTTTGAGAGCAGGGGCTGATATTTCATCTTTGTATGCAGAACACATAGCTAGGCACCTTGAACATAATAGGTGCTTAATGCATTTTTTGGTGAATGCTGTAAGCGAAGAAAGGTTCATATCAAGTCCTTCATGTTTTGGAAAAAATATCCTTCAGATCTTTGGGATTATCTGTCCCCAAATACAGAGAAACTAGAATATCACATAGTCAGCAATTTTACCTCTTTCTGGAAGGCTTCCCTGATTAGCCCCACCCAAATAATTTTTTTAAGACTGTGTGTTGTTCAATAAGAACTTTGTTCAATTTCTAAGCTTTTTTTCATGAAAGTCTTTTCATTACAATTTTCATGAAAATTTGTGGTCTTAAAGTCCCTTTTCTTGTAAATTAGCATTTTAAACAAAGGAAACTTTATCATAATGGAAAAATAAAATTTTTCATTTGCTCTTGTAACAGAAAAACCTAAAGGTTTTTTCCCTTAAATTTACCCCATGACTTGTTCCTCCTGAAAATTATAGCTTAAAAAATCAACATGGGAAAAGTCATTCTGATAAAATGTTTTAATAAAATCTCTAACCCTGTCCTACCACCAGAAATTGCTGCAATTATTGGAGTGGGGGGTATTTTTGCCATGTATTAATACAACTATGATGAAACAAATATTTTGTAGATTATTAAAATATTGTGAGGAATATATGAACTTTTCTGTACAATTTGGGTTTTAAACATATGAAATATCATTTCAATAACGATTTTTCACAAATATTGGTACCTTCATGTATATTGACATACAATTTCCAGTTTCCCTTCTCATTTATGCCTTTTATTCACTACATTCACAATCACCAGCCTGAGAAAACAAAGTCAAGACAATCAGACAATATCATTTTAGTATTCACATGCTAGCTTAGTACCAGGACATTGCTCAGTTTACACATATCCTTCAATACTGAGGAGGAAAAAAAAGTCTCTTAGGCATAGGAAGAGATCAATACATAGTTGATGAATGAATGAAAGTGAAAGAAATATTTTAAAATCACCTTTAAACTGTGGCTTCCCACAGTTGTATTTCAATAATTATGAATGAATCTATATATGATACTGAGATGAATGGGGTTTTCCTGATCAGAACCTGAAAAAACTTCGAGTATATTGTAAGAGAAGTTAGCACTGAGAAAAGAATCAGACTTGAATTTACTCAGAAACTCTAAGGTTCCTGTGATTAAGGTAATTATTTGCTAGATATAATTTATTATCATAGAGAATGTCAAACATGCAAAAGTAGTAAAATACATTTCATTATTTCCCTTTTGATAATTACCCCCATTAAAGAAAATAAAATATTAGCATTTTACTTTATCTGTATGCAGAAATTCCCAAGCCCTTATGCAGACATTTTTGGAAAAGTCAACTGATGACATTTAAACTGGAAAAGACTTATACAGTTAGGATTACCAGCCACCACCTCCTCTTCCCCCCCCCCTTTTCCCCCCATTTCTAACAGTGTACCATTCCATATTGTAAGTTATATTTGACATTTCAATCTGATTTGGAGGCAGCAGCATTTTCTGCTGGAAGACCTTGGACTACTTTCAGTGCACCTTTTTCTTACCGGCTCATTTAAAGAAATACTGAAAAGCTCTAAAGTTTTTGTTTGCATGTGAATTTGTGTGCAACCACTTGTCAGCTACTTTGTAAAGCGGGACAGATATCTTATGAAAGCCTTCCTATCCTGATCCAGATGCTGGACAAGCTTTCAGCTGAACCTTCTGGAGATGAACCCCTAGAGGCTTGGCACAGCAGCACTGGATAGCATTTTCAGTTTATGTGGCAGAGTCAGCCTGGAGAGTGGGGGGCGGCTAAATAAACACAGGCGACTGTCATCGTATTAAGAGATGGATGGAATCTTAGGGGTCATCTAGTCTAACCCGTTTATTTTATAAGGAAACTGCGACTCAGGAAGTGTTAAATGACTTGCCCAAGGTCACAAAAACCCACACAAACCTATCTTCTGGTTCTAAGGAAAATGTTTTTGTCGCTGATGTCCAGCTGACCTTTTTACTGGGATTTTGCATTTACACTGCAAAAAGGGGCTGCTATCACTGAGGCAACTTCTGTCAACCCTTCCTCTCTTCCTATGCGGGAAAACTGCTACCTGCGCTAATAATGTTCTTGGAGCTCTGACTCTCCCGCCCGGCTATCCCAATTGGTGAGTTTGAGGGCTGGTGCTATCTTCCCATACTGGGAGATCAGAGCGCTGGTTACTTCTCCAGCCATCTCTAGCTTTTTCCTCATTTGCCTTCTCGGGCAGTCGCATCCCCCTTTTTTCCTGTTCTCCTTCTATCCTGGTCTTCCCTCCTGCCAGAGCCCAAACACCCGCCCCCGAACCGGCAGAGTGGTGGGAGCTCCTTCTGCCCCTCCCTGAGCAAAAGCCGTTTCCCCCCCGGCTGCAGTGCCTGCTTTCTCCCCAAGTGGTCCCGAACTCCCAATTCTACCACCTTCCCGGAGCCCATCTCCCCAGCCTCCTGCCTGCCTGGAAGGTGGGTGGCTGGTTGGGACTCACAGGAGACTGTACCTCGAAGCGCCCCCAGCCGCTCGCGAGGTCTTCCAGCTGCCCGGGTACCGGATCCAGCTTGGCCAATGCGCCTTCGCTCCCGCGCTCTCCAGGAGCGGAGACAGCTGGAAAAGAAGCCGAAGAAATAGGTAGTGGGAGGGGAGGGGAAGGGGAAGGGGAAGGGGAAAAAGGAGAGGTGGTGGTGGTGGTGGCGATGGTAGGAGAGGGAGAAGGATGTGGGGAGAAGGACGAGGAGCAGGGGATGATAAAGAGTGGGGGGGGGGGGGGGGAAAGGGGGAGGGGGGAGGGACAAGCAGAGTAGAGAAGAGAGGACCAGGAAGAGGGAAGGAGGAGGCAGAGGGAGGAGGGAAGAGGAGAGGAGGAGGAGGAGAGAGGGGGAGGAGGGGAGAGACGCACAATTTGGAAAGGTGTCTCTGCGGGCGCGATCTCGATGCCCTTCCTGGGACCCCCAGGGACCCTCTGCGGGGCTCCCGCTATGCAGCAGTCACTTCCCAAATCCCAGTACCCTGCGGCTGTAGCCGCCTCAGCAGCCTTCTCCCGAAAGCTTGGGGTTCTTGGGAAGAGGCTGACGATCCAGTCAATGAGGAGCTGATGCTCCACTTATCCCGCTGGGAGGGGAGGGGGGTTCACAGGGTGCTATTGGGCAAAGGGAATTCAAACCCTTCAGGTGGTCACCTCCCTAGGACTACCTACACAGCACACAGCGCTTGCCTACGCGTCGCAGCTCCAGGTAGTGTAGCTAACTTAACTTTTCAGGCCGCTTGGATTAGGAGGCTGTTGTGTGTCCTCGTACGCCCCGCTGCCGCCCCAAGATCTGCAGAGGATACCCTCAGCTACTCGAGCCTAGGCGGGATCCCCTAAAGCCTTTAGGCATTGAGAGCGAAAGCTCGTGATTCAGACATTTTCTCTTAATTTTAAAAGCGCAGCAATAGAAGGACCCCCCCCCCCCCCTCTTTCTCGTCTGATTGACCCGGTCCGGCTAGAATACACTGGGATCAGGTGCGGGGGTGCATAAGTCATGCTCTGGTGAGGGTCCGGGGTTAGCAAATTGTTAGCAGATCCCTCACACTAGCGTAGTCCAGCAGAAAGTGCCTCCAAGGTGGGAAGGAAGCTTTCTGGGACTATTTCCAGGTGCGAGTTTCAGGGTAGGAAAGCCGGCACAAAAGAAAAGGACAAAAAAAAAAATTGTACTTGGGGGTTTCGCAGGAGTAGACCGGCTTTGAAAATTATTGCCTCTCTGGGGCTTCGCTGTTGCGTCGAGTCCCGACTTGGCCGGGACTTTGGAATAATGTTAATGTGGGTCTAGCAGAGGGCAAAATGAGGAGAGGGTTCTTGGTCCCAGGACCATAGGATTTATAGCTGGAAGGGATACTGGAGATCTTCTCTTCCATTCCACATTCTACACTTGAGGAAACTGAGGTGAGAGAAGTGAAGTGACTTGCTGCCCTCCCCCAGGTCGCTGGCATCAGAGTGTGAAGACCCCTCTAGCCTCAGTGAGAAAGGGGGGCTTGTTTTCCCCATTAACTTTTATTAAGTGATGGGTACTATATGGTACTGGTTTTGAAGCATGCTATACACCGTATGCATATGTCATATGTAGGTAAACTCGGGTAGGGAAGTCATGCTGGCATGCTGTCAGCCCCTAGAGAAACGTCCCCTGGGGAAAAATACAAAATCCAAAACCATTGGGGGCAATACAACTGCTGCGCCTACGGGTTCTTACCAAAGAGTCGTCGCAGCATAAGGAGTCTCTTGTTGCGTTGTTAAGTGGTTACCATTCCCCAGGTCATCTGTGGGGACCTGTTAGATAAACCATGTAGAAAAATCCAACTTTATGATTTGGTATCTGATCAAACCAAAGGTGTGGGAGTAAACTTTTAATAAACACCTCTGCGTGAATTCCCCCTCCCCTTTTATAAAGTTTTATTCCCATTAAGCCCCCTGTCTCCCACAATCTTAACAGTCATAGATCAGAACTGGCAATGAGTAGAGGTTGCGGGGCTGATGTAGATAAAACCACCTGCAGGATCGGTGCTTGAAAATCATTCAAAGGGAAATTGAGCACCGGTAGTCTCTCACTAGCTTAAACCCAGGGATTCAGCTTGCAGCTTTCTGCCAATCCTCGGTCTCAGTATACTGCTTTCCCTTTCATTATAGATTTTTTTGGTCTGTTATCTAACTGGAAATCGTTATGTCTTCCTCCCCTCCAAATATGTAGCACTCTTTTAACATATATTTGGATTTTTTTTTTTAGTCCCACTAACTTCCCAATAAATTTCATCATAATCACCTAAAGAAAGTACTCTATCATAGAAATTAGAATATTAAATCTATAAGCTAACATTTCCCCTCTCATGCAACTTTTATTTTGCTGGTATGAAGAACTCTTAAGATAAAGCAACTGTTATTAATTAATTCAATTCAAATCAATTAATATTTATTAAGTGCCTAGTATATGCCAGACACTGTGCTAATTAAAGCATTAAAAGGAAAAGGTCAACATAATGAAAATATAAATTAACTTACCCACTTTTCCCAACACAGAATCATACTTTTGAATAATTGAAATGATCTAAATTGTGATTCCAAATTAAATCTTTAAATAGATACCATAATGTAGTTCATTTACTGTACATAGTGAATCAAACTCTTAACAATTATTTTTCAAAGAAACTTGAAATTTGTGAATTGCAAGAATATGCCAGATAACTTTTTTCTTTGCTTTTTCCCTGTGTTTCCTTGAGGATTGAAAGACAAACCTTTGGCATTTGTAGAATTCATTTTGGAAAAGTTTCATATAGTAAAATTAAAATGAGAAGAAAGGTACAGAACTAATAATATTCACTTTTTCTGCCCTCTATGTCCACTCAAGACTCAGAAAATTCTTATCTGAAAAATTAAGTTGAATCTTGTTTGTCCTTCAAGAAAAAAGTAGGTAGCCCTTTTCCAGATGTTCTGATTTCTCCTGAGATAGGAAAGTAAGCTTGGAAGATCTCTTATTACCTTTGAAGGTAGCTTTGGACCCTTAAGAAAAGTAGAAAATATTCTCAGTATTTTTACATGCTAGTCAACATGACACTCAAAATCCCTATCTGTATTAAATTTATGAGTAACAGGGCCCACAACTTTTGTCAAATCTTTTATTGCATTTTAACACAACTTGAAGACAGAAACAGGGAGATTATGTGATCAGAAACTAGACAGGACAATATGGTTCTCTGAAAATTAGTTGATGGGCTAAGAACTATTCCTAGAGGGAAAGTCTAGAATAATGGAAAGGAACATTGAATAATAGAAACCTGGACAATCCCAGTTTCAACACTTACCAGACTTATAACCTTGATAAAGTTATTTAATTTCTTAGACCTAAATTTTCTCATAGGTAAAATAAAAAAGTTAAAAAGTCTTTGACTTTTCACCCAATATAAAGGGTATTTTAAAAGGCAACATATAAATTAAACTTCTACTATTATCCAATAGTTAAATCATTGCCAAACATCAGTACTTTAAAAAAAAAAAGATGAGGAAAAGGCCAATGCAATAAGTAATCAAAAGATTTTTTTTATGAGATGTTTTGCTATACTTGCTCCTAGGAGATATAACAATCAGTCTCACAAACAAACGTATATGTAACCTATCTTATATATGTAATGTCTTATAAACACACACACACACACATGTATTTGTAACCTCTAAAATTGTCAACTACTCTAGCTTTATGGAATGGATAGAATTTTCTAAAGGCCCCCCCTAAAAAAAAAACAATTACTTTAATTGCTTAGAATTATTTTTCTAAATAATCCATTGTCAGTTCTATGGATCTAACTGGGCACTACACATGTTACATTATCTCTCCCCCCCACCCAAATAATAACCCAGAAAAAGTGGGTCTTAAGTAGTCTTAATCTTTTTTTTCTTACAAAAGCATATTTTTTTAAAAGCACTAAAGAATTCCCATTGATAATTTACAAATACTTTCATCCTGTAATCCCCTCTCCAAAGAGGGGATTTAATTAATATACCACTATTGGTATATATTATATAATATATACATATGTATGTATGTATATAGATGCATGTGCAGTAAGAGAGATTGGGGAGAGAAAAATCTATAATTAAGCCTTGTATTATCATATTACTCATATTTCTCTTTATATTAATATATATGCATATATTTCCTATACATTTTATACAAAAGCATATGAATATATATTCATGTATATAAGATGAATGATTGTAATACTTCCTTCTCTAGAATTTAGGATTGACAAGACTAGTTATTTGATGAAGAAAAAAAAGTTACTTGTTGGCTTTGATTTCTATGCTTTCCCTCCTTCCTCCCCTTCTCTGCTTTTGCAAGGTATTTCTCTTAGATGAAATCCCAAACTGCCTTTTAAAAAAATTCCTGCTACTGAACAACCAAAAAAAAAAATCTATTTTTCAGATTTTTTTATCAGTTTCCTTAGCCCATTAGTTTTTCAAGATTGATATTTGCATATGTTTTAAAAATTCAGTTACAAGTCTAAAAATTTCTGCTAGCCTAAAAATAACTATTTATAAGTGGCAAGAGAATTAAAAATTTTTTTGTTTCCTTTTCTTTTTTTTTTAGTTTTAGTTTTGATTAGAATACTAAAAAAAAATGCCTTGAGCAGAGATAAGAACTGCTGAAAAGAAAAGCCAGAGTCTAAAGCTTGTTATTATTTAAAACAATTTGCACTTCTAGAAATACATTGAATACTTATATTTACTCAAGTCAAGCTAAGATCATATATTTAGAACTGGAAGGTATCTTGCAAATCAAATGGTTGTTACCTTACTTTGCAGTAGATTGTGCAGCTAATTAAAAACAAGCAGAAGACATGGTCCCTGACTTTGAGGAGTTTCTAAGTGTCATTGGGGAATAGGAGAAACATATAAAAATGGAAAAACTCAAAAGAAACAACAATGAAAATATATGTAATATATATTAAAAATGCAGGGGAAAATAGTGTTGTAAAGACATTCAGAATGAGGTCCTTGAATAAACAAAACAAATAGGTCAGATTAATCTGGGATTTTTAAAAACTACATCTATCTAGTCATAATTATATTGCATTTTTGGAGGAGTAGTTTGGTACAGTGAACAGAGCATTGGCATCAAGAGACTTGAGTTTTGGAGTGGGATCTGACTCTTCCTGTTAGAGGATGTCACCTTGGATATACAAATTGTCCAGAATCTAGCCTTTTGTAACTGGAGCTAATAAGTTGTACTTCTTGCCTTGCAAGGTGGTTGTAAGGATCATACGGGATAGGCTAAATATTGTAAAAGCATTGTTTTATAAATGTAGTGCAATGCTATAAAGATGTAGGTTTTTATTATTACTTTCCTCTTTTCATTGAGCACTAAATTTGGATTGACTACCTTGGAAGTTTCTCCCTGGCTAGTCCAATATGTGACCAAGTGTGAGATCTCTATGATAGCTAGAGGTAACTTTCTTTGCTGCTTTGCTTCAATAAAAGGGGTAAGTGATATTTGCCTTAAACAGAAAAAAAAGTAGCAAAGTCAAGTAACTGGGCAGAGGTCAACTTTAGTATGTCCCATGCTATAACTAGTCCCTTTTGGGACTCTATTCTACTGGTATACAATATAGGCCATCTCCCAATCAAGGATTAATTTCTGTATACTATTTCAATGGATATCCTAGGAGACAGTATCTATATGTATGTATGTATGTATGTATGTATGTATGTATGTATATACATATTGAGCCTTCTTCAAGGAGACTGGTGCTAGACTAGTTATTTGATAAGGAAAAAAACGTGCCAAGGCTACTGAATAAACTCAAGGTCTTTAATACTCTTGCCACCCATTCAAAAACTGATTGTACTAATTCAGACATGTAAAGAAGAAAATAGGGGATAACCAAATGTATGTTTGTGACATATTAAAATATTTAGCCATATTTTTTCTTAAAGTAAATCCCCCTCTCATCATTTCAACTATAAATAAAACCAACAAATATTATTTGGTCTCCCATATACATAAGGGAGATGCTTTCTGAAGTTGAATATGTGAGCATTTTGATTCAACTAACTGATTGGTTTATTCATAAGTAAAGTTAGTTAGAAAAGTCAGTCAAAGCAGTTTTTGACTGAAGCAACCCAATCAATTCAGATAAAACCAGTCTAGAGAGACTCATCAACCATCTTCAGGTATGTAGCCCAGATTAATTTCTATTATCAATAGTTTTTTCATGTGTAATTTTCACTGCATAAGTCCCTTGACTAATCATGCTCCCGAAGCAAAGCCTAACACCATTGTTGTCTTTCATCTCTGTAGTAGAGATCCATCACTGAGACATTGAAAAAAGCTGAAGGGAGAAATAATAGGTGTAAGTATAGTGGCAAACTTTCAATTAAAGTGGGCACAGACCATTATCAGGGTAAATAAAATAGACTCTTGCCCAAGGAAGGACATTCAGGAAGGTCATGATTCAGCTTAAAAATGACCAGCAAAAGAAATTTTCACAGAAGAGAGACCTACAGTAGAACCTAAAGTTAATAGAAAGAGAAAAAAGAAACTTTTTAATTAAGGTATCAGTACCTACTTTGGCCCAATCCAGTCTAATTCTGCTGTACAAGGTTTGGTGGTATAGAAATATAAACTTTCCAAAGAGAATGCTTTCTAGGTTTATGCAGAGGTTTTAAGAGGTTTTTATTCAGTATATAGCTCCAGATTGTATGCCATTTTACCCCTGTGGGGCTCCAAAGTCTGGTGGAGGTTTTACCTGAAAGTTTTAAAGAAGTGAATAATCTGGCTCTAACAACAGAGGACCTATTTAATAGCCTGTTGCTTCTAAGCTCAAAATTCCTTCTTTGTGTTAACTCTCCCATCCCACCTCATGGTATAGATATGTTGTGTTTTTGACATCATGTTACTGAATTATTCTGACATGGCTAATGAGAAATCCTAGGTGACTGATATCTCTTGAGGATCATATGGCTAATGGAAAAAAAGAAAATGGATTTCAAATACTTCAAAAGACTAATTATCTCATGTCATGAATAATCTTTTGGTTTAGTATATCAGTATCTCCATTTCTACCACAGAATTTCATTCAAAGAAAATCACATTTTGGTACTAGCTGTATTGCTTCCAAAGTTTAGAGATGGAACCAATCTCTAACATTAATACTTCAGGAATAAAGATTTATCCATTTTGTTTAGTTGTGAATTGAACTTAGAAATTCACTTTCAGTGAAATGGCAAGATAAGAGCAGCACTGAATGATTTTTCTGTGCTGCTCAACATCACTGAAATATTTAGAAAGTCAAATAATCACCAAACAATCTTCTTGAACCCCAATTATTTATAGAAATATGGCAACATATGATAAAAAAGTTACATCCTTAGTAAATAAGTAAATTATTGTCCTTGAAATTTATACCTTGGAGCTGAAAACTACCATTGAAACATGCTTGCCTTTTAATGACAGAAATTTGGGATAAGATTGCTTCAAAATCTAGAGACTATGAATTAAGGAAAGAAAAAATAAATGGAAGAGTAAAAGTTGAGTATCTGGTCTTAGAAAATGTCAGGGTCCCCAAATGTACCCTTTTCATTTTTTTCATTAGCTATGAAGGCTTTTATGGCTATAGCTAGAAATTTTTACCTGTTTAACCCTTGCCTGGATTTTTAAAGTTCTTATTTTATCTCTAGATTTATGTATTTTTATACTGACATATGATACTATTGCTATTCTTGTACATAGTCCTATTTTTCTACTGCATGAAAGATTTGTCTAATTACAAATGCATTTGTTGTACCTGAGATTCTTGTGAAAAACTCACAAACATATACACATATATATGTCCATTCATGCATATACATCATTATCTACATAAAAAAGATTTACTTACTGAAAATCTTCAGTACATCAAGGATGGGAGCTTTTTCCAGGTGAGCACAAATTGAAGTTCCTCCATGCGTTATTAATGAATATCATGAGATGCTTTGGATAAGAAAGGTCATCACCCAGGGGTCATGAACCTTCTGTTGAAGAGCCTTTATGAACTCTCTTAGTTAGGTAGGCTGGTCCTCCTAAGACAGATCCAGAGTCCGGAGCTGGGACCACAAATCCTCCTATCTTGGAGGGACCTGGCTGATTTTGCACTGCACTGACTTTATCTTTGAAAATATATACACAAGCTGTGAAACTTAAGAGAGTTGTTTAATTATGAACTGGGCTTAACAAGACAAGTAGGATGTCTTAATGCAAAGCTGTAAGAGTCCTATTATCTCTTGGAAACTTATTTTTTTCTGGTTTGAAGATAGAAGTGGAAACTTGATGTTAAAGAACCACTAAAACTGGGAGGATTTTTATAACAGAGCCAGCCCTTCACTTTCAAGAGCCTGGAAAGCCACTCTGGGCTGCAATGTCTTTATTAATCAGCCTTTTCTGACAATTCGGTTCCCTAGCAGTTTGTTTTAGTCATCGGGCATTAGGGCTTCATTTTCGGCATGGCAGACACATATTTTGACTTTTCCTACTGGAATCAAGACTTGTCAAAAGCCTGCTGTGGTTGCCTCAGTGATAAGTCAGAGAAGTCTTAGGCAGCACTAAAAGGATCTTGCCGATTCAAGTATCTTCAAAGTACAATCGGTTCAGTTCTCCTTAATACTTGCTAACTGTAGACCCCAGGAGGAGCGTGTTAACTCTTCCTGCCCAGGGAAGGACCCCTTGTATTTACAGTTATGCCCTCCTTCCTCCGCCCCCTCCCCCCAATAAAGCACCTATGCTAAGGGTCAAAAATCAAGTCGGTGCCTTATCTTTGCTGCTAAGAATGTGCCTGAGGGTCAAGAATCTAAGGGAAAGAAAGGTGTCTTGTCCTGGATCCACTGCCCTTACTTTTCAGGGTCCGTTTTTTCTCGGCTAGGAAGTGGCGGTCACAGTGTGTCGGAGCGCCTTACTGACCTTGACCGAGAGGTAGCCTTAGAGAGCCAAAGGCGTTTGGGGCTTGACAGCCGAGGGGAAGTACGGTATGCAGAGGTGCGATTGTAAGCAAAGAAATCTTATTTACTATTATCCGTCTGAAAATTCCCCTGGATTTTGCGGTCGGTAAACACTCTACTATGCGCATCAAGTTGCCCAGTTCTTCATAATTTCGGCCACAAGGTGGCATCGACCTGCAAACAAAATGGAAATACAGTAGAATTGATTAAAATAATAAATTTTTTTCCTAATTATTGCCTGGCTGTCTCTGAGTCAGGGGGGTGTTGATGGTTTGTGCCCATTTCTCCTACGTGTATGTTCATATCTGACATCATAGCTTCTCTACTTAATTGCATTCCTTTCAGAATTCCTAGGCAACCCTCCCCCTCCCAGAGCTGTACTTTAAAGTGGGGTGTTTGTTGCGGGATCTTCTGGCACCACTCTGTTGGGTGCAGCATTATGCGATTCTTTGGCTAAGGAGGAGTTCAGCTTTAAGGGGGCGTTCCCAAACCTGTCCATCAATCTCCCTTGGGCTCCCGAACTGAAGAAATACCCCCGGCTCCCTACTCCCTTCTCCAATCCTCACCATCTTCTTCTCTTGGAAAGAGCTGGACAGATCTTCTTCAAGAAGAGGTAACTCTCCCGTCTCCCTTCAAAAGGGATTGATGGAGAGCGGGCGGACCCGCGGGATAAGCAAAGACGGGAAGGGGGCCTCTTCTTGAAGAAGATCTGTCCAGCTCTTTCCAAGAGAAGAAGATGGTGAGGATTGGGGGAAGGGAGTGGGAGACTGCGATATTTAGAAAACGGCCGAGGCATAGCTAAAGTAGAATGAAGTTGGGAGTTACGGTCTCTTAGAGCCTTAACCTAAAGATCTATCTACTTTGTTGCTTTTAGCTGCGCGTTGCTGACTCCTGTGCTCGGGGGTTCCCGACTCTGCTCTTGGTCCTGTCTGGGACCTGAGCTGTCCAGGCTCAAGGTTTGAGCAAGTTGATCTTCTGATCTCTGGGGGGTAAGGGAGGGGAGTGAGGGGTGGAAGACTTAAGAGAAACATTGCCTGGAGCGATAAAACTTGGCTCTTAGTTTGCACTTCACTTTGCCCCAATTTCTCTTTTGTTTCTCTAAGACCCGAGGGCAGTATCTCCTGATTTCTTCTAGGGAAACTGAGTCTGTGGGCCTTCCCCTTCTAAGCAACTTAGCAGGTGGTTTGGATTGGG